>NW_025953824.1:0-393702 GCF_022578515.1 Annulohypoxylon truncatum
TTTCAAACTAGTACTAGTATTTTGACCATGAATACTAGTACTAGTCTAGTAAGACCCACAATACTCGACTAGTCGAGTATTTTTAATACCCTGCTGTGTAGGATCTGTGCCGCTTGAAATCTACATGATCGCGCCCTTTTGATCACGTGAGCGAGCCCTTCCAAAGCATCTTCCGGAGCACGACACATGTTGTACGACAGTATGAAGTTTTTGGAAACGACTTCTATGCCGTCGGTCTTTAATTCTAGAGGAACCCACCGAATCATACCAGAGGAGAGAAAGTGTCAATGGCATTGCATCCCAGGGGATGAACTGGCAAGGTCTATCCTGGTCTATCATAAGTTCACGTGCTAGACAGTCAGTCCTGCGGTCAAAAAATTGGATGACATTACAGTGTCCTCTTGCACGCCGCAATACGCCTACGTCGATGATCTATTAGGTCGATGGATGCCCTAAATGGGTCGATGGCACCCCTGTATGAACTTGATTGGTGGCTGTGCCGCTGTGGGCATACGCCCCAAGAACTCGTACCTTAAGGAGGGACCCAATAACCTTAAGATCACGATATTTCGCAATGTCTTCACATCTCGCCTCATCGTGTTTCAATTTCGCAGTATGCGCCTTCTCAATGCCCATACCCGCCTTTTAGAGGAGTTTTTCGATGTAGATATCACCCCAAAATACGCGATATTATCCCATACATGGGGTAAAGAGGAGGTGACGTTTCAAGATCTACAGAGCGAAGACTACGAGTCTAAAACTGGGTATCGCAAGATTGAAGGCTGCTGTGTTCGAGCCGTTCAAGATGGATATGATTACGTTTGGATCGACACTTGCTGCATCGATAAGAAGGACTCTTCGGAGCTCTCAGAAGCCATCAATTCAATGTATCAATGGTATTCGGCTTCTGCAGTTTGCTATGTCTATCTAGCAGACGTAGAGGCTGACGAAGGGAAGCAAATCGATGGCACCCTTCTGAGCAACAGCCGCTGGGTTGCTCGAGGCTGGACGCTCCAGGAGTTGCTAGCTCCGGCGAACCTTCTTTTCTTCGATCATCATTGGCATGAGCTCGGCTTCACAAGCAAAAACGCGAGCTCTAATCATGTGTCGGATATCACCTCCATGTTATCAGCTGCGACGAGAATAAATGAGAGTATCCTCCGTGATAGACGATTAATACATCGAGCTACCGCAGCGGAAAGATTCTCATGGGCAGCCCATCGCCAAACCACGAAAAAAGAAGACATGGCATATTGTCTATTGGTACGTATAGTGGTATCGCCGTTGACTAGGTAGGCAGTTTTTTACTAATACTCGGTAAGGGGATACTTGGTGTCAATATGCCACTTCTGTACGGAGAGGGCGAGAGCGCGTTCATTCGGCTCCAACGGGAATATATTCGACAGTATAATGATCCCACGTTGTTACTATGGGGGTTCGGACTTCCGTGCCAAGATTTATTCTGGCGTTCTACAAGCGACTGGGCGTTAGCACCTTTCGTTTCGTTATTTTCAGGCTTCAGCTCCCCTCCAAAAATGGAAAGGAATAATGTACTCTCCACATTTTCATGCACTAACAACGGCGTGGAAGTTGAGCTTCTCCTTCTAGGAGTTGACAAGAACATAAAACTTGCTTGCTTCGGAACAAGTGCAGAATTCCCTCTTCATCGTCGAAAATCTTCGGATCTGACGTTGGCTTCTCTTCTCTCGCCGCTGCGGCGACTAAAAAACGAGAGAACGGGCTCTACAGACCAAACTGTCATAGCGCTTCCATTACTATACCGTCCAAACGAATCCAGGGGCGATTTTAATATATACGAACGTGCTTTATTATGGCCTCCTTTTCTTATACCTGAAAGTTTATGCTGGAATGCTGAATGGACGAGGGTGTACATTCAAGGTGTAAACATCCAATCCGTCTTGCTAAAACCGTCGCATAAGATCTATCGTGAGTATCTTGTGGACATTGAAATGTTGACCAAGGAGGGATTCAGCCTAGATGCTGTCTACCCCCCGGCAAATGCCATCTCCCTGACTACTCGGATCACACTTCAAGTCCAGACCGAAGGATTCCAACGATTTTTTCTTATCTTTAAGGGGCCTAACGATTTGCCTCTTGGGTTATTTCTTGAATACGAGTTTGAAAAGACGAAACTACTTCAATTGCGTGTATCACTTGGGGAAATGACCATGATGGACGTCTTACACTATTTGATACCACGTGGTGAGGCGCTGTCAGGGCGTGCACGAAGGAAAGCTTTGGCGAAATTAGGAAGATCTCTCCAAGGAGTGCTAGATCCCGGGATGACAAGTTTTAAAATACCGGGAGAGCGGCTGGGAAGGCCTACGACAAACTACGCGATCGTGACCGCACTCGTACGCCGTCTTGGCAATTCTCATTTTCGCTCTGTCAAGTTACAATGGGAAGAGCATCATACAGATCGTCACGGTAGAAGAAGCGATTCTTCAACCGAATACGACCTCTCCTCTCATGGTGAGATCGAACCAGGGCGTCCTTCGTTTGTAAAAAGTTGAGCGGATGGATAGGTACGGGAATATCAAAATATACAGTGGCCTCGGAAATATTACTGGAATGGGATCGTTTCATTTATACCTACTCTTCCGGCTCTCAATATGCCGTGTACATGAGATGGACGCGAATAGTTAAATATTTCCAAAATCTTCCACTCATTCTCCGCACTCAAACGAATACCAATTATTCGGATCGCCACCCTTGAACTTAGCTGTTTGAGGCCAGGGGCAAAACTTGCTCGTCTTGTTCAGCAAGCTCTTGTCCGAAGGATCAGTGCCCAGCATCTCCGTTGCCGGCCGTCCCGTCTCAACCCACTGTACGAGAGCATCGAGCGCATGCCACGTCGCCGGAACTTGGGGATAGCCCGCAGCTGCGCCGCAATGGCCACCGCCAGGTATCATAAACAGCCGAAACCAATCGCCCACATCGCCGCCGAAGAAGTCCTCGATCTGACGAAGATGTTGAATTGGCCACATCGCGGCGTTGAACGGGTCGGTCCAGCTTTGGAACACGAGCATCTTGGCACCAGTTGCCTTCAACGCTGATAGGTCCGGGCTAATCTCGTCGATGAACGTACCCACCTTCTCGTTGAGCGCATCTATGTCGGTGCCCCAGTTGAATGCCGAAGGGTCAAATGTCAGGTTAAAGACCATGTTCTGCAAGATCGGAATCGAGAAGGCATTCGCTAGAGCACCTTCCTGCATCGCCCACTCTGTCTCGCTTCCTACCGAGAATCCCGGATACAGAGAGGTGTTTGAGCGAAGATCAGCAGGGCCGGTATAAATTTTCTGCGCCGTCGCCACTTGAGCCGGCGTAAGACATGTGGATGAATTCGTCACCGGTGCCTTACACTCCAGTGATGAAACGTCAAAAGAACATAATAAGGGGTTTTCTACCACCCCGTCCTTAACCCCGTCGATGGTGTCGCACTTTGCTAAGACCGCCTGGGTTATGAGATCAAGCGCAGTCTGCGGCAAGGTATTCGAGCCCTTTGATTATTAGTTACGGGGTTTTAGAAGAGGCTTCTTGAACTTACCTGAGTCGCCTGAGCGTTCCATAGGAATGATAGTGCCAAATGAGAATACCAGTTTCCAGGACAGCCCGCTGCGATGCCATCAAACAGATGTGGATGAAACTGGGCTAAGGCAAAGCCTTGAGCACCGCCTGTAGAGCACCCTTCATAATAACTGCGTCTTGGAGGAATGCGGTAGAATTTCGCCGTTATTTTCCTGGCGACTGGCGTGAAGTACGCGATGGAGTTGTGTATCCATGCTTTGACCTGCTCTTGGTCATGCATGTACGGCAGATATACCCCAGGAGCACCATTGCCGGCGTTGTTGAGCGAAGCCAGATGACCTGCATTGCTGCCTGCTACTGCGTACCCCTTATTCACGTTGAGGATCACGTTTCCTTCGTCAATGGTGCCTGCCATCCCACCATTTCCTATGAATTGTTCTTAACCTCGCTTGTTCCGGTGGAGGAATTGGGGATAGAAACAGAATCATACCTATAACTAGAAATCGCCCATTGTACTTGTCGGCTGCGGGGAGCCAGAGCTCGAAGATGATCGAGTTGTTCTTGGGATATGGGACTTTGCCAAACAAGCGGCATAATGGAAATATGTTAAGTGTGCCGCTGATATTAACAGCTTTGACGGGGATATGAGAAGAGTTCAAGATCGACCCTCCTATATCGCTTGTTGAGAGTGAAGTTGCGAACTCCGAGCACTCATCCGCTTGCCATGGTGTGTTATTATTTAAAGCATGAACCGCGAAGGCAAGCAAAGAAATAACCAAAATGACCTTCATCTTTGAAAGGCGAGAGTTTTTGGTCGTTGGACCAATAGACAGGCCCAAGAATCAGGTAGAAGATCAACACGCCAGAATTATTACTTCCGTACGCAGTTTCGAGAGCAATGCAAGCTTTGGCAATAAGCACCTACCCGAAGTCTGTAAAAGTCAATCATAAGGAAGTGACATCACTCATTTCAAACAAAGAGCTACCCAATCGGCACCCCAAATGTGAAAATCTACATATACCGATTTGGAGAACACCGGTAAAGAGTATTCCGAACCACGGTGAACCGGGACACGGGGATCAGCCGATGTAACGCAAGCGACAACAAGCAGCGACAACATCATCTTAACAGTATACCGTAATTACGTCGTTAGCAGGAAATAAACATTACGTGCAACTACAATTCCGTAGTAAAATGACTTCGCAATATCGAAGCTTGAACCGTCAGTCACAAGGTGGGACCCAGGTCCCTGGCCTATTTCCTACCGGGACCAAGACTCCGAAGACATAGCAGTTGGACTCCAAAGCCTACATATCCGCATTCCGAAGGTTTCTAATCCTATGTAGACCAACCGACCAAGCTTCACCCCTCTCTAGTTCGGCTAACAAGGATGGGAAGTCCTAATGAATTCATGGTATTTCATAGAGAACCAACGTGAATGACCTCTCCCTATCCGGTTTAAGTTCCCAACTCCACGATCAACACCCCGGAAGTGGATTCGCCTCATTTGTGTTAGCTTCATCTCCACAATCCCCGCGTCAGGCGGCCTGAATTTTCCCCCAACCAACCCCCCTCAAGGATTTAGGAGTATTGTTACCATGCTAGCGTGTTCCTGCAGGGTTCACCGAGTTTTTCGGCTTCCTTCCCAAGTCTTCGGACTCAGCCCGTCGCCAAGTTTGCTCTTTATCTTCTTCCCGCTCCAAGTCTCCTCTTGGCAAAGGCTTGAGTTGAGTCTCTAAGTGCCAAGATTCAGCCTCGAAGATATGGCGGACCAGAAATCGGTGCTCGATGCCGAGAGCGGGAAGGAGGTATGGCTTCCCAATACCTGCTAAAATGTGAAAGTTTGACTAAACAGTCCTTAGGATCTCGGTGCGAATGTTGCCCAATATGAGAATGCACCCATCACAGAAGCAGAGAAGGCACTTCGATGGAAGCAAGACAAGCGCATCGTGCCCTTGTCCGCGGGCATCTACTTCCTCTGCTATCTGGACCGGTCCAACATAGGGAACGCCAAAATCATGAACGCATCTACCGGCGACGACCTCATGACGCAGACCGGCATGACTAACTTCCAGTACACGATCTCCCTGATGATCTTCCTCGTAGCATACGGCTTGTTCGAGGTCCCGTCAAACATCCTGCTCAAGAAGCTGCGGCCCTCCCGCTGGATCGCGTTCCTCATGTTCTCGTGGGGAGCGCTGACGATGGGACTAGGCGGCGTCCACAGCTACGCCAGCGTGACCGTCGTGCGGTTCTTGCTTGGCGTGTTCGAAGCCGGTCTCTTCCCCGGGCTGGTGTACTATCTGACCTTCTGGTACAAGACCGAGGAGCGTAGTATCCGCGTGGCTTTCATCCTGGCCTCGGCGACTCTCGCAGGCGCATTCGGAGGCGCCATAGCCTACGGTATCGGCCACATGAACCGAGCCGGAGGGCTCTCGGCCTGGCGTTGGCTCTTCATCCTCGAAGGCATACCATCCTGCCTCTCCGCGCTTTTGGTCTGGTTCCTGCTTCCAGACTACCCCGAAGACGCGAAGTGGTTGACTACCAAGGAGCGAGATTTGGCGGTGCAACGACTACACGTCGAGGGAAGCAAGGGGCAAGATAAGGCGATGTCATGGGAAGACGCCAAGGCCACGCTCGTAGATTGGAGGCTCTGGGGCCACTACATCGTGTACTTTGGCATCTCGACGCCCTTCAGCTCGCTTTCCTTATTCACGCCTTCCATCACGGCTGGCCTGGGCTACACGGACCTTCGCGCGCAGCTCATGACTGTTCCTCCATACGCCGTCGCCTACGGTACGTACCTACCTATCTAGTCACCATTACCCCATCTTATGCCCCCCTTTCATTATCGAGATATAGCTAACACTATCCCCCTACCCAGTAATCCAAATCCTAGCCTCCTGGTCAGCAGACCACTTCAACGCGCGGGGTCTGCACTCCGCGGCACTAGCCACAATCGGCGCGATCGGGTTCCTCGCCTCGGCCGCGCTGCCGCCGGACGCGTACGCGTCGCGGTACGGGTGCCTGATCGTAGCGGCGTCGGGCGCCTTCGCCTGCATCCCGCCGCTGCTGGGGTGGCTGTCGTCCAACATCTTCAGCACGGCGTCGGTGGGGCTCGCGATCGCGCTCAACATCGGGCTCGGCGGCGCCCCCGGCCAGATCGTCGGCGTCTGGATCTATAAGGCGGATGAGGCGGGGAGGGGGTACCCGACGGGCCATTGGACGAATGCGGCGTTGCTTTTTATGGTGGCGGTTGGGTGTGTGGGGTTGAGGGTTTATTATGGGTGGAGGAATAGGGGGATCTTGGGCGCTGGGGGTGGGAGTGGGGAGGTGAGGGTGTTTAAGTATTGATCTAGTGTAGGTATGAATAGGCAGGTACGAAAGTTACGAGCCGTTTCAGGGGTGAGGTAGTTGGTGTAGATACCCAGGCTGAGATGATGCGGACGTTAATAAGAGTCTTGAGTAAATCATTAGCTCTTATGAATTGAATTTACAGTCTAGGAGTGATGCTAGCTGACGCTTTTCTTTACTTCTTGCCCAAGGATAAGGCTAGGTATGGTCCTAGGTTACAATCAGAGCAATGACAGGTATATCGAGTACTAGCTGCTTCATGAACAGTTGGTGGGGTCTATACGCGTAAGAGGCATCCTTGAGAGAGGCTATACTCGAGAAAAGAAGTTACATATACGCTCATGTGATAGGCATTTAGTAAGACGAACAGAAAACGGAGTAGTTCCAAACTATCGAGGCTTGCTATCACAAGTTTTGTTACTTTTACCGAAAACCTTACTTCAGACGGTGTCAACAAAGATTTAGACATCGTCAGTCGTTAGAGGTAATGCGGCATATCACCATTCTATGGCATATTAGATGACTCTGGGTCAAAGAGGGACGCCGTTTAAATTTGAACTTCGGGGTAGGAGAGAGATAGAGGAGCTAACGCGGAAGCTGAAGCCCGGAAGTCCGTCGACGTACCTACCAAGTAAATTTTGCCAGCCCCGCATTGCCTAAATGGGAAACTAGATGTTCATTGGTGCATCTATCCGTCTCCCATCACTCTTGACACGTCCTATATCTAATCTTTTACAAGTTATTCTTCCAACAATTCATTGGTGAGATGGCCGAGTTGGTCCATGGCGCGAGGTTAAGGTCTCAATCTTAACGCGATTTCCTCGTGGGGAAACCCTCGTGGGTTCGAATCCCACTCTCATCAACATTCACTTTTTGCATTTCGTCAGACTTGTTAAATTTGTACTGATTTTTTCGAGTGTGCTCTGTCCCTTCTCACAAATTTCTCTTAAATTTTTTTTTTACGCTAGCCATGCTGTCTTACCATTTTTCGTTTGTCGTTCCATCCTATATTATCGATCCCATACACTTCGTAATTTTCAATGACGGCGCAAGTACAAATGCAAGCTTTATATCGTCTATGCCAGCAATGGGAACGCTTGCATAGACAGTCATGTTGCATTATATGAATCTCTTGTCTGATTTTATTTATAACCCCAACCAGGTATCTTACGTATCCTTTATGAGGATTGTTAAGAATCATCACTGTTTGCGCAAGACTGAGCATTTTGTCTTAACATGCTTGTACAAGTGGGAGCCCTGCCGTTTGGATTTGAATGTACATGCACACTTGAAATGACCAGGTAGGTACTTCAGGTGGGTAGGTGAGACCCGCGGGTACCTGACGGAGAACCCCTGCAAGGAGAAGATAGAAGGTGGGTTCAATGTTACAAACGAGGTCATCTGGGAAAGGGCAGCTGATAAACTGTCTTATCGATTCCGGCTGAGCTCTGGAATTGTTGACCTCATTTCCCAACCTCTCTCCTGTTGATCTTCTAAGACACTCACTATTTAATAACTTTGGGTAGACGCTGTTCAAACGAACCTTGGAACTTCGCACTCTGTTCAAACACCTTAGGTAGCTAGTCTGTCTACGAATCGAAAGCCATATCATATTCAATCATGACTCGACACACGTCCGACTTCCTGCGCCAGCGCAGCTCTAACTTGTCTCTACGAAGCGTTGCTGCGGCGAATTCCTTAAGCACCTCCCGATTGTCGAGCTTTGCCAACCCTTCCGATTTTGAGAAGAAGCCAGCTATGACCGATGCTGAAAAAGCATTCATCGTAGGCGACTTGGCTCGCTGCAAATGTTTAACTCTTTGCGACTCCTGCTACCGAGACATACCAGACCACCGTACCGATTCAATTGGCCTCCTGCTCAGGGACGACAGAAGCTCCTGTTCCGTGTGCCAAGTCATGTTGACAAAGCCCGAAGCCTTCACCGACCCCTTCCTCAAGTTTATGCAGGAGAATCCTACCATATTTCATGCCGTTGGTTATTTCAAGGACAAGGCGACATCCCTTGGCTACAAGGAGCTTCCTGCACGGGAGGATTGGTCTGGCAAGCTCGAGGCTGGTGGCAAGTATTTCGTGACGCGAAATGGCACATCCGTTATTGGATTTACGGTCGGAAAAGCATACAAACCTGGTAACGGTGTAGCTATGGTGGCTGGTCATATTGATGCTTTGACCGCAAAGCTCAAGCCCGTCAGCAACAAACCAACCAAAGCTGGATATGTCCAGCTAGGTGTCGCACCCTATGCTGGTGCTCTAAACGAAACTTGGTGGGACCGAGATCTGAGCATCGGAGGTAGAGTTATTGTACGGGACGAGTCCGGCAAGACTTCAAGCAAGCTTGTTAAGCTTGACTGGCCCAGTATGTATGCAATTGATGATGCTATGTTTCCTCGTGCTAATTGGACACAGTTGCCAAAATACCCACGCTTGCGCCGCATTTCGGTGTTGGTATAATGGGTCAGAACAACAAGGAAACCGAGGCAGTGCCAATCATTGGACTTGATAATTCTGACATTTCATCTTCGACAGCCACGCCGGCCCAGCCCCTCGGTCCGTCTGGGTCGTTTGCTTCCACCCAGCCACCGAGACTCGTCAAGATCATTTCAAAAGAGCTTGGAATTGAAGACTACTCGCAAATTGTGAATTGGGAACTAGAGCTATTTGATCTTCAACCAGCAACAGTGGGCGGATTGGACAAAGAGTTCATCTTCGCTGGTAGGATCGATGATAAGCTATGCAGTTGGGCCGCATTCGAGGGGCTCTTAGCCTCAGAAGCGAATGACGATGACGGAATCATAAAGCTGGTCGCGCTTTTCGACGACGAAGAAATCGGTTCTCTACTACGCCAGGGTGCTAGGGGTAATTTCTTACCATCTGTTATCGAGAGGACGGTTGAGTCGCTATGCGGGGACAGCAAGGCGTTTGGCCCTGGTGTCCTGGGCCAGACGTACGCACAATCGTTCCTCGTATCGGCCGATGTCACCCACGCCGTGAACCCCAACTTCCTAGGCCGTTATCTAGAAGATCACACTCCTCGGCTTAACGTTGGAATTTCCATCGCTGCGGATAGCAACGGTCACATGACTACGGATTCGGTCTCGACCGCCATCATCAACAGAGTTTGTGAATTAAGCGACTGCACGCCACAAGTTTTCCAGATCCGAAACGACTCCCGCAGTGGTGGTACAGTCGGACCCATGTTAAGCAGCGCGATGGGTGTCAAAGCCATCGACGCCGGAATGGCCCAGCTCAGCATGCATTCTATCCGTGCGACGTGCGGATCATTGGACCCCGGCTTGGGTGTTAAATTCTTCAAGGGATTCTTGGACAAGTGGGAGAAGGTAGATGCTGAGTGGCAATGATCTTGTCATGTTGCGAACTTGAATTCATCATCTTCGAGGTGTACTAACATGTAATACGTATGTATGTTAATATCCGTCCGGTTGTCTCTAAGGAGCACGTTGATTGGGTCTATGGATGCGCAGAGTTGCGCCCGTTCAGAGCTAGACGAGTTTCCATGGATAGATACGATGATAATACACATTGATGTAATATTCCATGATGGTGTAAGCATCCATATCCACTATTAAGTATGGTGGCAATCTGCAGGAACTAGAAGCCATTCAGGGCACCATCATTATCTTTTCACATGTAAATGCAGAGTGATGCAACCAGGGGTCCCGCTGGGAGAGCTATAAAGTTTTCGATACCACGCTACTTCCCGGCGTCGATCTAAGTCGGGTCCGCCGGGTGTTCTAATTTTTCTCTCGGGAACTACTTCGCATTAGAGCACGCGACCATCGTGTGACCATATATGAATTCAAACGAAAATGATAATTGCATGCTGATTTATTGAATCTTAAATTGCCATACATATTAGTAGTAAGTTAATAATGACTTGGAAGTATTGGAGTGTCAGTGCCACAAGCGAGTCGATGACGTGTTATCCAACTAAGGAAAGCTGAAGAGACCAAGGAATTGTAGACTATCATTGGCTCATGGTAGTTTATTCTCAACCTTGAAAGTTGGGAAGGGGATTTCTCTCCTTCACCCGATTATCTCAATTTAGAAAAACTAAACTTTCTATACCCTTCGCACTTTCTTCGCCTTCGGCATTTTACATGCTTCGCATATTATTTTTAATAAAGACAAACCTTTATTCTGCATAACCTTGTAATACTTTATTAAGGCCCTTCCGTTCTTGTACACTTGCCGAGCAAGCTAGACGCGAAGCGACGAGGCTGTGTTCCGCGAACTTTTATTCAACCTTTAGCGCCGGCGAGCCTTTGAGTCTATCTTTTTTCGAGTCACTCATTCATACAGCAACAGGGAGCACGAATATTGAATCTGATACAAACCAACGCCGACTGCTACGACATACTCCTCTGTGTAACATTAAGCCACCGGTGACGATTCATGGCGCAACCAGCAAACCCCTCGAGCTCAGACAAGTGGAGTTCTCTCCTATCACGGCTGAATCCCATCCCCAGCTTTCCAGAGTATACCGGTCCGTACAAAGTCGGTACCGCCGATGTTGAGATTCCAGTTTCAGAGCTCGACTCCCCAGCTCCAGCGCCAGACAATGCGGTCGATATCGAGACGATCCAGTTCCGTATATTCTACCCGGCGCATCCGGAAGCCCAGGGCAAGCGCATTACATGGCTTCCGGCTCCGCAGCGCGATCATCTATCCGCCTACATACAGTTCTTAGGAGTTGGGCAATTAGTGGCACAAGCCGTCTCGTAAGTCGAAAGTCGTCCTTACCAGTGTACCAGATCTTCAAGTGGCAAAATATCTAATCGCAAATCTACGTATAGTTTCCTACCGAGACATCTCCACTACACCTACATACCAGTCGTTAAGAATGCGCCGGTACTCGAGCCCAACACGCCGAACAAGCGATGGCCGACGGTCATCTTCTCGCACGGCCTCGGCGGCAGCCGGAACGCGTACTCGCAGATCGTCGGGTCGCTCGCCTCGCACGGCGTCGTCGTCATCTGTCCCGAGCACCGCGACGGCAGCGCCGTCAAATCCTTCATCCGGATCCCGTCGCAGCAGGACCGGTACTTCGTGCGCAACACGCGGCGCGTCGTGCCCTACCGCCGCATCGCGCACGACCCCAACGACGAGACGCACGCCCTGCGCAACGACCAGCTGCGCATCCGCCTGTGGGAGATGGGCCTCGTGCACGAGGCCTTGTTGGGAATCGACGGCGGCGCCGCCCTGACGAACCTGAACAAGAGCACGCCCTCGCTTGCCCATTTCGCCGGCCAGCTGCACGTTCGGGACCCGGGGAGCATCATCTTCGCCGGCCACAGCTTCGGCTCCGCCACCGTCGTCCAGTTCCTCAAGTCCGTCTTCTACGCCGGCCGCCCCGAGCTCGAGGCCATGGCCGACCCGCTGTACGTGCCGGCCCGCGACTCCGCGATCCGCAGACAGGTCACGCCGCGCAACGTCACGATCCTCCTCGACATGTGGTGTTTCCCGCTGCTCGCCAAGACCACGAAGCCGCTCTGGGACCTGCCCTTACCCGTATACGCCTCCTCCGCGGGCTCCTCCTCGCCCACCTCTTCTTCTTCTTTTTCTTCTTCTTCCTCGCCACAACCCCCACCACCAGGCGGCAACGCGCTTCTCGCGATAGAATCCGAAGACTTCCACAACTGGACAGAGCACCTGCACGCGACAGCACGAGCGCTCTCGCCAGACCCATCAGCGTCGCGCGTTCTCGCCACAGCATTCTACGACTCTGACTCCGGCTCTGGGTCGGGCTGCGGGTCGGGGTCGGGCGTCAAGCTCGCCGAGCCGCACTTCTTCTTCGTCGAGCGGTCGGCCCACCTCAGCCAGTCCGACTTCGGCCTCCTCTTCCCCTGGCTCATGTCCCGCGTGTACGGGTCGCAGGAGCCCGAGCGCGCGCTCCGGCTCAACCGCCGCGCGCTGCTGCAGCTGCTCCGCGCCAACGGCGTGCCGGTCGCGCGCACGTGGGCTGCGGACTTGGTGGATGGTTTTGGGGAGGGGAAGATGGTCGGTGGTGTGGCGATGGGTGGGGATGTTGGGGAGGGAGGCGCGGGCGCGGGCGCGGGGGTTGGTGCGATGGATGGCGGGGTTGATGGCGGGGTTGATGTTGATGAGACGGAAGGGGATGGGAGGGATAGGGGCCCGGAGGATGGGGTTCGTGATGATAGAGCGATTTTCGATCGTAGCGGGCATGGTGTTGTTGATGCGTGGCGCTGGATTGATATCGTGGGGATGGGTGACGCGGAAGCGGTGGCGGCGGTGGAGAATGTCCACGGCAAAGACGATATTGAGCGCGCGGTAGAGGCGGGCGATGAGGCGGCGGAGGTTCGGGAGCCGGAGATGGCAGGCGCGATTGAACCTCATGCTACGGAGGGCGCGACGGCTGAGAGTCATTGAAGGTCTAAAGCTAGCACCGAGGGTGAATATTAGGACTAGCATGGTGTAAAATGGTTAGACAACTAGGGTCTGGCGTTAAATGGGATTTGGGAAGTTGTCGTTTTTGTTTTATTTTTTTTGGGATCGACATAGAGGGCAACGGAGTAAGGGAAGGTGTCACGAAAAAAGGAGTGGGTGCTAGGTTGGAAAACTTCTCGACGCTGTTCATCGTATGGCGTTTTAAGAGGGAATAGGTCAAGTTGGACTTGTATGGATTCATCGTGTATCTATAATAGCGTAACCGCGATGGTTTTGCAAAATTATGACTTGGTCGCTGGTTCATTTCACGGATTACTTGCTTTCGATATTTTATAGTTATATGAAATCTTCTGATCATAAGTTTGTAATGACATTTTTGCCCTCTAAAACGAGATTGATGTAATGAAATCAAGACCTAGATATCTCCTCTCATAATCACCTTAGTCGTCGGAATTCTCGTAACCTCGTCGTCTTTTCACCTCCAAGGCTTTGGAGGCATCGGCGCCGACGCTGACTTCGTGGGTTGTAGTTTCACCTGTGACCACTCGTCGCCGTTTCTTGTCTTCTGCATATACCCACTTGACGTCAAATCCGTGGTCCTCTAATATCCCTTCCCATATGGCTGTCCAGCGGGAGTAAATGAGCAAGTCCGAAATCGTGACATTATCGTGAATGTCGAAGATGCAGTCTGGGCGCTGAGCAATTCCCTTCGATATGACGTGTTCGAGGAAATTTAAGCTTCGGGTTACAGCAGGGTGAGCATAATAGCCTCGATAGGAGACCGACAACGCAGGCGATGCCTCCTCGGCTATGAGTGACTCTTCGCAGGCGTCCCAAAGCATCTCTTCTACACGGGCAGCAGCATATGCTACAGGTATGTCCGAAGTATTTGCTGGGCCAGAACTCCCGATTCTTAGGCGGGTTATTGCATCAAATTGGACCTCCGCATCATACGGCCTCATAAGATCCTCCTCGTTATCTTTATACCTAGAATTATGATACACGATGCACTCTAAAAAGGTACGTTGGCCGGGAATATTCAAGTCGAAGTCTACCAATCGACACATTGACATCCAGTCCTGCAAATGCAGATCGATGTCTTTTTTCGATATTCCTGGACCGAATATTGCCATAAGATACGCGATTAAGTTGACTAGGGAGCCTTCGTTTAACCAGAAGCCTTCCAGCTCGACTCCTAAACCCAGGAGGTAGTGAAATGCGTCTGTGCCTTGTCGATCACTCCATAATATAGAAGGGATTATTGCGCATTCTATGGCACTCATTCCGAGACTAGTAATGACCGAGTCAGTATGCGATTTAATGGTATCCTCGATTGTAGTAAGTTTGGTACCTATTGCGCGCATTAATATCGGCACCACTTTGCACCAGCGTCTTGCAGATTTCTAGTCGGTCATAACACACGGCAACCTAACTTTTCTCAGTGTTACCCATCACACTTATTGGATCATTTAGACTTACATGAAGTAGCGTAGCACCCGCAACGGTCCTATCTGAAGTTGAAATGATCTTCTGCGATAGCATGTCGCGGATGCGAGAGACATCGCCCCGTTCTATGGCACCGTGGACTTCATCCATGAGGTTGTCATCGATAACGCGATGCGAAGATAGCCTAAGACCGAATTCCGGGCTTCCTCTAGCATCAGTTTTGCTCTCGTATCTAATCGAACAGCCAGGAGAGAGCCAGCGTGGCGATGGGTTAAACTGCACTGTAAGCTCGTACACCTCTGTTGGGATTCCAAACGCGTCGAAGCGGATTCGGTCGAGAATGATCAGCGAGAATGTCCCTAGTCTATTTTCAACCCACCAACGCTTTCGATAAATCATCGTAAGACTGTCCTTATTGAATTGGCTATCAGTTTGTTTATTGGCGTTGACGATCTCGAAATTCCGAGATTCGAAATCATCTAGGTCTGTCTCAGATGTGACTTCCTCCACTATCGCCCCATGATCTCGTTGTGTTGTTTCGCCGCGATATTGCATTTTGTCAAGCGCAGGTAACGCTTGTTGGAGCATGTTGTCCAACTCAGATCGAGCCGTCGCTCGGAACTTTTCCTCGACTTTCACAAGAAACTTCTCCTTATACTCTTCCAAAAGAGGACACAACGCATGTCGAAGAGAGCTGTCAGGGTCGCTAGCTAGAGGAACCTGTTGGGTTATGCCGGCAAGGAAGGTCGAGTTTTCAACCTTTACTTGCGCCGAGGATTCAATTGCGCTTGACTGTTGATACTGAATATTTTGGACGCCGACATTCAGAGTTGCCATGGAAGTGTGGAGGCTATCTAGTTTGTCAAGGACCTTGGTCTGATCCACAAGGCCCTGTTGCGCTGCTCGAGTGTGAAGTTGGGCATTCTCGGACCGCGCCTCGGCAATGGAATTCAATAACTCGGAGTGTTGAATGCTAGATTTGTCGTTGATACCACGCTTCACACTCTCGATTACAGGGCCGAGATCATCGAGCTTATCTAAGACCGCCTGGATATCATCCTTACTCGGCTGCCTCCCCTGTTGATCTGCTTGTGTTTTCCTAGTCTGGAATGCATAGTAAAGAATCAATTCACTTCTGAAATACTCCAACCTGCTAGAAATCTCTCCGATCTCTCGTTTATTCCAGATGGCCCTGAAAGCCCCTCTGGCGCGTTGGAGTCGATTAGCATTCTGGCCAGGTTGGATACCACACGTCTCGAGTCGTTTTAGGAGGCTCTTCGCAAGTTCACAGCACTTGTCGGCTACTGGTTGGAGATCCTAACTCATCACCTGCAGTTAATATACGAGAACATAGAAATACTAAATAAGGATAACTTTACATGCCTTCTCTTCCGACGAAGCAGTGGTGGAAGTTTGGGAGATCGCCTTAGCTGAATCGCTAATCTTTTGAGAAAGGGTTTCTAGATGCGTCGCAATTACTCGATAGTCTCTATTTTCAGACGAGGCTGCGTTTTTTCGGAGTTCGTTCGAAATGCTGATCAATTTGGCGGAAAACTCGACGAACTGGAACACGTTCGACGCAAGGCCTACGGCAACGAGAGCCTCCATTATTACTCTGCCACATCTCAATGAGCATGATCTGTAGTGTACGATATATCAAAAGCAGGAATAGAAGAGGGTAGGTGAGTGCGAGTATTATTATCAAGAAGGCCGTAAGACATGTCTACCTAATTGTGCACTTCTATACACTGCCTCCACTTCTCGTTTATTTGGGGAGCCTGATAGAAAGCCTTCTAATGACATTGGATAAAGGTATACTGCCGTGATACACTCCAGAAGGATAGAGGTGCCAATCACGATTGCTATAATACGTCGCGAAGCCAGTTGTCACTGCATTAGATGCGACACTGGCCTTCATAGCCACCATGAACAGCCTTCACAATTCTCAGCCGTGATCTTTATCATTTGGAACCGGCAGTCCATTTAGCCTTATCATAAACAAGTTAGACGTTAGAAAGGCACTCATAAACATCAAATCAAGATACTATTACGAATTTTGACCCATCTGCTCAAGGGAATAACAGGATCGTTGATGATGTGGAGACACGAACAACATAGGTAAGGCTCGTGGAAGCTTGAAAGAAGGCAGGTCGAAGCTACGCGGCTGTAAAGGCGCATGAACTCATACGGCTGAAGTTGCCTTGCGAACAACAATATCTTAGGGCCGTGGTTAATTCCCGGTATCCTAAGCTCCTCGCCCATGTCAATTGCGTCGCTAAATCGACCCGAATCGCTCGTTAGGCTGTAGATCTACCAGTAGCTCAGACTGCACGGAGATGTGACCAGGGAGCAGAGATGTAGGATAGCCAAAACGAGCGAGTTTTACGCACGAAGATCACACTCGTTAATGCCGGGCAGATGAAAGCCTAGTCGGGGGATCGGCTCGCTGAGACAGTGCCAAGGACTGTAGAGCCTGCTTGAGGTCGACGTTTTGAGATTGATGCGCTGTACCTAACTCGTAAAAGAATTTCACTGATTTAGTAAACAATACTAAATCATGTACATAGTAAGTAGGGAAAGTAGAAAATGAAGTATGAATCCTCATCGCTCATTTGATATTTTTCTTATTTCGGAGGACTCGTCATGAGTACTCGACTTCCGACATGAAAAGACGTACGTGTGTCTCTCCGTACACTGTATGCCCTGCTAAAACCGGAAAGGTGAGGCGCTTCCAGCCGCAAAGCAGAGCCGACTAGGGTCCGGAGAGGCACGTCCCGGAGCCCTTAGCTTCAATCCAGTAGCCCTTCGTTTCAGGGTCCTGGTCGGAAACCGAAAGCAGCTACAAGGTCAACACCCCCTTCGGTCTCACAATTCGCGAACACACAACCTCTAAACCGACGGCCGCCGAATCTTAGGTAGATACCGGCGCCATGTAGCTGTTCCTGCCAAGATGACTAGGATGGATATTCGACGTGATGGGGTCGCCAGTGTTTCCCTCCTACATACCTTTCGCAAAGTATCCGTCTTGGATACGTCCTTGTATCATGAGAATCTCCTTCACGTAAAGCGTTTTAATTCCCGTAGTTTGTTGACCAAACAATTTCGTTCTTTTCTTCTTCTTTTTTCTCTTTCTTCCCTTCTATCTAGCCTATCGCGGCCTTGAATTCTTAATTAAATATTCCGTTCGATTCTAAGGGCTGGAAGTGATGGTTGCCGTCCAATAGCACCTAGGGAAGAATTGACATTTACATTCGACTCAGACGACATCCGCCAGCAGGACGGTTCCTAATAGGGCATTTCGGCCTTCAATTATATTTGGTGTATGAGTCGAATAGCCATACGGCTGATTTGAATAATTCGCGTGGATCGTGGTTCAAAGCGTCGCTGGCCACATCGTGGGCCGTTTGTCCAACTGAATTCACCTTGACAAAAATCACGGAATGGTCTATTGGAAGCGATAATACCCATGATAGACATCGTGTATTACGACGGCCGCGGGCAATTCATCCTAATTCCTTTCTCCTAACCTCTTCTTCGCTTCTCTTCCCCTCATCTCACCTTCTCGCCCACTTATTTATTCTTACGATGCCTTCGATAATAGAGAATGCGAGTCCTCTCACCAACTTCACAACAGTCGCAGATGTGCTGCCGAGTAACGTCTTAAGCGGTAGTCGCTTAAGTTACTACGTCGCTATTAGCGCGGTACTCCTCTGCGTATGGCTATTCCAACCAGCTAAACAGAAATGTGGTGTCTCAGCACCCTTCTACAAAGCTTCGCGGTTAAAATGGATGTTCAGCGCCGATACCCTGATAAAGGACAGCTACTCCAAGGTTTGCCTAGATCCCATGACTTTATACTGATCTATCTAGTACTAATACTTTCCTAGTTCCGCGATGCCGTATACCAGATCAAGACGACGGAGGGTGTGAGAACCATCATTCCGGCGTCGTTGGTCGGTGAGCTCAAGGGACTTCCGGAGGATACCTTGAGCGCAAGGACGGCTGTGAGAGAGGTTAGTTCAGGATGAGAGGCGGAATTTATAAAGAGTTTCATGAGAAGTATAGAGCTAAATGGTTTGAATAGGCTATGCTGAGCGAGTACACCAAGCTCTGTGCTGGACAACACTCCGATACACTTTCCTTGCTCCTCAAGTGTAAGATGACCGGGCAACTCGCGCGGATGACACCGCAGCTCAAGGAAGAACTCGAATACATTATCGGGACAGAGTTCCCCGAGTGTGAAGGTAGACCACATTAACGGCGCTGCTTCAAACAACTATTCAACTGATCGATATTACAGAGTGGACCCCTTTCAAGATCCAGCCCTTCATGATCCGAACGATATCACGCCTGAGCGGGCGCGTTTTCGTCGGGCCGGCGCTCAACCGGGTGGAGGAGTGGATGGACGTGAGCATCAACTTCGCGGTGACGGCCTTCATCGCCGTCATCAAGCTGCAGTTCTTCCCGCCGTGGATGCGGCCCGTGGCGCAGTACTTGGTGTCGGAGCTGCGTACGATCGACAGAGATCTCGAGAAGGCGCAAGCAATGCTGACGCCGATTATCGAGGAGCGCATACGTGATTCTGAGACGCCCGGTTACGAAGAGCCTGACGACTTCGTTCAATGGCTATTGGACGCCTTACCTGACGACCAGAAGAGGGATTTCTATATCCAAGGAAAGGTTCAGTTGCTCCTGAGCGCCGCTTCTATCCACACGACTAGTAACCTCACGACGGACTGTATCTACGACTTGGCTGTCCACCAAGATATGCAGGAGATACTACGGGAGGAAGCGCGTGAGGTCCTGGAGGACGAGGAGGCGTGGGGTAAGAAGGACAGCATGTCACGGTTGAAAAAGCTGGACAGTTTCATCAAGGAATCGCAACGACTGTCCGGCAACGTCAGTAAGTATACACTGGAGGGTCAACACATGCATTCACGTGGATACTAACATACCTACCCAGCATCCTTCATCCGCAAAGTAATGAAACCCATCGACCTCTCGGACGGCACACACCTCCCAGCCGGCACGAGCCTCCTCGCGCCCATGGCCGGCGTCGCCGTCGACCCGCGGTACTACCCGGACCCGGACGTCTTCGACGGCCTGCGCTTCTGGAAGCTTCGCCAACAACAGCAACAACAACAATCCTCCAACACCTCCGGCAGCAGCTCGCCCACCACCGCGACCACCCCCTGCTCATCCACAACCTCGCTAGTAACCTCCGACCTCCTCGCCAACGCGCCCTGCAGCAACAACCCCAACAACTCCAACAACCCCCCCGGGAGCGGGCGGTGGCAGTTCACCAGCATCAGCGACGCGGCGATGAATTTCGGGCTGGGCAAGCACGCGTGCCCGGGGCGCTTCTTCGCCGCGAGCGAGATCAAGATGGTGCTCGCGTATTTACTCCTAAACTACGACGTCCGGCTGCGCGACGGCGAAGGCCGGCCGCCTCCCAACATGTTCATGATGACGCGGAGCCCGAGCACGACTGCCGAGGTGTTGTTTCGGCGGCGGTCGGCGGCGGCTTCGTCGTGATCTTGAACTCGGACTCGGACTCGGACTTGGACTGCCCGGGTACCTAGTTGGAAGGGAGGATGAGGACGAGGAGGGGAGGAGATGCGGAGAGAAGACGGACGCGAAGCCTCGGGGCCAGGAGCTTCCGGGGCCGCTTGCCCGGCGTATTATAAGTATATCTAACTTAATGGCCGTTGTTTCTATACAAGGTGGGAAGACGGCATAGAAGATGTGAGTAGAGAGAGGGAAGGGGAGACAGAACCTGCATATACCCAACTATACGATCGCAGGTATTTCGAACCTAGCAGCCGCGGCTGCAGGCTACAGGCTACAGGGTTTTATGGTCATCATAAACGGCGTTCGGGGAAGGAGCCTATCGGTTTTACTCGGAATACACTGCTGTATATATACAGGATGTAAATAAGCATATCGTGTCACTTAGGCAAAGGAGACATCGTATGTCTCCTAGAATATATATTTATTGCTAGTATCAATATTGGGATTTGGGAAAGGCCCAAGACTCACTTATGTTGCAGCCTTCAATGCTTACGTCCATCGACTGTGCTCCTTATGATCTATAAGAAACGTTATGAGTTTGAACAATGCTTGTATTATCATGAGAAAAGAACGGGGTATCTCTAGACTCGCTGCGCTCGCTAATATGAGTAAATATTTACTGCCTCGTAACAATTTCCGAGACTCCTTGCGCTTCCTCACCATCATTATATATCATGACTCATCATACCCTTCCCTTCAAACCGTTTCACTCATCACAAAGCGTGTCGTCCTAGTTTCCCCTTCTTCATTCATAATTCGCTTCCAGAGCCATCCGCTCGCCCAAATTTTCGACTGCTTGCTGACCGAAACGACCGTCGGGGCTGCAATAGCCAGCCATTGCCGCGAAGAATATCAAAGATCCAGCCTCCTTCACTAGAAAAATGTCCTAAATAATCCAAACTTCCAAGTGCTCTTGTCCAAGAGCCCTAGAAGTACCCCAGGAGGCCGGTCCCGCGACGATGAGCAATAAAGTATTAAATAGTAAAAGTTTCCCGGACTTGGGTAGTCCTATCAAAAGACAGTGAAAAATAAGATAAAGTAAAATGCAAATATGTCGTTCATGTATATATTCAGAAGTGAAATGTGATGATTTGTCGTGGTCCCGATCGAGGGCGCGGCAATGAGGTTGATGAAGCCCGTACTGTTTTCCCGGATCTCTGTTTTATATGCATTGACTTCGAGTCCTTTGGTCCCTGCCCATCTGATAAATAAAAACGTGATTTTCATGCTAAATGGGCTCGCGCCCTCTTGAGATCTTATTGCAAATGCTTGCGATGCTTCTGTAAATTTTTCTGCGACATAATGATGAAAGAAGTGATGAGATGTCCAAGTCCAGGGATAGATTGATGTAAACGTTGGTCGGTTGGTCGTTAAGAGGGTTCATCAGTCACTAGATAGAAGGTCGACTTTGAGGATAACGTCGTTATAGATATGGATCCGAGATGCGTAGACCAGACCAATTTATGCAAGGGCCACATCATATACTTGCAACTCGCCCTCCTGCTTCGGGTTTTCTGGCATGGCACACCATAAGTTTGAGGCTCGTTCCCCACTCCTCACATTCGGCCAACAGTGATTTATCGTTCCATATGCTAGTAGGCATTCCAGTGGAAGTCTCGTAGCATCGGTTGTACCACCATCGTCCGACTTTGGAAACCATATTCGTGATATTTTCGTCGCCCATTTCGGTCTTGTCATTCATCATCTCTGCCAAACTCCTCTCGTCCTTCTTCTTCCCTTTGAAACCAGAAGAGTTAGTTATCGCACTCGCCACGGGCACGCCAACGCGGCATTTCTTAACGTCAGTAAACCCCTTTTTACCGAGGAGGCGGAGGATGAGGTCCGCTGTGCTGCTGAGGCTGTAGTCGGGATTACGTGCACTGACTCGCTCCTTCAGGCGGCGTACAGCACGTCGAGTTCGGGTACCCATATTGTTCAAATCCACGTCAAGGATAGACAACTCGATATATCCACCGGGCTTGAGGACACGGCGCGCCTCAGAAATAATATTCCGATAATGAGCTTCCGGAGCTGCGGAAGGGAACCGGAACACGACTGCCGTAAAGCTGTCCGGACCAAAAGGAAATTTGTCCATATACGAGGCGAATTGGATTTGGTGATGGTTAGGTGGCGAGAGGGGGAACGAGGGAGTTGATTGTTGCTCTGGTGTTAAGGGCGCACGTGGGGACAAGTTGAAGAAAGTTGCGGTAGGATATGTCTCCGCCGCATAAAAGGACCAGTCATCGTTCCCAAGTCCGTCAATGACAAGTATTGACTGGCGTTTCAGTGAGCTGTCGTCGTTGATGAGGTCTTCGCGGACCGGACTAAATAGCACGTGACCAAAGGAGAGCCACTTGCTGACCGTCATTGAGCCGACCCGAAGGTTTACCTGGGAAAGAGGCGAGTCTTCACTAATACGACTACTGCTAGAGCTTCTTTTAGTCTTGGAGCTTTTGGTAGAGGAAGAACTCTCTCGTTTGGAAGAAACAGAGGTCTTGGTTAGCTGAACGTTGCTGTTTTCGCGATCACCATATCCAGATACGAACTCGGAGACAGAGAAGGGCGTAGCTGGCGGATCAGAACCGAATCTGAAGGCAGCGTTTATTCTGGCTGTCATGTCGGCGCTATAATGGCTCGACGATGTAGCAGCCTTTCCAGTCTCGGTAGAATCACGGATGCCCTTGGCGTGATGGGTTATGATGGTAGGCGATTCGGGCACCCGACTCGACTTCTTCGCCAGCTTGGACTCATAAGTTTCCAGATGGAAAGGGGCGCCCCGGGAAGAGGTTGCCGACGGCGGTGTCTCGCCTAAAAAGTCGTTATACTCGTCCCAGATTTCATCTTCAGTAAGTGGGGCATTCGGCGCTGGGGGTAACGCTGTATGGGTAGATACATTCACTAATTCTGAGCTACCGGATCCAGAACTTGTCGTGTACTCAGAATCCTTCTGAGGCGGGAAGGAAAGAAATTCCTTTCCGAGCCCAAGCCCAAGGGGTACATCTCCACTAGGTGTTCCTTGTTGAGTAGGGGGATCAAAGCCACTCGTTGTTTCCGCTGGCTCTTCCTCAGTCTGCTCTGGATACCAGGGTCTAGGTGGACTTGGGCCTTTTGCAACAGAGTCTCGGTCAACATGACTTAGGTCAGGGGGTGGTATCTGCAAGCTGACTCGGTGGAAGGGCCGGGAGAAACTCTTGGGAGATGTTTGTTCTGGGCGGGTAGTGACAACTTTAGGTATCCTACCAACTTGGGGAAGCCTGCTTGGACGGACTTTAGGAGTAGCTGAAGATGAGGCGTTGGGAGTTGCGTTCCGCGACTTTGGTATCGAAGGTCTTGGCGATTCCTTGGCAAAAGTCGAGTTTTGTTTCGTTGGCTCCGAGGCAGTCTTCTCGGTTTGTAGCTGGTGACTGGACGGTATTTCCAGAATAGACTGGCTACTCTCGGACAAATTTCGACTATGTTCGCCTGTAGGCATAAAGGGAACCAGAACCTCTGCCTCCCTCAAAATGTCACAAACATCTTGGTCTTCGGTGTCGTCTTGCTCGGAAGAATCCATCATGGTGTAAAATGCAATCGATTTGCCCTTCGTAGGCTTTACTGCCGCTGACACACTCGCCTCAACTTTCTTACGGTCCTTTGAAGGCTGGCTCTGGGACCTACTGAATAGGTTCCATTTACGAGGTGATTTGGCACGTTTTGTTAGCTTCTTTGGTCCAGCCTTCGGCTCGGCCTTCGAACGGCTAAGATCTGGCCGGGATTCTAGCAGAGAGTCGTCGGTAAAGGTGCTGGTTTCCACGCTCCCCACTGATGGAGATGTCATTTGTGTGGTTATGATGGGTGCTGGTAACTTCAAAGGGGCACGACTAGGGGATCGAAGACGTTGAATTGACCTCCGAAACGCAATGGTTGATCCCATCGGACCCGCTTCCGAATCGCTACTCTCAGAAGGACGACGAGCCTGCGCGGATGGCCGAGGAAACGCTGAAGGCCATAAAGTTTGCCTCGTCTCTTCTCTCGAAGACACTGATGCAAACGAGTTGTTGCGGGAACCGATGTCTGGACGGCTTGAAATGGCGCTCTGGCTGCTTTCTGTTCTTGTCAATTCAAAGCTTGTATTGCGATTTTCCACAATTTCACCGCCGGCGATAATCACGGGATTCATTCGATCTAGTAAAAACTGGTCGGTTGACTGGGGGCTCGCGGTGCTGTCTAATGGAGAAACTGGGCCTGGCATCCCGCTGCGTCTTCTGACCGCACCGAGTCTGCCGTATCCTTCATGGCCTGTTCCAGCTGCTGGACCTTTTCGACTTGGTTTGTCTTTCTTTTCCGCTTGTGGTACTTCCGGAGCCGTCTTGGTTCGTCGTCCGAAGAGGGGAAACCGTGTTTTGAACGTGGTGGCCGGGCTAGGCGTTCTAGTGGCTTTGCCCCTTTCTATCTGGCTTGGTTGGGTGGTTTTCGGAACCCCCAATCGTGGCGCTGGTGTAGGCTCCCGAGACACAGGGCCTTTTGATGAAACCGAGCGGTCCTGAGCAGAGGGCGTTATTGACCGCGGTAACGAACTGGGTATTAGCTGGCCACTGTGTCGTTTGTCCGTAAGGCTTGTTGTAGAGAGATTGCTCTGAATTATGGGAATTGGGCCACCAAATTGAGAGTAGAGGTTGGGTGTTCCGTCTCTACTAGGCCTTGAGGGTGGTGCTGGGCGAATTCTAGACGTGGGCGCAGCTCTCTGGGCTCTTTCCTGAGCCGAATCAGATTTCTTGGTTGGAGATGGCGATCTTAACAAAGTCCGCGTAGGCATCCGAGGGACTTTCGACAACGACTCGGCCTCCACTCTGTCTTTCTTGAAATTCTGGGACGATTTTCTAGGAGGCGGGTTTGGTGTGGGAAGTGGTCCTCTGCGTACTTTCTTCTCCTTCCTGTCGTCCGGACGTACTGTAGAATTTGATGACGAAGATGTTAATACTTCCCGTACCGCTGCGAGGCCATGTGAGTCAGTGCCAAAAGCATCACCTTCATTTGGTATGCTGCCAGCTCTTCTCCTGGTTACAGGTGGTCTGGTCTCGGCCGGACTTGCTTGCCTTCCAGCTCTAGAAACAGGAAGGCGATGCGGTGCGATTAGCCCAGGGGACTGTGATGACATTGAGGTTGGGGTTGTGTCACGGCTATAGGGCCCCGGCCCCGGCGACTCGGAAAACCTGGTGGAAGGGCTAGCGCTGAAGGTGCTTAGCTGGCTATGACTGCTCCCACCGGAGAAGAGCGGTGTTGGCGGTGGCAGGTTTTCCGTTGCGAGCTTGAATGGCAGATCTAGGCTCGGTCCGTCTCTCGAAACGGGGATTTCAATATCTCGATAGCGGTCCAGTTCCGGATATACTACAGAAGGCTGCATAGCCATCCGAGGCAATTCGTATTTCTGCGCTGTTCGGATCTCAACGGGGCTAGCGGTAATGCTCCGATCCGAATAAGGAGCGCTAGAATCCACGGTCGTCTGTGACTTGGGAATCGAAGAGGATGAACCCGTTCTCCCGGAGCTTGAACGAGACTGGCTCTGTGTGCTTGGTGGCTCCTTAGATAGGCTTGATGGTTTCCGACGTAAGGCAACTCGGGAAGGCTGGCTTGAGTCGCTTTGTCCACGTGCAGCTGACGTGGAAGATTTCAGCACATGTGTAGACAATTGCCCCGGGTTCGTCGACCAAGACTGCGTTTCGTGGGTTAGAGGAGGTCTCGCCAAAGACTTCTGGCCGGGCAGCTTTCGGGCCGAAGCGTTCTGGGGTATTCGACTCTGCAACGTCCTAGGCTGCGGGATCGATGAAGGCATAAGACGGGTGCTATCGACCTCCTTCCGAGCCGTTTGACTTAATGCTGGCGAGAAGTCTTGTCTTGATGTCTCCATTGCCCCTCCCCTTCTCTTCGACCGTGATTCATCACCTGACCTTGTCCGAGACTCCGAGCGTGAACGGATGGACGCCATAACGACCCCTGATATCTTCAAAACAGAATTCGATATTCAACCATCCCAGGATCAAGCGTCCATATTATTTACTATTTTTTCTGTAGAAATTCGTAGGATGTCTTGTATGGGTGGTCAGCAGTAAGACCCAATAGTAGACAAGCCAATGGAGACAACCTCGTAGGAACCTAGGTATTGTTGCGATTGGCTTCCCAATATTACAACCCGTCAATTAGGTGCTGACTGACCACACCATTTCAATGAGACGACGAGACTGGCAGAACGGAAAAGGCGTTCATAGACCGGTTTGAATAAACAAGAAAAGCCGAGTGTTCCACAGCAGTCCAGCTAATATTATGAATCCTTGTCCAGGGATATCAGGCCACGAAACTAGACAGGCATTCAGAAGCGACCGGGATGAATGGCAAATCGTAACTTGCTAGCCGACGAGCGGGTGTATGAAATGAGAGAAATTATTACAATAATGAATATTAAGCGAGGAGCAGGTATACAGGTCTCCGGGAAGGGGTGGAAATCTAATATGGAATCCGTAAACGGAGGCTGACGAGATCCGGGCTCGGGGAGGGTCTAAGTCGAGTTGGTGACGAGTGGGGGGACAACCTTGCCGGCGTATCTAGATGTCAACTTGACTAATTTAGATACTTTGGGGAACAGTGTGGTAGTACAATAGTTGTGGGGGATTCAAGAGCGTTTAACAAGCGACGAGCGATGCCGCGAAGCAATGCGCTTTTTTTAGGTGTTATCGAGGGTAATGAAAATTGACTAGCACAGCTAACTCTTGGAAAGATTTGCCTCGGCTTGTGAAATGGATGGGTAATACGAAAATAGAAAGGTTTTACAAATCCCCCAAAATAAGAGTAATGAGAAAAGAGACGATATCAAGAGAGGCGAGGCAGGTATTAGAGAGGCAAAGAGATGTACGGCTGTATATAAGAAGATACATGTAATTGTTAGTTCCTATCGCCTTTCCACCTTGCATATTCGCAAGACAACGATGTACCCAATGACCTGGACAGGGGTTGCGGTACGTAGGGTCGTAGGCGAATGAGTCCTTGTAGACAAGTGTGGCGCAAAACCCCTGTCTATAGCCAAGATGCGACCATCTTGGGTGCGTTTGGGATGGAATCGCCGAGTGAGCGGTCTGGTTGGCGGCAGCCCATAGTGGGTTAGAACACTAAAGTCCTTCCTCCAACCTCTAAAGCTAGACCTATACCCATGCCGTGCTAACGTTGGTGAAGAAAGCAACGTTGAGTCACTGAGCCCCATACGAGAACACGGAAGATCATCGACGTCTATACCGACATCCCTGGGTATCTCTTCTGTCTATCGCTTGAAGGGATTCTCCCGCACACTCGCCCGGGGCACACTCAGGCCAAGGTGAATTGACGACTTTATCCCTCTCTTACTCGCGTCGCATACTGCCAACCATCCGACTACGGACAATATGCGCGTGAGCGAGTGAGTGAGCAAGAGGAACCGCGCCAGTCGTGCTCGTAAACTGGTCTTGGATTGTGCATATTCCGATGCCCTATGAGAAGTGTGCTGTAGGCTCTTGATGATATTATTCGTTAAAGAAGACCCTTGGAGTTTGGAGAGCTTTTCCTGGTTGGGCCGAGCTAGGAATGGTCGAGTGCTTCCAGAACCGACCTTACAGTAGCTCTACATCGACCTAGATGGGGTCATACGACGCTACCGGTATGCGGTATCCAGACAGATGCGCGACCGGCTGGTGCTCATCTAGAGACGATTTACGGGGAACAGGCTATGGAAGCAGGATGCGATAACGAGCATGGTGCTGGTCGAATAGCAATTTGCAAGAGATTTTGTTGCGGGGACGAGAAAAAATAACGAGTGCCGGGGATAAACGACGGCACTTCCAGGGCAAGGAAAATCTAACTGCAACCTTCCAGGAAATCTAGGTGGATACTTCGGTACATCCACCCATATGTAAGTGTTCCAGCAGTGGCTGGTGCTGCTAGCTGCATCGGATACATGCGGGTGAGAGGCAGCCCGTCAAGCCTCATCTACAACTTTCAAGGCTTAAAAGTCATTCAAGAAGCACTCGCTATCGACAGATGCTTGCTGAATGACAACTGGCAGTGGCGATGAGGCGATGACTTACTTGTTAATCAAGTTGTTGCTTCTAGTAGCGGAAGCTTCAAGGCGCGGGCCGCCTCCGGGTTGTAATCAATTACCAACAACAAGGAATCCCTGACTTGAGGAAGGCTCGCCCCATACGAAATTTTACCATCTTACAAACCGCCGGAGTAGGAGCTACCTACCCCGTGGATCTCTAATAGGGTTCCGCTTTTCTAAGCGCTTAAACGGCCGAGACTTCCAAGTCTACGAAGTATCAACTCTGACTTCAACCTTCTTATTTTGCATCTTAATCCTTCTACATGATCCAAATCGGGAATCAAAATTGCTTATTATCGGCATCGCATTAATTCGGTTCATTACTTGACGCAAACGGAGAGTTGAAAATTTTCGACTATGTTTCAGACGGTTAGCTTCGCAATTCTTGCAGAAAATCCCCATACCTCCATAGTTCCGTGACGGCGTGACGGCTTCTGCATGTCTCACTCTCGTGCTCTCCGAGGTACGCCTCAAATCGTGCGCCAGCTTCGACGATCTTGGTTCAACCAAACTTGGACATTGGTACCCTTGTACCTCCCACTTGGCAGGCGCTTGTGCGTCCTACGTCGATTTCTACATATACAAATGGTCCTCGGTTCTTCATCTCTACGTGCTTGGTTTAACCTGTCGTCCTACGTATGAGGTCATTTCTGGTATTTACAAGCGATATAAAATGCCACCCCGATGCATCACCGGCATGTCTCAGATTGATCCGTCCTGCAGGTCGTTGCTTAATGTATACGCGGGATTACTTGTGTTGCGACGTAAATAATCCAACAAACGCCACTGAACCGGCCAAATCTCTACATATGGATGTACCTAGATGATGGCCGTGGGCACACAGTACTTAGGTAACCGTTCGGCGCCGACAGGGGTCTTAGCGGCCAAGGATTCGACGATAAAAGTCGTACAACGAATTTTCTGATTGGCTCTTAGCTATCGATTTTTCATCCAATGAGTCGTCAGTGAACGTTTTCAACAGATCGATCCTTGACGGAGTGAGACTCCTATCTGCATGTCTCTCCCTATCCGTGCGGGTTCCGTTGTGGCTGTTCGGTCTCGATCCCTCATTGAGGTTGCGCTCGCGGTCTCGGTGAAGCTTGTTCATATACGAATCGGTGCCGATCGCCCAGGTGACCTTGTATGAGGATAGGGGATAGAGACGCCGCATCTGTTCCTTCTGTTAGCACTATAGTAACTCTTGCTTGGTCCTCGTCCGATTCCGAGTACGCACATTTCGCAACGTTCTACTAGTCATCGCGACAAGTCCCCGCATACAGCAGTTTCATTGGCGATCTTTTACCCTATATTCAATTTAGTTGCCTTTTGAAAGCCAATAGTTCCTCGATACGGTAGATAGAATGAATAATCTAATCCTCCTCCATTGCCCTTTTCAGATTATTCGAACTTTGTTAATCAGCTACTTTTTCATCACCTATCAACAATCAAATCCGCAAGAAAGCTCTCGCCGTGAATCCTCCAATTGCCCTAGAATAGATCGCACTAACGGTCAGCTTTGACCTTAAGCGATGATTTTCCCCAGCTTACCTAGCCAACCAGCACGTTTTACTTATCAAAATGCGATGAGTGGTCTACTAATTGAGTCGACAGGCAAATTCCGCTCCTAGTAAGGGATATTTACCAGAATTCTCGACAAGTTGTTTGATAATATCTGCCTAGCAGAAAGCCTCCTGTTTCTTGATAGGCAAATAACGACACGTGCGAGCAACGCAAGCTGAAAGTTGCATGATACAGGGCAAACACGATGATGCATCAGCATGGGAGCCTTGGAAGCCTTGAAGCAATGTTGCGTCAATGTCTCTCCCAACCTAGCTACGAGGGCTTCCAGGTCACCATCTAATAGCCGGAAGCCTCTTTGCAGGTCCAGCCATTTGGACCCACCAGCATATGTGGCGAGTGCCGAAGATGCGCTCCGCCACAATCGTACCCTGAGCGACAAACCAGTTTTCGCGAGTTTTTAGATGGCTATGTACATAGCTAGTGTTTTGTTGACGTGGCACTCTCATTCTCCAAGATTAAAGTGAAACTTTCTAAGATCGTCGGCAGAGAATCAAGGAGTAACCGAAGACAAACTTCGCGACTCTGTAGAAGCTATGTACGATAGTGAGCCGCGACGATATCGAAATACGTATCCACAAGAAAGAGGGACAGGATCTTCGAACGCTACGGAATGATCCTCCTTGGCAGTTAACGAGCAGGGTCATAGATCCAATCACGAGCGTTTGTCTCGCGGCAAGCAGGGACTTGTTCAGGTGAACAGGGGTCTTCTACAGAATGATTGGATCTTCCAATTGAGACAAACGGCACCAAGAGCCTTAGGGTTTGGTGTCCTCCAAATAACGTGACGAGAAGATGGTGTGAAGGGATCTCTTCTCGGCCAAATTGAAGCCGCGGCTTCAAATCTGTTCCAACGACATTCAACGATATCACAGTACTCGCCACCAAAGACCATCAGAAGTTGGACGACTTAATTAGGAACTGCTTACGTTGCCCGACTCTGGTCCATTTTCCGCGTTTGTATAGATCCACACCGTGGGTAACGGCTTCGTCAACGTGTGACGAGTGCGGGATTAGCGCGCTTCTATCTGCCTAGGCCGGGCTGCTGGCGTCAAGAAACTCTTCTCCAACCAACATCGTGATGTCTACGGAATTGTAGATTAGGAAATCTTCACAAAAGCGGACTTCTTTCCACTGCTGCAGAAAACATACCTCCTATAAACGTTCGATCTTCGATTTGTCAAAAACTAAACACTTACTTAGAGCATGCGGGTAAGCATGTATGTCTTAAACATCTAGGATCGTCAGGCCGCCCCCTCAGCTGGTCAGCTACGGACGAATGTTCTACGCCTCATCGGTCGGGACTTCTGGATATGCATGTACTCCGTTCTACCGTTTTAGGCAATCTATTTTCTGTTCCAACTATCAGCAAACGAGAGCAGCAATTTTCTAGATCTTCCAATAGGCGCGAGCTGCACCAGCAAGCGCTTCTGTTAGCGCAGTTTGCACCTTTTGGCCAACTCGGCTTGGCTAACAGCAGGACTAATTAGATGGAGAGGTCAGCTTCGAGCCTCTAAGTGGATTAACGATCTAGCAAATGACCGCCCCCAACATTGAGTACCGTTATCATTGGGTCACTTAACCCCGATCAGCCCGAGATCTTCTCGATAACCGTTTTCTTACCACATAGTATTGTGATAGGCTTACCTAGCTATAACTTTATATTCGGAGCTAACGAACGTTCAATTCTTTCTTCATTCGCTCACCGACGTGGTATGTGGGCGTTTTGGTTGCATTCCCGTGATGGACCTTTTAATCGGGCCCTTTGCGCCTCATGGACACAAAAGACCGTCATCTGACTTCGAAGCAGCATGAACATTCGCACGATGTTGGGACGATCAGGATGTCATATGACCGATTCTGCGCGATTTTGTTCTCCAATCAATATATAAAATATTACTTGACCTACTCAACTCAAAGAGATGAAATCTGATGCCATTTTCATTGGTGGCTTAGCTGAAGTTAAATAACTGTCAGCTCAATTTCGGACTTTATATTGTTATCGTGATAGTTACGCTCAAGCCTCTCGATGTCATGTAGAGTAAGTAAACACGCTCATCATCGCCATGTAGAGTAAGCTCTTGGAAATAGGATCTGGTGCCAATTTATTCAATATTCAGTTCCAATAAACCCATGCTGGCGACTAGTCTCCAAATATAACGAGAGTAACTCTTCTTAAATGTTACCTAATATTCTTCTCGTGGTCCCAGGAATGAAGCTGCTATTAATGACTAAAGTCAAGGGTGGACAATAATAGACACTGCCGCCGATATCTCCCGGACCTTCTATGGTAACAGTTGAAGTTGAACCGTCTCGGAGCTTGTCATACGTCTGGTGTATCTAGAAATCCATTTGCCACCTACGCAATTATCCCACTGTAAGACATATCGTATTCTGCCACACCAGTAAATGTGAGTATTAGAAGTCTCTGAACTCCTCTGTGGGAGAAAAGGATGGCAATAAAGACTGCTCTCGCTTTAACCTGCTTGCGAACTATGACACCACCGAGAGATTTGGTGAGAGATGCATAGACTGTGCGAATGAGGGCTGTTATCCTAATTCGTCTAATTGAATAGGGTGTTACGAGACGGGACTAAGGAGAAGGGAAACAACGACGTTGTTGCGCGAGGAGCTTTGAATTCTCTCTCCCAAGGACTTCGATATACATACAGGAAAAGCCCTTTGTCTTCCTACTCTGCTCTAAGGCCAGCCACCAATGGGTCTTCTAGGATTATCAGGGGCTGAGCTCCTGTCCTAGTAAACCCCTAGCTACTAGATCTCTAATATAAGGTATCATAGTAACGAGTAAGAAGTGTAGGAACTTAGAAAGAGGTCGTTTAGCTCTTGTCTTTTACGTTGATGGATGGATATAGGAGGGAAGGCGGTTCTTGTCACGGACTGGCCATATTACCTCCAATAGATCGCAATTTGTCCGACTTGTAGATTCTCATTTTTTGGTAGGTTAGCCCAACTGGCAGGTGAAAATCATGAAGCATAGGGCTTCCAATCCCTACGTCCTGACAGTTCTTCAACATTCATTATATGATTTAGGTATATTGAACAACGTCTAATCAAACCAGATATTCTGAGTCTGTTTATGCCACCTGTGTAATGAGCTTATATAACTCTTGTTAGTATTATAGAAATAACATTATAACTCGGCCTACTTAAGGAAACTTGAGGAGAAAAGGGTAAACCCCTGAGTACCTATGGGTACTACACAACTATATTACAAGTAACTCACTCTGGTCAAGTGGAAGCAATATTGGAATCATTCATTTAGATGGCTTGTTATCAAATTCAGAGCACATCACCATGAATACCTGGTTAACACACGATTTCCTTAACCCTACCTAACTGACCTTGTTCACTTTGGAGCATGTAAGAATGGATCTCCTGTCTTGTAACACCTCACCAAGGGATATATGAACCTATATCGTTCTAAAAGTTCGGTGAGAAGGGGACGATGATTCAGCGCGCATTAATCGACATCATAGAAAGAATCTAGTTAGTCAACTGTTCGAAGAAGACAGGGGTGCGAAATATGCTAAACGAAAAACAAGCGCGCAAATAGGACTCAACGATATGATCCCCTACATCTCCTTAGTTTCTCTTACGTACAGAACCCTCTCTATTGCCTACATAAAACCAGGAGATCTCGAACAAATGCTTGATTTAACAAGATCGTTCGACATTCGACAGCAACCCCTATCAGTAAGCGATGACTTAGATAGTCTCGAACTTGGTCCCCTATTCTATCTATCGCTCCTTTTATTCATGGTAGAACGTCACAAGGGCCCCAGATCCTGTGGGAACTTCCTATTTAGCTCGCCAATATAGCGAAGGTGAGAAATGAGGGGAAAGCATCGCCTATCAAACCGTATTCGTAGCATTCCCATCTCGACCCCTTACGAAGTCGCCGGCCTCGGTAAGAACGGACGCTAGAATAGTACCTAGTTAAAAAGGCCAAGAGTGCGGAGTCGACATCCTGATCGTCGTTGAAAGCAGCTCAATCCCACGCAACCCCCAAAACGAGGCAGAATCATCTGCCGACCTTGGCGTCGTGTATAATATATATGACACCTCTCGGGGAGCCGACTGGGCGTGTTGCGCGTTCTGGCTGGGTCCCTGACGATTGCTAGATATGTATAGAGTGCGGAGGGTTGCAGCCGGCCATCGATCTAGGTACGCCAACGCCAACCGGCTAAACTTGAGATTAAAGAGCGTATAGGCGTATACCCCTTTCGATAGCGATAAGATGCCAAGAAGCGGTGTCACCCTCACCTACGTTCCCCAAAGCTGTCGTGCTAAGCTCATGCAGCCACCCAGAGAGAAGACGAAGCGAGATATGTGACATCTGGGACGCAGATGGATAAATGAAAAAGGGTCCCTGTGGGGGGAGGGGAAAGTTACATCAGTCTCCCCAAGGTTATGGAAGATGGTGTTCCGACAACGTCTTCATCGTCATCGCTTGCCTATAAAGTGGAAGGGGTCAGGAGCTAGTGAGCGAGAAGACGAGAGAGAGCTCTGAACGCTGACCTTATCCTTAACCGACCTCGACTATCTTCACCTAGCAGCAAACCAATAAAAACGAAATAACAATGGCCATCTCAACCGAAGTCCCGCAGACCGTGGAGTGGAACGGGAAGAAGGTCCCGGTCTACCCCATGGAGATCATCGACTTCTCGAAGCTGCTCTCTCAGGAGCCCCTCGAGATTGAGAGACTTGTCAAGTGCTGCCAGGACGCGGGATACTTCTACCTGGACCTTCGAGGAATCGACGGCCGTAGGATGCTCGAGGACCAGCAGGACACGTTGAAGCTCATGTACCGCTTCTTCGACGCTCCCCTCGAAGCTAAGAACGAGTTCGGTCTTGTTGCTCCACATCTCGGGTGAGTGAAACCACACTTATAGCTATACTTATAGCTACTTCTTTTTTTTTATCAAAAAATGAGGAACTTGACAATAAAAACCTTACTAACGCATAAACCCAACAGCTACGAGCCGATCGGCTCGCGCACCGGCGTCCTAGAGAACACCAAGGACGGGTACGAGATGATCAAAGTCTCGCGCGACGAGATCCAGAAGGACAGCCCGCACCTGCCGGCCGTGATCAAGAACAGCCCGGACATGAAGGTGCTCGAGCACGCCATCGCAGGCGCCAACATCGCCACGAAGACCATCCTGACCGCGCTATCGACCGGGTTAGGTCTCACCGGCGCCGAGCGCTTCGAGAACTCGCACCGGAACGAGCGGCCGTCGACGAGCACGCTCGCCATGATGCACTACATCCCGTCCGACCCGTCGGCCAAGAACATCGGGCACCAGAAGCACACGGACATCAGCTCGCTGACCTTCCTGTTCGCCGAGCAGTGGGGATTGCAGGTGCGTCCCCCCGGGTCCAAAGAATTCGGGTTCGTAGAGCCGAAACCCGGGATGGCGGTGATCAACGTGGGGGACTCGCTGCGCTTCGCGTCGGGGCACACGATGCAGTCGTGCATCCACCGCGTGGTACCCCTAGACCCGACCGAGCACCGCTACTCGATCGCGTACTTCCTGCGCGCCGAGAACGACACCGTCTTCACCGACAGCGAGGGGCGGCTGATCACCGCCGGCCAGTGGCACGACGAGAAGTTCTTCGCCTTCACCAGCCCGCCCGAGATCCAGGCCCTGGCCCCGAGCTCCATGATCCTCGGCGGCATGACCGAGGACGACGAGTCCAAGGACGCGCCTAGCCCCGTCTTGGGCGCGGGCGACGGCTTGAAGGAGTCCGTCCAGGTGTTCTAGACGAGAATATACGGAACCGCCCTCTTGAATTTCTAAGAAAGGGGAGAAGGATAAGCGGGGGTTTAAGAGAGAAAGATGGGCTGATACCTACCTGCTAACGGTCGTTATCCCTTAAGGACTCCCCGAGAACATGAAGAGTGCTCATTGTCTCTCGTTGCGTGCTGGATCAGGTAGTAGATCTTCTAGATCGCCTAATACACAAGGCAGATAGATGGAGGGAACCAATATACTCCATAGGTACTATATGTAGTCTTCGAAATAGGACTGTTTCTTTTGTCGTTATGACAGACTTGACCTGTAACCCGTAACTCGTAATTGAAAAGAGATCAAGCAACTACCTAGGTATATTAGACTGGGTGCCTGGTCGTAGATAACATCAGCCATTTCTTATAGGAAAACATACGCTCTTAGTCAATAATGACTCGAGCAGGGAGGAAGGACAGAGGACATATATATAGTTATCACATGATAGTCACACGTCTTAGAGCGGTCATATACTAACCATCGAGGTTCATTGTTGTCCCTACCTAGGTACCTATCCAATCTTACGCTGCAATAACGGAAACTCTCTAGGCACACCGGCTCAATGAATCCCCATCTCACCAATACCACGAGCGAGGTTTTCAATATCATCAGCATGCCGCACTCCATCGACAGGCCTGTGGTCGTAACCACCGACAGCCGCTCCGCACTCCGGACATCTAGCTTGCTCCATCGGCATTCCACACTCGCCAACTGTGAAGGGATGGCCGTTTTCGCAGTTGTACCAATGGCCCGTTCCGCGGAACTCCCGCGTCATGGCCTCGTATACCGCTCGCATTTCATCCGCAGAGACGGGTTCATAAAACACATTATCGCGTATCATCTTCTCCGTAGCTTCAAGCTCTGCGCTCAGGCCTTGAGTCTGGCTTTCATACTTTTCGACTAGACCACGAGCGAGGGCTAGCCGTTCCGAGGCTTTCTCTTTGAGGCTATCCCTCTTTCCTTTGTCGGAATCGCTCGATGGGTCCTCGCCGTCCGTCAAAAAAGCTCGATTGAAAGCACAGAATTGCGCACAGTAGATATATGCCTCAGTTTCCTGTCTAGGGTGCTTCGCCGTGCGGGCGCCTTCTGCTAAAGCATCACAGTCTCTGATATGCTGCGAAAAATCTAGCTTAAGCGTGTTATTATGGGATAATCGCAAATTTTCCAATCGTGCCATGAAGTCGGAGACAATAATGATATCGCATTTCAGCCAAAGCGAAAGTGCTTGGAGAAGCGCTCCATGTTGGATCATCGTTTCGTCGAAGGCAAAGATTCCTTCAGTTTTCCGTTGCTGAATAGCATATTGGACGAAGTTGTTGACTTTTTGGAACGGCTGCTCTTCTCTTTTCACCTGACCAATAAATACGTTTAATCCGTGCCAGAGCTTCGCAGCTTCGTCGTACCTTTTACCGCCTATCCAATCGCTGATGAGCTGGATTTGTTTCATACGCCCAGTCGATAGTTCCTTCATCTTGCTCGACTGAGGAGTTTGTCGAGGCCCTCCGGAAGTTGCTTCTGTCTTCGACAGGCGCTCTTGTACATCAAGCAAGCTGTTTGCCAATTTCGCATACTCAATGTGAGACCAAGCGACAAATTTCTTGGTAGCCTCGTCGAGCATAGCCCGTCGGACAATCCTCCCATATCTAGCAATATTCCGAAGAGATCCACGGCAAGTAGGACAGGTCTTGACCTCCTTCATTGAAAATGGTTTGGAGGCATTGCCAATGGCAGTTGGGCTGTCCTCGGCCGACATTTTGTAATGGGCTTTCATGTCCATGATGCCATCCATACTAGTCTTCGTGACAAAGTGGCCACAGTCTGGGAAGATGCAAGGATCCTCGTCTAGATCGACGTCTCGATATTCCGTGCCCATGATAAAATCTACCATCATTTTCTTTCTGTCTTCGGAGCAACACGTCTGGCAGAATATCTTGTTGGGACAAGTCTCGCCACACACAGACGGGCATCGGTGTCCACAGTCCAAAAGTTTCTCACACCTTTTCGAACAAGGCACCCAGTCGCAGGGAGCTGCACACGGCATAGTACACTTCGAGTGAGGACAGCTTGATGGGCAAGTCTGCTCAGCACATGGTGCACAAGGTTCATGGCACTGCTTGCTACATCTGGAATGACTGCAGCGTACTTCGCAGGGTGCTGGACACAGGGGGCATGCGGCCTTACCATGACATTCCTGTCGGCAGTTGTGACTGCATGTCGTATACTTCCGCCCGCATTGCTGCTTGCATAATTTGTGCCTCGTCTTGAAAATCTTCCCTTCTTTCCTCTCTTTGCATTTATAGCATGGGCTCTTGCAGGAATGGCCACACGGTTGAGGATCGAGGCACATCTTCCCACATCTGTATGTATCGGCACTGACATCTGTGTGACAAAAAACCTCAACCTCGTGGTCACAGCCAGGGACCTTCTTCTTGACCATCTGCTTGCAAGCGATGGATGAAGGATCTTGCGCCACCCAGCAATAGGCCGAGAATATTTTATGGCCGCAGGCAAGGGTGATGTTGAGGTTCGGCAAGAACTCGTCACACTTCGGCTTGCAAGGATCGCCGCAAACAAGCCTGCATGGATGCTGACAACCTTTTTTGAGTCTAGGGCAAGGTTCAAGACATTTGACAGCGTTGTGTAGATTCTCATGGTGACATCTGTTGATACAAGGATGTCCACAAGTCAGGCGTCGGTCGCAACGAAGAATACAACCCCCTTCAGGTGCGACTCTCAAGAAATCATCAGCCTTAGACACCAAAAGGGGCTCTTCCGGGTCAGGATGTCGGGGACCTGCAAGTGCAAGAGTTAGTACTTAATACGAGATATAATAGGACCTAGGTGCTACCCACACTGTAACTCCAGTTCTCTTCCAATGTTTCCATTTCTCTCGAGAATTCTAAGCACCTTGGCCCACATATCTACGTGCCTGTAAGTATTGGCGTTCCCGATTAGATACATACCATGCTGGGCTCGACTCAGCAGGACATTGATGCGGTTGGACGTGCTCAAGAAGCCGCATTTATTCGCATTATTGCTCCTCACGAGTGAGATAACCACTACCTTGGCCTCCTCGCCCTGGAAATTGTCGACAGTTGCTAACCGAATGCTCTTCAATAAGGTTCTCTTGACGGCGAGAGATTTCTGTGGCTGGGCAGCCGAGTTTTCGTCTGTCAAGTTATCTGCCTCGAGGGCTTCAAGCTCCTCTAGATCTCTCTCGCCAACTGATATCTCCAACAACTTCCCCATCTCACGGCGGAGACGATGGAGTTGTCCTAGATAAGGCGTAATTACGGCGATGTCATCTGCACCATACGATCCTTGTCTTACTAAGTGCTGGACGAGTGCTACAGTCATCTCGATCTCGAATGTGTTTGTATGCGAAGTTGTCGTTGGGTCGAGTTGCATCGCTTGGTCCTCCGGCGACTCGTGGTGCAACCAAAATAAGCGTTTCTTCATGCCGGCAATTTCTGGATACTTGGTTACCATTCCACCATCTTCTAGTGTTGGGTATAGGGTCGACCGAATCAACTCGGAAACATTTGGATGCATTCGTCTTTGAGTTTCTAGTGTATCATACGGCAGTCTTGGATCAGTGTCGTATGCTGGATTGATTAGACGCTCGAATAGCGAGACATCTAAAGAGTACTGAGCCCCTCGGTGGCTTGTGCTCTGAAGATCATAGTTCGCAATCTGAGGCCTTAGTTGTAGGTGATCGCCGATGAGAATGGCGTGCTCGACGGATGGGAGTAGGGCAGTAAGAGTGTGCGCTTCGAGAACTTCGCCGGCCTCCTCACACTACAGCAATTTGTTAACAATTACCTTTTTATAAGTTTTCAGCATATAAGGACTCTCGGTATCACATACTAGCATCACCTTACATCTCAACTTTTGGAGCAGTTCGATGTTCCTTGCTAGGCCAGTTGTTGTAACCCCAACGACATCCGATTCGTGTAAGCATCGGAGATCGAGATCACGAGACACCTTGTCTAATTCTTTTTTGGTATGTTCGTAGCTCTGGTATCTGTTTGTGATGTCGGCTATGAGCGGATCACGTATTCTTTGCAACCAGGAATTATAAAGGCGCAACCTCTCAGCATTAGTCATAGTCCAAACATCTCCCTTGAGCAAATTGCCGATGCTGCGAGGAGCTGAGTTGTCTCGTACACCACTACGCCTCCATTGGTCAAGGAGCTGGCCAGTATTTGGACGATGTTGTAGTTGGAAACCTTCATCGTCCTCTATGGCAAACAAGGATCCATAATGTTGGGGATGGAATTCGGAAAGATAGGCCCGTATTTTGGCCGGAGTTTGACAGGCTGCAAGTTCCTGGATCGATTTCGATATCGAGAGAGCGTCATCATCACGCTCTTTCCTTAGTTCCCAGAGAGAGCCTTTTTCAGGCTTCGTGCGCTCTGCAGCTTGGGCTACGACACGGAGATTGACATCCTCTAATTCATCCGCTTTAGACCTTGATCCAATTCGAATGATCTTGACCTTCTCGCGCTTCAAGTGTACTAGCAATTGATCTAGAGCGTGGTTGGTATAGCATACGCAGAGAATGGGTCCCAGACTAGCCTGGCTTTTGTTCGCAAGTAGCACTTTTATGATCTTCTCTCCAGTATAGCCTGTACGATGTTACGTTAGTAAGAGAAATTATTGTAGTCTGTAAAATTACCATCTAAAATCCATGACCCCTTAGATAGAGGTGTTTGTTTCTAAGGCGGGGAGGAGCACTTACTTTTCCCAGTGCCGGGTGGGCCTTGTATTAGAGCTACTCTCCTTGATAGTGTATTCAGGAGAGCAGAGGATTGGGTCAGATCGAGTGAAGAATGATTTGACAGGGTTTGAGGGTCGAGTGGAGCTCGAGGCGAATGATTCAAAACTGTATCGTTACCTGTCAGGCAACTTAAATTGAAAGAAAACCCTGGCTTGGTTGTATACTGAGGGGGTTCGACCATTTTCGTGTCTAGTTCTGGTATCTGCTCGGCCGGGGCAAGCAGATCATCAAAAGGCACGTTAGACTTTTCTGACATGCGTTGGAGGGCCATGAGGGTGTGCTGGAATGAGGGTAACAGAACACGGGGAAACTCTACAAGGCATCGTTGCTGATTCTTGTGGCCAATATGCTGGAACCATTGGAGTGTTTGTTCAATATCATTTGGGCACGCCTCAGCAAGATGTAGATATACGTAGGCGAATATCTCATCATCAGCAAGTGATGGCTTCTTCGAGGCTTCCTCGCCCTCGGTTTTCTTCCCATCGGTTACAATTGTATTTTCGCTAACAACGCCGAACAACACATCCTGCTTCTCGGAAACAATGCAAACCAGCGCACTAGGCTGGAGACGCTTAGAGTTCTCCCACCAGTCTCGACGTTGTTGAGCAGTCTTTTTCGATGTAGGCTGACGGAATCGAATAAGCAACTCCATGCCACGAAATTTGCTGAAATCAATATCGACGACTAAAACATCGTCGTACGCGTAGGTTCGAATGTTGTTTTTGTTGCCACGATCTTGTTTCTGCTTAGGATTTCGCATGGTCTCGAGTTGTGCAGCAACTGCATCTCGCAGTTGACCCACTGTATCCTCTCGTAACAGACGGAATTCTCTGTCAAGACGACCATGAATACCCGGCCTATGGAATAAGGTTGGATCAGTAGTCGGTAGGTATTCATTGCGTATTGAAGTAATTTCTTCATAGGTAGGTAGAATCCTGATCTGGCAGAAATCATCGTGGTCGTTGTCATGTCGTGGCCCTTCCGCCGACAGCCGCCCAGGAAGATCTTTTCGCATGACGAATTCAGCTCTTTTCACCGGAACTTTCTTTCGCACATCAACTTCATTCAGCGCCTCACCAACCCCAAGGCGTCGGCCAAGGTACTGCAGGTGTTTCTGAGATTGTAGTTTCGAGAAATCATTGGGCGAATTGTTAGCAGCTCGCACGCGGTTCTCAAATCGCACGAGGATCTGGTGAAAATTGTCGTTGATGATGTTACTAGTATTGCAGTCTACCATCGTAGCCAAAACTGAGAGCGAAAGCTCACAAGTGGATATACCATACGCATCCTCTTTGGCCATAGGCGTATCAGACCAGACGTCAAGCAGGTCTAAGATGAAATCAAATAGGATTTTCATTCGCTTGCCGCCAATTCCCTGGATGAAGTTGTAGAGGGTAGCGACTTGTTGCTCAAGCACATTGGAATCGATAACTCGAGTATGAGTAAGAACAAGAAACATCGGCTGTATCTGGTTTAGCCATAGACGATTCTTAGTGGATTTGTCCGTGGCTTCGAGGATTTGTCGATCAGTAAGATTCTTAATGAACTCGAGGCCAGATTCTTGGGCCACTGCAACAACGGGAGTCAGTAATTCCTTTTCTTAGGGAAGAATTGCTGGAGTTTTAAGCATGTCTCTGGAGCAAAACTCCTTGGACAACTCGATCAGGAAGCTTTCGCTCCCAAAACAAGCCAAAAGAAGATACAAAGATCTCGGTGTTACATACTAAGCTTGACAGTCTCCTGTGAAACCCCAATATCTCCCTCCATTAGCTCAAGAGCGAGCTTGAAAAATCGATCGCATGTCTGGGAGCTCATCGAAGTAGATGAACGAGTGAAGCGAGAATTTGAAGAGTTCGATTTAAGCAGTTGCTTCCATTCTCGAAGGCGGTCCCCGGCTGGAGCTGGCGTCTCTTGATGGTTCCTACGTTGTGACCATGCTTGCGATGAACCTGCTTGGGATGTTGAGATGTCATGCGAGAATTTACATCCGGCCCCAAATCTACATCTGCCATGCTGGGCGAAATGGTGACATGGCAGTTTGGGCTTTGGTTCACGCCGTCTAGTAGAAAGGTATGTTAGCAGTCAAATATAGTACGCTACAGGCGCCACCCCGAGCTGTTGTAGCGATTATGAAAATATCCTCACCGGTTCATAGTCACCATATGCGAAGTTACCTAGATTAGTTGATTGATGTAAATGGTTGACAATGTAAAACCGGCTTTATGGGTCCAGCACGATTGCGGAAGGATAAAGTGATAATATGATGGGAAGCTTCAAAGCTAGCTTTTGCAATCTATTGGCCTTATAAAGAACTAGTTTTTATTGATCAGAGCATAGGGATGCCTCGAAGTAACGATGTAGTAGCTAAAAGATGAGTTCGATAAGAAGAAATGGAAGTGTGGAAGCTGCTCAAGGCTGCCTGTTGTTTGAGTACAGCGAACGTAAGGCATCTTTGGGTCACAGGCGGCCACGCCTGCAGTCACGGGTATCTTTCCTATCAACACGCCCCGTTCTCCTGTGAGAGGTCATGGCTGTGGTACAACATTGTGTGCCGGAAATACTATAAGACGCTGTCAGATTGAAACCCAATGATTTTCTACTACCTATCTTTGATAAACAAAGGCTCGTATGACTGAGCAAACGGCAGGGGGTACGATAGCGATTGGACATAGGAATCCGGTTAGTCGTCGATTCTACCCATGAAACCGGCGTAGGGGAGGAAAGATGCTTTTTGGAATCTTGCTGTGGTGATAGCGCTTCAAGACTCCACTCCACTCGAATACTCGGTTGGTCCGTTTGACGGTCTACTTGGGAGGGCGTCGTTGGTAGCCCAGTGCTGCCTACAAGGCTCCGAGGCCTCCTAGATCAACTGGTTGAACATGCACATAGCCGGCCGATAGCCAATAGCGAAGCCATATCAGGCCGTAAACGCTGCTGACCCCTAGGTTTCGACGGGTTTGCTAGGAAAATGCTGCAGTTGGTAATTTTTATCTCAAAATTCGGCAGGTCACTGAGGTCCGCTTGTTTCGAATGTCGTCTGCGCCCACATCGTCGAAGACCTGCAGCCTTTTAGTGATAGGTAAGGCAGACTTTAGAGCAGGAACCTCAATTGGGACACCTCTGGATCCAGGTGCTAGCGGAGAAGGAGACATTTCCGCCGAAAGCGAACTGTTCAGATCCGTACACAACTGGGGTGTCGGCATAGAATTATTACATGTCGTTTTTTATTCATCTGAGCGATCTTGTGTCATCCCGCTACAGGTCGAATTACTAGTAGTGAATCCGAGAAGACTAGCAAGATGATCTGGATTATCATATGTAAATGATGAACGCATGCATATGTACATGCTAAAAAAGTTTGATGTAAAAGTAAAAGTGAAAATGTTTAAGCATTTGATATGTGTATGTAAACCGGTTTGATCAAGAGGAAGCAACCACGTGCATGAAGCTTGAAGCTTCCCAGAAATGTGGCGGGGATAGCTGTAAGGCATTGTGCTTATATGCATATTACAGCATTTGCGGTGTAAGTAGTACGCATTGACGCATATTTGCAATATAGAAATATATCTGCTATGTGCTAAGTTTCGTTTCGTTTCAAAACATGTTTTGCATCCCATCAACACATCATCTTTAATCTCAAGATCCTAGCCTAGATGAAGTCCTGTAAACACGTCTATCTACGCGTACGCTTGCTATATATAGCGATGATCTCAAAGTTCAAACAAAGCACTTATGTGAAAAACACCAAAGCGTCGACAGGGCTGACGACTATGTTGTCGGGGATTTAGAACCCAGACGTTTCTACACGTCACCTGCTAAAAGCGGAAGAGATTATCGCTAGACGCTTCTGGGGATGGAGCCTTTTCAACTAGATGACCAAGCACGATTACCGGGACATTGCGACAATAACTCTAACTTGCAAACATCAATTGCATCATTTACGTTAGCTTAGAAGCCGATTTCTAACATTCGGCAGGCTTTATGCCCACGGCTTTTCGACTATGCTTGACTCTGGGCATTGTCGCAGGTCTGCGCGTCCTTGTTTCATCTGATGGGACGATGTAAGGACCGGCTGCCAAATATGTGACGAGATCTTCGATAATGGAGTAGGAACTCATTCAAATATCTTCATATTCCCAAAAATTATTCCCAGATATTTTCCAGTCTGATCAACGGCGGGCTTCCTTTTTATTATTGTTATTGTTATTTTTATTTTTATTCTTCGCATTGCTGGTCAACTTGCGCTGTTATACATACATAATTTCATCGCCTAATTCAAGATGCTGTACGAATCTCTCGTCATTTTAGCGGCGGCCTCGGCAACGCTGGCTGCTACTCCCCAAGGGTTTCAGCCCGCAACGGAAGCTACTCTATTCGTTTCTTATGGCGGCAGTGCAGCCGCAAATGGTGGAAATGTTCTGGAAAAAGCGGGTAAGTAATCTTGACTCGGAATTCTCACCGTAGCAAAAATATACTCATGAGAACTGTAGTGACCCAGACGGCTCCTACTGTCGGTACACCGTCCAAGCTGGACGGGACATCGTTCGCGGTGCTGATGATGGACCTGGATATCCCCACGAACAACCCTCCTGCGACAGGAACTCTTCTCCATTGGATGCAGACTGGTTTGACGCAAAGCACGACTGCGACGGCTATAAATACGACCACTGGCAGCATGAGTGCTTTCCTATTGCAGAACTCCAAAAACCAGACTGCATTTGCAGCGTATTTAGGGCCGGCGCCACCAGCACGAGTTCCGCTATCTCATCGATATACGCAGATCCTAGTGGACACATCAAACGCCTCGACTAATAGCCTCAAGGTCCTTCAGACGGCAGCTTCGAACCGAAGTAATTTCAATGCCATGTCCGTCTTGACACAAGCCGGGCTAGCAAACAAGGTCCTGGCCGCAAATTTCTTCAACGTGACGAACTCTACCACTGCCAGCACTTCGGGAGGAAGCACCAGTAGCACTGGAGCTGACTCTGTCGCCTCGCCAACCCAGACATTTGTTCCCGCTGGGGCGGTGTCTCAGAGAGCTAGTGGGATGCTTTTGGCTATAGGATTAGTTGCCGCAGTATTCATCAGTCTGTAAATTGAGTTGGGATGAGATGAGATGAATAAGAATGAAATGACAATAAAACCGATGTCATCGCGCAAGAGAAAGCCAAGACATACACGCTTACGTTCGTCGAAGTTGAAGAGTACCTGTCATGCTATCGAGTTTCTTACTAGAGATCCACAGAAATCTCAGCAACCATAACCGTCATGATTAAATCGCACGTACTGAACTCGGTGTTTCGGAAAAGCAAAGAAAGCAAGTTATACCATCGACTGCTTGACTCGCTAGGAGCTCATGTAACAGTAAGCTCTACCACGCTCGCGCGCGGGTAAATAACTATCCCCGGGAAAGAAAGCTGCCTTATGCCGAACGGTACGATTACGAGTTCTCACTTAATATATCATTTTCGCCCGGTCTGCATGAACTGTAGCCGGCGACCTTTGATTAGATCAGAACTGCCGCGAAGAGTAGGAAGACGTATTCTCGGGACGTTGCACATGAACAGTATCCATTTCCTGCTTAGTTGGGATCCTTTGGCCAATCATCGAATCGGACGCCTTGTTGTTCCAGATCTAGCAATGCTGCGCGGTCCCCTCCCTCTCTTGGCTGTCTATTCGTTGCGATTCTTAGCAAGCTAGCTCCAACTCTTTGACAAGCTTCCCCGCAAACATTCCTTTCTTATGTGCCTGCGTAGACTTCCGAAATCTCCCCCACTTCACCGATGGCCGAGTACGCTACCAGACTACATAGCTCGCTGCTTCGAGGAGCTCGAACTCATCCTCAACTATGTGATCATCCCATTGTTGAATTTAACTGCTGATGACCTCCACATAGTGCACATAGCGCTCATCTAAGCTAACATAGTTACTACTTGGCTCGCACATTCCCTGAGCTCCCGGTCTTGAAATCACCCAGCTGACGATCCCTTCGCGCCGCGTTCACTAGCCTACTCCGCAGGGCGAGGGGCAACAAAGAGTGCGGGACACCTCGCCCTCACACACCGAAACATCACCGAACCATCCCGGCGGGCAGCCGAGAGTGCTTTTGGATCAATATTTCGGGATATTCACAATCTCATGCGGGTTGAACGGGTTCGACAAGCCACCCAATATGCGTTCAGAGAGCTGCGAGACGTGGGCAATAGTCCCTATCTGCAGCATCGGGATGCCTTGTATGTCCCTGAGTATTCCTCTGTCCGCTTGGCCTACTGTGTACATGATTCCACGCTGGCGGAAAGCCACTACCTGATGTAGCCGCTCGTAAAATTGCAATGCATGCATAGTACCTAGCGGGAAGGTTGGAGACTACGACGTGACCGAAGTAATAAGACCATTGAGCAACGGGGACTATCTACCTCTGGCTAGCTTTGTGTGCTCGAAACAGCAGCTAAAACATTCTCCGATTGTGTCCACCCCTCCGCTTCCCGAGCTGTGCTATGCTCAAACTGTTACTACGAGCTATGAGCAAAAAGATACCATTGTGGTTCCCCCTGGAGCTTTGCTCTGCTCTTTGTACGTAAGGTCAGCCCCAATTCATAAATGGCCGCGAGCTCCCGCCGTCGTCGACTTATTCTTCCTACGTTCTTCCCTACTCATTCTATCCTCATACTTGCGTAATTGAGTTTCTCCTGAGAAGCTCAGATCAGACCAGCAACCTGCTTAACCAACAAGCTTGAATACGTTATAATTATCCCTCGAACTACTCACCTTACCCAACATACCAAGCCTACGGCTGTTTTAGTCCAATTGGATAAAGCATAAATAACAAACTTCAAAATGGTATTATTAGCCCGCTCCCTCTCTTCCTGCTGCACTCGTCCCGTCTCTACGCGGGCGTTCTCTACAGCCACGGCAGCAGCTCGTTCTGTTAGCAATGCTCGACCGCTAGGCGCTGGCCTGACGTCACGGTCAGCCCCGGCGTTCAAGAGTCCTCTATTCCACCACCCTCCCTCGCCACGAATTCCCGCTACGACGCGTTTACTGACTACGAAACGTGAAAAGGTCAAAGTTCTAGCCGTTCTATACGATGGAGGTATCCACGCCCAACAGGTGAGTAAAAGAGGACATGATTCTTTACCAGCACAATTCCTTAGGCGGTGATTTTGCTGCTTGTCTTATTATTTTCTTTGCTTTTTTTTCTCCACCTCCAAGCTTCCTAGCCTCTGCCGTCTCCCCTCAATGCCGTTTCTTGCCTTAAGCAAGTTGGTCCGTCCAATGGGAGGAAACCAGCGCGTAATTGGCTGAAACGTGCATGCAATGGTCTGTCCTTGGTAACTGGATGTGGCGGCAGATGTAATGGTTGAAAGAGGGAGGGGGGAAGAGGAGCAGGGGGTTGAGATAGTAGAGGGGAAGAAGCATTAGAAGAGGGAAATGTGGAGAAGAGAGCAAACACCTATTCCCCTATGCCCCCTATTGCCCCTCTCAGTGCTGCCCCTCGACCCCAAAGTCGCATCACGAGTTTTCCCTCTCCACTTTACTTTACCTTACGGACTTACGTGAACTAACCTATCCTTCTTCCACCCAATTGCAGGTGCCCGACCTACTGGGAACAACCGAGAACGAACTAGGCATCCGAAAATGGCTCGAAGACCAAGGTCACACCCTCGTCACAACCTCCGACAAGGAGGGCGAGAACTCCACCTTCGACAAGGAGCTCGTAGACGCTGAGATCATCATTACCACTCCGTACGTGACCTATTACCCAATACCTAGTATCCCAGCGTTACCTCCTAGCTATGCGGAGATAGAAGAAAAAAATTAGAAAAATACAAGGATAATGGCCCCTGGACTAACAATACCCTCAGCTTCCACCCCGGCTACCTAACCGCCGAGCGGCTGGCCAAGGCCAAGAACTTGAAGCTCGCCATCACGGCGGGCATCGGGTCGGACCACGTGGACCTGAACGCGGCGAACAAGACGAACGGCGGGATCACGGTCGCGGAGGTGACCGGGTCGAACGTGGTGTCGGTGGCGGAGCACGTGGTGATGACGATCCTGGTGCTGGTGCGCAACTTCGTGCCGGCGCACGAGCAGATCGAGGCGGGCGAGTGGGACGTGGCGGCGGCGGCCAAGAACGAGTACGACCTCGAGGGCAAGGTCGTCGGCACCGTCGCCGTCGGCCGCATCGGCGAGCGCGTCCTGCGCCGTCTCAAGGCCTTCGACTGCAAGGAGCTCCTCTACTACGACTACCAGCCCCTCAAGCCCGAGGTCGAGAAGGAGATCGGCGCCCGCCGCGTCGACAGCCTCGAGGAGATGCTCGGCCAGTGCGACGTCGTCACCATCAACTGCCCCCTGCACGAGAAGACGCGCGGCCTGTTCAACAAGGATCTTATTGCTAAGATGAAGCCTGGTGAGTTTTTTAATCTATTTTATTAACTTACCTCCTCTCCCAGCGCGAAGAAGGTCGTGATTTGACAATTGACTAACACCACCTCCAGGCTCCTGGCTAGTCAACACGGCGCGCGGCGCCATCGTGGTCAAGGAGGACGTTGCCGAAGCGCTGAAGACGGGCCACCTCCGCGGCTACGGCGGCGACGTGTGGTTCCCGCAGCCGGCGCCCAAGGACCACCCGCTGCGCTACGCCAAGAACCCGTTCGGCGGCGGCAACGCCATGGTGCCGCACATGTCGGGCACGTCGATCGACGCGCAGAAGCGGTACGCCGCCGGCACCAAGGCCATCCTCGAGTCCTACCTCACCGGCAAGCACGACTACCGCCTCGAGGACCTGATCGTCAAGGACGGCGACTACGTCACCAAGGCGTATGGTCAGCGCAACAAGGCGTAAAACAACTTAACTTACTATTACTCCCCTACTCTCCTCTCTCCTCCTCGCCTGCCCCCAATTTCCCACAAAAGCGTGACGACGAAGATGTTTATATGAACATATTTTTCCAGGAGGTGCTATCTTTTTACTGAAATTACTTACCAAGTGTATACGAAAGGAAAGGATGGGTGCAATGAAATGAAATGGGTAGCCGGACGGAATCCGGCGTCCGACGAAATCGAAACCGACTGACTGACTATAAGCGACGAGCGACGACGCTACTACGGATATGAGCCTTTGATGCTAGGGTAATATGATTAAGTAGTGTTTTAGTACAGCCATTGCTTTGAACAATGATGAAGTCTGAAAGTGCCAATCTGTGGTTAAACCACCTGGTCTTGCGAAATTGCATGAGTCCCGTGATCCAGTCTATAGACAATGAAGATATACTGCACCTATTCCAGCCAGTTTCTGCACCTGATATATCATAAAGCCCTTTAGGTAACCAGTCAGCGCTAGTTGATCCTTTGACTAAAGCAGCTCCCCATCTCCTCACCACTCGTCCGCCCCGACCAGCCCTACACAGTTCCCATAGGCCTAGAATCGGGGCCACTGACGTTTGTTTTGCGCGACTATCGCGTGTTATGTCGTCAGAGACCTTTCTTGTAACATCATCGACACAAAGAAACATCCCCAACAACCCATTCCGGTTCGCTCAGCACGCAGAAATACCTCTAACATCTTACACAACCTTAGACGTTACCTCCAGGAAATGTAGATCTCTATGAAGACATACACGGCATATAAATAACCCCCCTTTCCTACCTTGATGGCCAAAAAAAAGCACCTTGCTGGCCAACCCTCTATTACCCGTTTCGACCACAGCCGACCAATCAGCAACCACCGCTAGCTATTGCAACATACTCGCTCTAAATTACAACGATTCATAACTCAGTATATTCTCTTAAGCTGTACATCATGGGATGCAACTGCAACTCCGCCGGCGCCTGTACCTGCGCCAGCTCAGGCACCTGCAAGTGCGAGCAGAACTGTGGCTGCACCAACTGCCCGGTTAGTCTGACATCCATCCATCCCCGTTTTCCACGTGTATTTGTACCTGTACCTTTATACTAACTCTATAACAGAAGAATGATTAATTAGCTAGCTCTACGTCTATTGCTTCGCGAAGCGGATTTGCGCTAGGCTTTTTGGTGTTGGTGTGAGTTTGTTTTTAAATGTCAATGTATCATGACAGGAGTTGGGCAACACGATCTACCGGTTTAGGTTTCCTTTTGGAAATTCCCAAAAATAAAAACATCTTGTACGATATTAAACGAAACGGTATGGAGGATACATAGTCGCTCCTTATCAACACACTTCACTGCTACTACATGTGTTACAATCCGCGTCGAATCAAGGCCATGAACATGTAATTCGAACGTGCAATTCGGATCCAGAAAACTACCTCCTATGCAACAGCCCTCCTCCCTATCCCTATCCCTAGGCACACCGTAACGCCGTAACAATGTAATCTTTCCTATGTAGATAGCCCGTAGTCATTACTCCTCATCATCACTACTCTCAACCACAAACCCCGCCCTCCGCCGCCTCGCCGGCGCTTTCGAAGAAGGCACATCGTCATCCGCATCCTCCATGTCAACGTCCTCTTCCTCGGCAGCAGCAGACGGCTCTTTCGACAACCGCCTGCGCTTCGCACCCGTCGCCTCGCCGGCCCCCGGACTAGACAACGGCGTATCATCCGCGCCCCCGTCCTCCTCATCCTCATCTTCATCCCTAGCGCCTCTCTTCCGGCTCCGACTCGACAAATCATCTTCATCCTCATCCTCCTCCTCATCATCATCGTCCTCCCTCGCCAACACCAAATCATCATCACCATCACTATCACCACTATCTCCCTTACTCTCCCCCAACATCTCAGCCTTCCTCTTCCTCTTCCTCTCCTCCCTAACAATCCCAGCCTTCACAGGCTCAGCCTTCGCAACCGACGTAGTCGTAACCCCCGCCGCCCCATGCTGCGCCGCGACTTGCTGCTGCCTCTGCCGGATCCTCTCCTCATTAGCGTAAAACTCAGCCCACTTCGCGCCGCCGCCGTCTTCCTCGTCCGACTCGTCGTCGCTCGCGTGCACGTAAAGCTCGCTCTTGAACCGTCTCGCCTTAGCCTTCTCGCGCTCCCTGCGCGCCCTTTCTTTCTCCTGCAGTTCTTCTTCGCCGAGCTCCTCCTCTGCTGCCTCGCTGCCCTTGCGGCGGCGGCGCCGAGTTTTCTTAGGCTTGTCTAGGTGTGCGTCCGCTACCTTACGCGTCGTCGGGCCTCCTGCCGGGAACAAGATTTCGTCGTCATCGTCATCGACGATTCCGCCATCCTCGTCGTCGTCGAACACGGCTTTCTTCCGCGGCGCTGTTTTCCTCCTCAGTTGGTCCTCTGCCAGTTTACCGTCCTCGAAGGTCGGCGGGTTGAACTCGGCCTTGTTGATCAAGTCTACGGATTCCTTCAATTGGTCGGGCGTCAGACGCGATGGGATGATCCAGGCTGATTCGGGCGTCTCGTCTATATCCGGGACGAGGCGTTCGATACCGACGAGCTTCATGAGGAGTCGGAGGTGGGAATTCTTGAATACGGCTGTGCGACGAGCGTCGTTGTCCGTTCGTATAGCTAAGTATTGTTAGCAGAAATCTATTGGCGACCGAGCAAGGAGACTCACAGATGACAGGGAATTCTTTAGTTGGCGAGCTCTCGGTATTCTGTTGCTCGCCTTCATTTTCACCCTCTTTTGCGCCCTCTTTTTCTACCTCATTTGCATCCTTCTTCTCACCCCCTTCCACAAGTGGCCCTTCTACCGATGGCATTGCCTTCTCTGCCTCTTCCCAAGCTCTCCTTTCCGTTTCTGCGGTAGATAGCTGGCCTTTAAGCCACTTAACATGGTCGGCCAAATTTTTATCTAACAGGACACCGACGGCAATGGCAATCTGTTGATCCCTGTCCACGAGATGTCGGAACTCCAACTCGGCCGCCGGTCTAGATTGGGTAGTAGACAGTGTCTGCTTCTCGTACCCGTACTCCAGGTAATGTGCCGTTGCATTGATCTTCGAGAACAGCATTTCTATGATTAACTGCGGTCGCTCCTCAACCTTACGGATGCACTTCTTGAGAATCTGCTTCACTAACTCTTCCCATTCCTTGTACATCGAGGAAGCCTTGTCCAGGGGTTCCTGGCCTTTGATCATGCTATAAAATAGTTGTATGATATCAACGCGGAAAAGCATGACGCTCATGTTCTGCTTGAAAGCTATGCGATAAAAGTAGCGATGCGCCCGCTTCAGCTGGGTATCGTCGAGGTCCTTGTAGTATTTTGTGAACTTGACGAAGGTATCCACCACGCCTTGAGGGGTAAAGCGATTTACAAAGCGATTGAAGTCGAATTTTCGCTCGCGTGATGTTCGCTCTGCGTTTGCCTGGTCGTTCTCGGAATCGTCTCCCTCTTCTACGGGATTCTCCTCATCTTCACCAGCAGCGTTTGCAGCCTTCTTCTTCTTACGGACTCGCCGTCGTGATCGCACTTGCATGTCTACGTTCTGTTTTGAGTAAGCCTCCAGAACGCGGAGGTAAGTGTGTGTAAGCTCGGTACAGGCATCAAGATACTCAAAACCTTGATCCTTATAGTCCCTCGCAATATTTGCAATTCTGTCGTGTGTTTCGTCTTCGTAGAAAATACGGGCGAGAATATTCTCTGCGATCTCTTCATCATCTTCGTTTCCAGACTCTGACATTTCTTGTACTGTGAGAAGAATTTGCGTAAAACATCGCATAGCGGCACATAACTCCTGCCAACGCTTGCTTTCCAGCGCATCTCCAATTGCTCTGTTTAACGTGATGAACGTCTGCTGGTTAAGAACTCCGGCGACGAGGTTGAACGAACCGACGTCTTCGGCGCTTGCCGACTTCTGGTCCTTCGCCTTGTCTTTCGCAACCTTCTTTCGCACTCTTTCCGCTTCCAAAAACCACGAGACCAAGTAGAAGAACTGCCGAGAATGATACTCGAAAACGTAGTCCTTTTGCTCATCGATCTTCTTTCGGACGTGCTGGAAAAGGGGGTTGAAACTAGAATCTAGGAATTCCTCCACAAAACCCTTCAATTGCTGGCGTGCCCTAGCATTGAGTGATACTGGAGGTCCAAGATCCTTCGGCTCCATATCTTCCTTCCTAGGTCTCCGCGGTGGACGATATACCTTGCTATTATCCATTTTATGCTGTCTAGTGGCCGCATCAAGCAAAGCATCTTGGCCGGTGACAGTTGAAACTTTACCGTCGCCTCGATCCACCCAGAGCATAGTCCCCCATCGATTATGTCTAGACGGCGCTTTTCGATTGTATGGTCGGTGCATTGCCGCCTCCTTATTCATCATCGCCGTGAGTTCATTCGATTTCGCTTTGCCAAGCTGCTTTTCATCCATGAACAACTTAGTGACATCGACTCGCTTGACTAAGTGGAAAATGATCTCCATCACAATAACTCCCTCCTGGTTGAAATCATCTCCCATATTGGAAGCTATTGTCAAGAGGGTGAGAAGAATATCTTGATAGGAAAACGCATCGATTAGAGCGGAACGCGAGATCTGAGATTCGTCTCCGTCATATTGAACGCCCGGGGGTGGCGAAATCATGGCTACGTTCCGCAGAAACAGCAGGACTAGTTTGATAATTCCTTCGTCACGTCCGGATCGATCGCTTCGTGATAGAGCCATGGAAGGCAATGCAACTCGTACGGCGGTATGGAGAATCTGGGCAGCATCGAAGTTGATAATGGCACGCTTATAACCAAGTTGGGCAAGCTGCAACACCGGAAGATGTCTATGGTGGTTGACAGTCATCTGATCACGATCTCTTTCCAATGGCCAGGTCAATGGTACCATAATCTCGAAACATGCTAGGGCAGCTCTCGCTCTGAACTTATTGTTCGTCTCGTTCTCGGGCCATGTCGCAAGGATATGCAGCAAATCGCCGTCGACTATGTTTGCTTCGGCAAGACATCGCGCAACGTCCATTCGGTTCGTCTTCTCGTCGTAAAATCGAATCCATTTTTTAATATCCCTAAGAACCTCCAAGGCGGAGTCTCCAAGTACGTAGCGTCCATCGTCGTCGGCACTAAAACCACCAAGCTACAAGATCGTGATCAGTAACACCGCCAGCAAACGGCATGCGATAGAAGCGACTAACCGCTGAGACTAGACTGTTTATATGCGCCCGAACCTCAGGATGCACCACATCCGTAGTACCTTCAGAGGGCTCCATGTTTGTAGCGAGGAATTGTTTCCCTGCGCTAGAGTTCTCCCCGTATGTCAATCTTGTCTTGGACAATCATCAATACTGGAGGGGCTAATCGAATTGGTATAAATTGAAAACGCGACAAACGCGTCTTCAATCGACAGAATAACGCGCTAAGATGCACCCAATTAAGTGGAGAGTGTATGCGGATTGGCCCGTGCGTGACGTATGTACTCATGCTCAGAACGGTGGCCCCACAGATATCCGTATCCCGAGGCTATCCGGTTACCTCATACTTCCGGGCCCTTATTAACTTACCTCATATTATAATCTCACCCACCTTCATTCCCTCGATAATTAAGTGAGTTTTGTACGGATATAGGAAAATGGCAAGCTCAATTGTAAGAATAAGAGCTTTACAGCTCGGCCGTCAAGTTAGGCATTTTAGCTCTAGCCCTGCTCGATATGCGGCCGAAGTTAAGAGTCTAGGCGTCCTAGGTGCAGGTCAAATGGTAAGAAACCACTTTCACATGTGAATTGAAGCTATCACAATTCAACTCAGCGCAACTCAACTCACTTCTCCCCAGGGACTTGGTATTGCTTTAGTTGCTGCTCAAAAGGCTGGCGTTCCCGTCACACTTGTCGACTCATCACAGTCATCTCTTGATAAAGGATTGTCATTTGCAGGTCCGTTCAATTTATGATCATCTTGCTCCTCAACTTTGATCACATATGCTCATTAGACTATCCAGAGAAGCTTCTATCCAAAGATGTGTCGAAAGCGCGACTCACGCAAGAACAAGCGGATGCGGCAAGGGCTTTACTCTCACCTACCACATCAATTGAAGAGCTCTCGGGTGTTGATTTTGTAATCGAGGCCGTGCCGGAGATCCCCCAGCTGAAGTTTGACATCTTCTCAAAGCTGGCGGAAATCTGCCCGAAGCACACAATCTTAGCAACTAATACGTCTTCCATCTCGATTACCAAAATCGCGGCTGCAACTACTAAGGATCCTAAGGATACGTCTACGAGTTCTCGCGTGGTATCAACCCACTTCATGAACCCAGTGCCGGTACAGAAGGGCGTCGAGATTATCAGCGGGCTGCAGACAAGTACAGAAACCGTCGAGACCGCCGTGGCTTTCTGCAAAGCCATGGGTAAGATCCCTTCAGTGTCCGCGGATTCGCCGGGCTTCTTGGCAAACCGGATTCTAATGCCTTATATCAATGAGGCTGTAATATGTCTGGAGACTGGCGTCGGAGATCGGAATTCTATCGACGCCATTATGAAAAACGGTACCAATGTACCGATGGGGCCGCTCCAACTTGCCGACTTTATCGGATTGGATACATGCTTAGCTATCATGAAAGTTCTTCATCAAGAGACAGGGGACTCTAAGTACCGACCGAGTGTGCTACTCGCTAAGATGGTGGATGCTGGTTGGCTAGGGAAGAAGAGTGGTAAGGGATTTTATGACTATTAGATGAATGAGATGTGCAGGCCACCTTATTGTATACCTAATTATCTCAATTGAGCATGAACTTGACTCCTATAGCCAAAATTGACAGGTGTATCCTTATTGACGACTTCATCCGCACACGGCGTCGGGTCTCAGGGATTGGATCGAGTTCTAGTTTTTTTCAATTGTTTCCCTGTTGAAACAAGTGTATTTCGAATGATAGAATAAGAATCTATACTTCGTCATATCATGTCAGTTGGCAGGTCACTCATCTCCTGACTCAATAGTCAAGCTATTAGTTAGCACACATTATAGTCGCAATCCCCATTACCGAACCACACAGCAGCTCGATTATATGTCCAGCACATACCTACATATCTACACACAAACTAATCTCGAGCCAGCGAGTTACAGATCACCTTACATACAACCGAAACGGGGAAAAAAGCCCAAGAAGCTGAATTTGAAATGTCTTCATTTCATATCTTTCTCTCTACTCGCTATAAACGAGACAGAGGCATCGAATAAAAATCCACCTTCTGGTCCGCGCTATTGGGTATCGCCACCTCTTCGCACCTCCTCAGATGTGCGTATCTATCCCCCTTCCCCCTTTCCATTACCACTAAGAAAATAATAAATATGTAGAAGGTATAAAAAAAGAATAATAATGCGAGAAGAAAGAAAAAATGCGTGTCCCGTACTCCGAAAACCCGTTTCGCCTCCCGTCGTGAAAACTTCCGTTCCCTTTTTTTCTCCCCCTTGACGCCCCATGTACTTGCTATACAGGCCTTCTGGGGGTATTTGTTGTGTCTGGCGCGCGAAACTAGGCTAACAGGTAAATTACATACAAAAATGGGGCGCGAGCTGCAACACCCAAGAAAACCAGGGGAAGAGAATTGACGACAAAAACGTGATATATTGTCTAAACTGGCGGTACGGTACTGTGCGAGCTACCGAGAACCCCCGCCCGTTCGTTTCGCCCTTCCTTTTTCGTTTCTTTTTTTTAAGAAAATGCAGCGCCCCATCTTCTCGGCCCGGCTCCTGATGTCGGTAGCCGTCATAAAAAAACCGAGCATTCCTCCTCTGCCACCCTTTTAAGCATTAAAGTGTCGGCGCCGTCATTATAAGAAACATATATCCCCTTCTTCACCTCCGACGTTAATCGTGTCGAGAACGTCTCACTTAGCTAAGGACCATGACCATAGGCCCAGCAAGCGTAATAGCATCCGTCAAGACGCCATCAGCAGGGCCGGCGCTAGTCAGGGTGACATAGACAGTACCCGCCAGGTTAGGCGGCAAAGCGCACCCCTGAGCAGGGTCGAAGGCAGAGAACGCAGTACCGCCAGGCGCAGCCGAGTTAGTGAAGCCGCAGAAGGTAGCGGCGGACGCGGCGTCGCTCTGGAAGTTGAGCATGGTTCCTTGCGCGAGGGCCATGACGCCGGCTACCGGAGCGGGGCTAGTCATCGTCAGGGTCGGGAAGGCGGTGAGGATGAGGTTGGAGCCGCCGGGGCAGGACTGGATGAAGGGGGCGGCGAGGGAGAAGACGGCCTTGGGGCCCAGGGGAGTGTCGAAGGGGGAGGGGGAGGCGGCGACTCCCGAGGCGACGCGGATGAAGGACTGGTGCCTGGCCTCGATGGTGAGGATGGAGGCAGCGGTGCTGAGGATCTTGGTGTCGGAAACGAGGGGAGCGGCGCCCAGGTAAGCGGAGATACCGACGCTCTCGAGGATGGAAGCGGTGGCAACCATACCCTTGGCGTCGGTGAAGCCGAAGTTGTATTGGCAGGGCTGGACGGGCTGGACACCAGCCTGTGCAATGGAGCTCTGTAGCAGGTCGACGTGGTTCTGCTCGCTGGAGCCAATACCCTTGAGATCGGCGAGCTGAAGATCGTTCAAGCCGAGAGCCTTGAATTGGTCGTCTCCAAACTGAGCAAAGCCTTGTTGGTAGAAGGAAGCCTCAAGCCATTCCAGGGTCAAGGCGCTGTATACTTGTTAGTGATCTGATATATGGGTATTTGTATGTAATGAGTTAGTGTCAACTTACAATTGCAGGATATCGACGTCTTGCAGGCCGAGAGCGGCAGCGGCGGCGTTTTGTCGCTTGGCGAGGTTGTAGATGTGGTTTTGTCTCGTCGTCAACTTGGGGTAAGCTGGGAGAGCGCTGGCAACGGCCACCAATCCTGCCACAACTCCTACGGTCTTCATGATGGAAGGCATCTTGTCTTATTATTGTCGGTTAGGTAATAATCGTCTTCGTTCTCCGTTTCGTGTTAAGTAAAATAAATGTCGGACCAAATAGCGACAGCGTTGAAAAAATTCGTAAAAAAAGAGCGATTATTGAAGTGAATGAAAGCAAGACTAGCTTGGCTGTTCTATAAAAAGGCCCACCTGGGTATTACAAGAATTACAAATTCGAAAGGAGAGTGAAGACGTTGATCCCGCAGGAAGCAGACCAGCGCTTTGAATTTCGGAGTTGGACACGAATTGTACGGGATGAGAAGGGAAAGGGAAAACCAAACCAGATGGACGGGAAACAGCGCTTCATTAAAACCAAGTCGCCAACAGGTAGGATTTGATGTGCTAGCCAGAGCGGGTCACGGAAAGAAGGCAGGCCGGCAATAGACAGGGCGATCTTAAGCACCGGCCCCTTGAGGCTCCTTGACAATAGGAATGGCATTTCTACTTGCCATTCCCTTCCTCCCACGAGCTTCCGACTCCGAGAATCAAGGGGTACCTGGCATACCTTGGCAATCTAGATTCCATAGTATGCGGGATCAATCAGGTACAAGGCTCAATGTAGACGGGAGGGAGACTAGCCATAGACGGGAAGAGGAAACGAAACGAAGGTGAAGGTAAGCTTCACTCGGTCCAATGAGAGCCGGCATCGTAGATCAAGCTCATAGCTTAAAGTTGAGATGAAGACAGCCTTGTCAGGTCCGGGCTCGGATCACCCATGCTTTCGCTTAAGGGGGTCGCAGCCAAGAGCCGTTGAGGGGACGACCAGGGGTTGATTTTGACTCCTTAGGAAAGGAGCTGGCGGACGCGCACGGGATCTTAGAGGCCCGCCCGCCTCAGATGACGTTTCAGAGAGCGGACGGTCAGCGAGCCGAGCTCTGAAACTGGAGACCCAGCTGTCCCGGTTGATTCGCCCGTTACCACGTTCGCAAGCTCTTTATTAATGATGCCAGTCCCTTAAGGACAGGCTTTAAGCTTCATGACGCATTGGTACAGTGTTGTGACACGGCTTGGCGGTAGGAGTTGGATCTGCTCCTAGATCTTCCTAGATTCAGTAACGGAGCAACGTCTTCAAGTCTCTCTTCAGCTTCATCGACAACGTAGAGACCTTATGCTTCGCACGTAATAAGAAAATATAGTAATTTAGTAACAGATTCAATCTTATTTGGCCTTTATTATCTAATATCGTGGATTATTGTTATTGGGCCTCTATGATAAATCAAAGAGAAAAAGATTTTGACACCTGCGCTACGTGCGCAAAGTATAGTAGCTTCCAGGGACCTGGTAGACCGCCAAACCAGGGTTATAATTGGTGGAGACGGGGTTGAAATGACAGGAATGGTAAATGTCGTATCGCGCGTTTCTCAGCACCGCTAAATCCTCACTGAATCTCGACAACGGCTTGGCGGACGGAATGACGATAGACTGTAATTAGGGTAGGTAAGTAACAAGATAGAAGAGAGATTGGATCGTCGCACGGGTGTTCATTGAGTCCCTGGTTACATCGCAGATCTATGGTGCGCGATGCACATTGGCGCTAGATTAGCTCTTCATCTCTATTCACGTACTCCATTCTTTGGATCCGGTGCCAAACGTTGGACGAGGCAGCACGTGAGAGGGAAGTGGGAGGAAAGAGACGGACCGCGACGGGAGATGGGGGTTCGGAAAAGGAAAAAGCCACATAAAACAACGGCAGCTGTGGTAGGTTACACATCCGGGGATCTCATCTAACCGGATCTGTCTGACGCCCTGCGATTACTCCGTGCATGCATCATGCTCGCATAGCTCGAGGCCTGCTGCAGGTCTGTCCACTGGGATCGAAAACTACCTGCATACAACTCGGTCCCAAGAACTATGTACATAGTACCATGGATATATATATCTATCAAATTTCATGCCTTTACCGTGGAATGTATGGAATGTAAATCTTGCTGAATATATCCTCGGACGATCTACTCGCGTATGATTTACCTTGACTATGAAAATGTCACGATCGTCGTACCAGGTTATTCATCGGAACGAATGGTATAACTTAACACGATCTCATATATCTCTGTTGTTGATTGTGGCAGCTACCTAGTTCTATCTGCCTGTCCAATAAAACACTTTTTATCAACACGGTAAGAGATGCACTCCTTGGGGTTCCGGCCGAGAGCGGCCTGACAATCTACCCTATTTTCCGCTCCTCCTTACTTCATAAACTCTACATCCCGTGATTCAAACAGCGCGTAACAAACGTGCCGCCGCTCTATTGCCCCGCCTGCCCAAAGTCGTCAAGCAAAAAGCAAAAGCAAAAGCAAAAGGATATCGCCATTATGGCGCCTACAATGCGTAGGGGTTAAGCGAGCGGATCGTCAAGCAACTATATATCCCGTTAGTCATATGCGATCTACAACAGGGCTCGGGTTTACTTACGGTGGGCTCTTGCTAAGATCCGTCTTGAGGATCACCGGTACTCTAGTCATCTCCGTCACATCTTGGATGTAGTCGCCACCTTCTTCCCTCAGAGCAAATAGCTTGAGGTACTTCTCCTTATTCGTCAGACGGGTCTCTACAGCTTCCGCCATAGGCACCTTCGAGTCCGACCTGGTGCGGTGAAGGACACCCGGGTTAGATGAGGATCGAGTTGGCGATCCTGGCACGCTCTGAGTAGGGCGCTCGGCCAATGAGGCACCGGCCATAGCCTCCGTAATATCGGAAGCATTGTCGTCATCGTCTTCGAATAACGCATCAACGTCATCTGTTGATCTGGTACCTGTCTCGGTTTGCTTCCGTGTTGCTTCCTCTCGCTCCTTCTTGACCCTCTCGGCCTCCTCTGCCTGTCGGGCAGCTGCCATGGCATTCGAGATTCGTTGCGAACCCGCCTTAGGTCTCTCATCTTCCGGTACGTAGGCTGAACTGGGAACACCTTTCTCCCAGTAAAGCTCCAAGACCCTCTTCTCCTTCCTGAACTCAGCCTTCTTCAGCGGCAACTGGTCGCAGTGCACACGCTTCTCGAAGCCCCATTCGGGAATTAGAACGTCGAAGGCAGATTCGTAAACGCAGATAACAATGCCTTCGCTAATCAGGTCACCATTAACCTCCTGGCGTTTCTTGTCCATGATTCTACAGGACTCGATGTGAATGCTTTGTTCTTGAGCGTTCTGTGCCGACTCCTTCTTGGTGTTACAAGATTCAATCGTCTTCACCAGATTCTCGATATCGTCGTTATATTCAACCTTGCCCTCCGAAATGACAGCCTCCAGTTGGCGGTGAACAATGATGTCAGCGTATCGCCTCGTGGGGGCTGTGAAGTGGGTGTAAAGAGGTAGGTTCAGAGCATAATGGGGCCAAAGTAGCTTGTTAGTCTTGCCAGTTATATAGTATTTGGCGTGTTGCATCGTTTTCAGTAGTAGGGTCTCCATGCCCTTGCGGATGTCGGGATCGTCAACCTTGAAGAGGCTGTTCTGGAGCGTACCGCTGCTGGTGGTATCGATGTCGTATCCAAGCGCCCGCATACGCTCAGCGAAGGTCTGCAGCCTACGAGCGTTTGGTGGTGATTCGCGCCTAAGCAACGCTTTTTCGGGGAGGCCCTGTGCGAGCTTGTGAGCGACAGATGAGTTAACTTTGTGCAAAAGCTCTTCAACTAGTTCAGTGCCAGCTGTCGCATCGAAGATGTTGTGCTGGATAGGGATGTTCTCGTCATCCAACTGATGGAGCAATCGAAGAGGAGCCATTGGCTCACCCTCGGAGCCCAAGCGTGCCTCTCGGAATTTCTGTGCGACGGCCTTGAGATGATTGTTAGAAGCATTCTTTTTAATGGAATTAGAGAATGACTTACATTAAGAATTTGGACATCCTTAACCTGGACAACAGGGTGGCTGAAGCCGGCTTGATTAGATAAAGCATCGTCAAGTTCCTTTAGAGTCAGTGTAGCGTTGCTCTTGATAATACTCTTGCCGATCCAAGTGTCGCCCTCCGCAACCACGCCAGTGTGCGCGTTAACACGGAAAACAACACTAATAGTGAGTCGGTCTTCATTTGGAAGGAGAGTGCCGAGCTCCGACGCAATTCGGGGAGGAAGTAAAGCACATGTTCGGTTCACAAGATGAACGGCAGTACCGCGCTTCTTCGCTTCCCGATCAACGAGCGAGTTAGGCTTGACGAAATGAGTGACATCAGCTACATGGATACCGATCTCGATCTTTCCATCAGACTCGGTCTTGACATGAACTGCATTGCCGAGTTCCCCGGTGCCGGCAAGGTCGAGGGTGAATGTCTTCTCCTCACGGAAGTCTCGGCGAGCACTGATAGAAGCCTCGTCCTCCTTAGCGAGAGACCAATCCTGAAGACCAACGCTTCGCAGGACGGCTTCCGAAAACTCGTCGGATGAGAAATTGTTATCACGTAGAAGAGCATCGGTCTCAACCTTCAAATCACCCATCTTGCCGAGTTGCTCGACAAGGGTACCGAAGGGGTGCAGAGACGTAATAGGCCAGCGCTTTATACAAGCAACAAATATACGATCAGCATATTCTTGATGTTTCTCCACGAAGTCACGTGGTGCCTGTTCGGTGGGAATGGCAATGAGAGGGACACGCTTATCGGTAGGTTTGAACCAGACGATCTTGGGTTTATCCTGCTGGCGGCTGTCGTGAGATCGGCCACCATCGCGAGCAGCCCGCTCCGCTTCCTGCTTCTCCTTGGTAGCCTGGCTGCTGGGGCGCAATAAGCCAAGCGTACCCGAAAACATCTGGCCAGCAACACGTTCAATGACAGCCACGATGTGGCCGGCATAAAGAGGCTTCGATTCATCGTTAATCTCCTCTTCTTCAACGAGAAGGAGGCTCTGTCCCTCCACTTCCACGTCATCATTCTTTTTCTGTGTAGGCCTCTGTCGGAGACTACCACGTCTACGGATTCCTCCTTCGCCGTTGGTTGCCTCTTCCCCGTTGCCGTTGTGAGATTGAGCATTGCCATTGGTAGATCCGGATCGTGTGTCAGTGATGTCCTTCCTCTTCTTTTTCTCTTCCTTCTCGCGCTTTTGCGACCATACCTCATCTACATCAAGGAGCTCAACCGCGACGAGATCGCCCTCCAACGCTCGGTTGCGATCTTTGCTACCGCAAATGAAGATATCTGCATCTAGAAGGCCATCTGAAGTAGCCACGTACGCATCGCTACGATTCTTTTTATTTACTCGGAGAATACCAGATACGAGCTGCCCGTCACCAAGCAGCGCGGGCAAGGTAGCTTGGGGAAGATAGGGCGTGAAAAGTGTCTTTCTCTGCTGCTGCTGAGACTGTTGGCCACTGAGCTGCGGCGCATGCTGGCTCCCTTGAAGACCAACAAGATGCTGGCCGTTCATCTGAGCAGCTTGAAGAGCTTGGAGCTGATTCAACTGCATAGGATTTAGCTGTTGGCCAGGGTACATCTGCATTATTGGCATCTGGCCATTAAATTGCATAAGTTGAGCCTGGTTAGGATACTGGAAGGCTCCAATGTTCGAGATAGACTGCTGGCTCACCGAGCCGCGGTTGCGATGGCCAGGCTGGAAACCCTGCTGGCCTTGACCAGCCTGCTCCTGACCTTGGTTTTGACCCTGCTGGTTACGCCAATTGCCTTCGAAATTGCGGGAAGAAGTTCGAGCATGGCCGCCTGCGGCGCTGCCACGGCGACCAAAATCACCGGACTCGTTGGTGTTGAGATGCATTGCTCCACCGCGAGCACCCCCTCTGCCGATTGCCATGCTCTGGCTTCGTCCGTGTGCGCCGCGTCCGCCACGAACGGATGTGCCCTGTGCTATAGGGGTATCCGCGGAGACGGATTTGGGTTCCTCAGCAGGGGAGCTCTCGGAGGGTCCCGCAGCCGGGAACTGGAAACCCGAAGTTGTCCTTTTCTGCTGAGCAATCTCAGCTGCCTTCTTGGCATCAGCCAGGGCTAAAGAATGTCTTCTCTGGTGACCGGAGCCGCCGCCTCGCCCTCCCCGAGGGGCGTTCTCCCGATTCTGCTGACCAGACGAGTTATCAAATTGCCCAAAGGCGGACCCGGAAGCTCCAGTTGAAGGAGCCGGGGGTGGTCCCATTCCCATGTTAGGGAGGGCCGATTGGTTACGGCGGTGTGACATGGGCTGACTCGGCGGTCCCATGGGAACATTCTGTTGCTGTGGAAGCTGGTTGGGAAATTGGAAAGCCGTCTGCGGCGACATATTGGCCATAGTGGGCTGTAGGGGGTTGAAAGAACCGCCCGGACCCAACTGACCCGGCGGCATCATTCCCATATTCATGTACTGGTGTGTGGCTTGAATTTGCTGTTGCTGCTGCTGCAACAACTCGATCTGCTGCTGAATAGCAAGTTGCTCCACTAAAGACAAAGCAAAGGCGGTTAGCTTCGAGAGCGACAAAAAACAATAAATCCGGTAACAGATGACAGCAATAAAGGGAGCTTGGTGATAAGGACATTCCAACTTACTTCCAGGGGTTGCGAACATGCTCATCAGCGGGGTAAGTTCAGACGGACTCCTACGATGGGCGATGTGAAGGCGACGGCCAGTAGGTCCGGGAACGCCCCCCGTTTGAGGAGCAGGTGGTTGTTGCTCCATATCGGGCTACGGTTTAGCAGGTAAGTTGCACGTCGTGTGCGAACAAAGCCAAAGATGGTTGGCACGATGACACAATGATGGGATGACGGGATAATTGGATGGACCCTTTAGGCGATAGCCAGTGTTGTTGGTTGTGGATCGAAGCTTTGAGATGCTTTCGAATGCTGGTGATGCTTGTGGTGCTTGTGGGTTGATAAAAACTTGGTAGTTGGATTTTTTTGGTATGGTGATTGCGTGGACTTTTGCGACTAACAAAAGGAGGGTAAATGAGAGGATTGAACGAGGCTGCGATGCTTGCTGTGTATGTGTGAATCCCAAGAGAAGGAATGTGTGAAAAGTGCTGAGAGAGGGTGAATAATGTGATGGGAAGTGGGAAAGATAAGGGAGAGGAGAGACAGGACGAAGAGGGTTGTGGTGATGGAGATGGAAGTTTGGGAAGCTTTTGGAGGCACTGGGCTTTCTTGGGAAGATCACTGCTTGGATAACGGGTACGGGGAAGAGGATTGTGAGGTCAGGACCTTCAAAGCACGGTGCACACCCAGACACCCAAAGGTACATCCCAAAGCGAGGACGGGCAATATGGGGCAAAGGGCTTGGCGGGGCCTATGTGGGTCAGGCTTTCGACTAGGCTGGGGTCGGCCTGATTGGTCGGAAACTTCATGATGTGGTAAGAGGTACGAAGACGGTAGGCACGCCCCCCTGTCATCTTTCTAGGGTCGGTGCTAGACTGCTAGCAACTTTAGCAGGCTTAGCAGGTTTAGTACGTTAGGTGGCACTAGCACAATTGAAGGTTGTAACCCCAAGCTGCCTGTGCTCGAGCTCTGAGCTATGTTCCTTACGACGCAATGTTTTACGGTTGCCGGGCTGCAAATATGGCTGGACCTCTAGTGCTAAGGTGGCTACGTATACATATAGGTACCTCACTATACATTTCTATATACGATTATACATCTGTAAGATCTCTGACGAATGTCAGAATACGGGTACCAGACTTTTGTATGGTACATAGGCATGTACTTTTCTATTTAGGTATAGATGCGCAAAATCGTATGGATTACATAAAACAAGTTGAGTCGATAGGTGGCCTTTTTAAGTTTCCAATCAGCTTTTTGAGTGCATCAAGTGGTTCAAATGTTTATGGAAGACACATGTGCAGTACCTACCTGCCGGTACTAGGTATGTACGTATTTCAGCTGGGGAAACAGCCAAATTTCAGTGGCAGTTACCTTAGTTTCAATGCATGGGGCTATAAAGAGGGCAACAACAAACGAGTTTGTTCGAAACGAATTGCCATAAATAAAGGTACTTACCTACCTAGTACGCTGTCGTATCGGGGGCGGCAGTGTCCTTGCCGGGAGCCAGGAGCCTTCCTTCAACCACGAATTAAGTAACTAATGATTATCGGATTCCCTTGAGGAAGTTGATACCATTCCACTTATTCCGATTGCATTCACCCTTCGGAGTGGATGTACGACACCAATAGGTAGTAAGCCAAAGGAGAGAAGTTAGGGTTCGCGGAGGGGCCATGGCAAGCTTTGCACGTTTAACTATTTCAACAATTATTTCGTATTGGTATATCGTCGATTTTATTTTTGATCTGGTGATATCAGAAATATCAGTACATATTTCCAAGGTTAGGTCTTTATAAGTTGGTTTTCGTCGAACTGATAACAGGGACATCCCGAACACAAGCCAACTTAAATTAATTGGATGCATATTGCCATGAATCTAAAGAGTAGACAACCTCCACTTATTAGTATACTAAGATGCTCACAAGCACAAGTCTGACGACGGGATGACATTGGAACTCCACAGGATCTCATAGTTATCCGTCTACTGCCAGCTAGGATGACCTGTCTACCTAAGCATATGTAGGCACTAAATATGACGCCGTAAAAGCCGAACGGATGGAATCTATTGTTGGGAGGCTAATGTGGATACCAGAGTTAGCTACCGCAGTGCATAAAATATCTGGGCAGCTGCTGGGCAGACAAGAAGGGAAGATCCAACAAGAGATAATCGTTTCTCCATGGTTATGGCCGCCAAACATGGATAGATTCTGGTATGTTAGAAATATGAACAAACATCAAGCTATCACAAGCAGTAGAGACAGCCAAGTAGCATTGTATGAACACATTAACAAAAAACTATAGCAAACAAGTGCTGATAAGTTTCTTATGGTTTATACGTTTATGTGTTTATAAATAATTAACGTGAATATTTTAACAGATATTTCCTTGATATATTGGGGATCATTCGATATCTTTAAAGAATTTGTCGTCTCAAGTTGTGAAGCAACCTATCCTCTATCTAACAACTTTGGAACTTTGATTCCACCAATTTGTGACAAGGCACACTAGCCACTACGAGGTACCTGCGTAACCTTTCAGGAACCTAAACGCCACACTCCCTACTCCGCCGCATTGGTAAAAACCCACTAAAAATAACATTGAAAGCTATCTCGGCCAATCCTTTTTTCCAGATGCATTGTCCCGGCAGGTGCCAGTGCAGTGCAGGTCCCTTTTCCCAGCTTCCTATCGATAACTTGAATTGATTTGATTCATTATCCATTCACGCACCACGCCCTTGATCACTACTCTCGACTTCGCCCTTAACGTTCACCTAGTACCTTTCAAGGTCTTCCGTTATCGCCTCCACAAGAGATACACTCATTTACCTTCACTTACCTACTACAAAACGAATCTCGCAAATTAAGCGATATTCGAAGTAGCGCTGCTCGCTGCTCAATCTTCACGCAACACACTCGTTATTTTTCACACCACAACCCGTACGATATACACGGTTCACAATGCAGTAGTCGTATAAATCTACTGGATACAATGGCTGGTTCTTCTCCCACACCTCGGAGATCGCGTCAATGGTCAAGTCCTGACCGCCGCAGTATATCGAGCCTTCTCACCGAAAGTCGCAATTCACCCCTGAGCCACCAAGATGCTCTTGCTGCGGCACAAGCTGAACACGACCGCGTCCGCGAGGCTGCTATCAGGGTATACCAAGATTATGAGTTACAACAGGAACGGCGAAGATTGTTAGAGCAGCAAGAACGGGTAGTGCAGCAGCAAAAGCAGGAAGAGGAACGGATTCGGACCGAAGAACGACTAAGAGCCGAAGAAGAGCGGCTGAGGGAGCTGAAGCTAAAGACAGTCCCGAAACTTCCACCCGAACCTCCGGCTCCCATTGCAGAAGTTAACGGGTCTATCACTTCCCCAAAACCAACCCAGCCTACTTCAGCTGGAACAACATTAGAAGCGACAACAGTTTCTCCAAAGGCAAACCTATTTGGCCTTCCGCAGCCATCTTTGACCAACGGGTTGAATGGACATACCAATGGCTCGAGCAACGCGAAGCCCGTGCAACCAACAATACAATCACTCTTATCGCAGCCGTTGAGCCAACCGAAAGTCACACCCCAAGCACAAGCACAACCTTCAACTACTCCGTCGCCATTCTCACAGCCGATTAAGACCGCACCTACTCAACAAAATGGATTCCCTACCTCAGCCTCCGCCAAGCCCTCTACGGGTATTACTATGGATCGGTACATTGAAATACATCAGAACTTGAAGAAATTACGAGAATCACTGTCGCAACAGGCGAAGTCAAATCCTGCTCTGAAGCAACGGATGGGAGATATGCGGCGGGAATTGAGGAAGAACATGGGCCAACTAGTTGGTACGAAGGGTGGAAACAGAAAACAGGTTTGTCTCCCTTATGACTTCTCAGATTTTTAGCTAACTTTGGAATAGAACGAAGCTATTCAGGCTCTTCTAGACGAAGCAATCAGCGGTGCTGTGCCAAGCCAACTAGTCGACCCGTCCGATTACATTACAGACAAGAGAGAACCAGTGCAAGGCGCCTTGCACAACGAACCACAGCTCCCTTCCTTATTCCTCTACTTACTCAACCACTTCGCCAAGGCCGTCATCAACCAATTCATCAACGAATGCGGTGCACAGCCCAAGACGGCCGATCCTATCGGAGTCACAGTAGCAATCATCTTCTCGAAGGATGTCTACTTGTGGCGTGGAAAGACGTTGATCGATATACTGATGGCAAAGTTCCGAGTGGTCTGCCCTGTCTTATTCGGTTATTATGGGAACGAAAAGACGGGACAAGGTCGCCTCCGCCTGGGTTGGAAGAACTCTCCCGCTGGCTTTATTCCCGAGCAACAGCACAGCGATCGGATGAAAGGTCTGGGGGCTGGTTATGCCTCAATTGCGTTGAGAAACTTCGGGAAGACGAAGAGCACGAATCCGTGGCCTCCTACGAATTATTGGACTGCTATGGCGAAGATAGTAAACACGCCACCGGCCGACATCTCAGAGACGCAATTCGTGGTTCTAAGAGCCATGATCGAGGCTAGCGAGGAGAAGTTTATTCACTTCTACGGGAATGCAGGTATAGCTGCATTGAGGAAAGCTTTAGTCGAGTTCCCTAACAAAGCGGTGAACAAGACGCCAGGTGCTTCAGGATTACAAGTGCTCGCACAAATCTTGAAGAGGGATATTGGACTAGAGCTCTAAGCTTCTAGCCCTAGCACTAGGATATGGACGGTCTGGATCTGGGTATAGAAGGCATTCGCCTGACTTTTCTACGGCGTTGGGTGGAAACTAATGCGTAAAGTGATTTGGCATTAGACGGAGTCTAGAACGGTTCAGATAGGTACTGCGTCTTCTGGCGTCTTTGAATATACCCTAGCCAAGGTGGTCAAGAAGCACGATATCGCTTTACTACCGACGCTATACTGGATCTGTACAAAAAAATTGCAGTTGACCTTCGCCAGTGAACCTTTTGCCTTGCTGGTAGTGCCTCCGTGCCAAAAACTCCTCATAATATCAAAAGTAGTACCAATAATATAATCAAAACCATGATGAGCAACGCGATACAGCAGCCGCTATACCGGTCCTCGTTCTTCCGCATCACGTATCCCAGCTTCTGCATGCCGGTCTGCAAGCGCCCGCCGACGCGGTCCGCCAGCGTGTCCACGTGTTCCAGCATCTCGACCTGCTCCTCGAGCTCGCGCCCCATGTCGTCGGCCTGGCGCCGCAGATTCCCCACCGTCACGAACACCCCGTCCAGCTGCTCGTCCTGGTCCCGCATCATCTGCACCTGCTGGCGGTGCTCGAACTCGGCGTAATTATCGTCGTCGCCGCCATCGCCCGCCGTCGCCCCGTCGTCGATCGCGAACGCGCTAGGCGGCGGTAAGTCGCCTTCCGCAGCTGCCTTCGCCGCGCGCGCCGCCGCGGACCCCTTTCCCCCTCCTCCCGCCCCTCCGCCTGGTAACGTGTGGGCGGCGGTTTTGCTAAGCTCCTCGCGCATGTCCTCGACCTCGCCCCCGACTTCTTGTACTAATCGCTTGCGCCGCGTCACCTCGTGGGCGGAGAGGCCGTAGAGCGCCGGGTCGGACTCCGCGGCCTGCACGGACTCGACCAGGTCCGCGAGGTCCTCGGCCAGCGCCTCGAGCGCGTGCTCGAGGTCGCCGCGCGCGGACGCGAGCTCCGGCGACGAGGAGCTGTGGGTTAGGCTGCGGATCCGCAGGTACGAGGCGAAGAGCGGTCGCACCGTTTGCATTTGAGCGAGGACATCTCTGGATTAGGGCGGAAGCTTGTGTTAGTTGTGTTTAGTTGAAAGGGGGGTGGTGATGGGGAAGGCAGCTTGCGTACTGTTGGACTTGGAGGAAGGGGTCCTCTTCGTTGGTTGAGGACATCATCCTGGAGGCTTCAAGATGCGCCTATGCGTCTATGGCTACATCTGCACTTCGTGAAGAGTTTGGATTGGAATGGTTTTATGTAAGTCGATGTTATTATGAGGTTTACGAGCAAACGCGCGGCTTAGGCGAATGACGTGGTTGTACATTTTTGGTTCGACGGGAGAATTTCGGCAGCGGCCGAACAACTACCGTCCGAGCTTTGGGAAATAGCCCCCCTGGATTAAGAAAAAAATATCTAGAAAGACCTACCAAGGCATAAAATATTATGTTTACTAAAGTACTTAGATCTTCATTTTCTCGAGGACATGTTTCGTTGAGATTTAAACTTACTTTCATTCTTCATAAACGTTCATTCATAAAATTGCCAGGTACCAATATGGGGCCGATCAAGCCTTTGCCATACCCAGATTGTTGGGATAGTACGGAAGCATATGTCGAACAGCTCCTGAAGTTTGCAACAACGTCACACACTTTTCAGGTATTGTGTGGAGGCGTACATATCTTAGATTTCTTCACAAATGAGCCTGGGCTTTTTCAGGGAATCATACCAAAAGATTGGCAACCTTATATCCTACAATGCGAACCTATGAGGTTTCTGGATCTTCTCATGAGAGATGACTTGGACAAAATCCAAGACCCTCAGCCACCCGAAAGTTTGCTGAAATATATTAAAGATATACGGAGGTTTTCGTTGGCACGCGAGTTTTCCTCGAAGGAGAAGCTTCCTAAGCTGACGCGCCTGGTGTCGGTCGGGATGAAACCGAAGAAAGTGCACGAAGTGAGCAACTTCGCAAAGTACGTGGACACACTTGCCAGTAATATTTCCACCGAATATCAAAGAGAGGTTACGCATTTCGTTGATTTCGGAAGCGGCCAGAATTATCTAGGAAGAGCGTTAGCGAGCTCTCCTTATAACAAGCAGATTGTAGCAGTGGAAGGTCGAGAGCACAATATAGTGGGCGCAAAGGAGCTTGATATGCGCGCAGGAATCTCCGAGAAGCGAAGAGTTATCCGGAACAAGAAACTGTGGATGCAGAAGCTCAATGGTACAACCCCCGAAGACCAATTAGAATTACAAGGGGCTTCTGATCCCGCCAAAGATCTAGGCGGGTACGTACCTGATTTTAGACCTCGAAGTGAGGTTGGAACGATATACGTGCCCGAAGAGGGAAAAGGCTTCATAAGATACATTGAAGGGAGACTAGAATCAGGAGATCTGACAGATGTTATCAACCAACTTGAACGGGAGCCCCTTGCCGTGGAGAAAGGACGGGGCGATCCTAGCCTGATGGCTATTTCTATTCATTCCTGTGGCAACCTGTCACACCATGGTATACGGTCTTTAATTCTCAACCCGAGAGTCCAAGCTATTGCTATCGTCGGCTGCTGCTACAACCTGATGACGGAAAAGCTAGGGCCTCCTACATACAAAACTCCATATATGAGGCCAAGTCTTCAGGCTCTTAACGGCCGGGTGGTAAGGGAATCTGAGAGACGTGACCCACATGGGTTCCCGATGAGTGATCGCCTCTGCAACTACAACGGTGTTGGACTTCGGCTTAATATTACGGCTCGGATGATGGCATGTCAGGCACCGCAAAATTGGACCGAAGCTGAGAGTGATGCCTTCTTCACAAGACACTTCTATCGCGCCGTTCTACAAAAAATGTTTCTTGATAGAGGTGTCATCACCAAGGTTTATCACAACGACGAACTCGCGGATGATGGCAATCCGCCGCAGAGCCCGTTCAACATGAGTACCAACCCGGTCATTATCGGCTCTCTCCGGAAGTCATGTTATAAGACATTCGGGTCATACGTGAGAGGGGCGATTAATAAGCTGACTACAAATTCGGAGTATCACGAATACTGCGACATAATTAGTGAGAAAATGATTGACGTCACGGATGAGGAAATTGCGAGATATGAGGAGTCGTACGGTCCGCGCAAGCGGGAACTCAGTGCCATCTGGAGCCTCATGGCTTTTAGTGCTATGGTTACCGAATCCCTAATAGTGACCGACAGGTGGCTGTTTCTCCGGCAACATCCAAACCTAGTACAAGATAGCTGGGTAGAGACAGTATTCGATTATCGCGAAAGTCCTCGGAACCTGGTTGTGGTTGGAGTCAAACGCCCAATCTCTTGAGTCGATTAGGCACTGATGCTGTGACGTCTGCCTTCACCGAGTCGTGACAACGCAGCACAAGACGAGAACAATCCGAATGGATTCAACTGTCGTCAGAATCCGGGGTCTTGCAGATCCCGCGTCAACTGAACCAGTTGCCTCTTGTCAGCCCCGCAAAGGTTTGTTTTCTGGGTAGTTCAGAGGTCGCCTTCCGCGGTAGCCTGGCGATCTGGGACGATAATTGGGCGTTCATTACGGAATAGAGCCTATGTCATGCATGAACCTGCATAGTGGGCCGCGGCAAAATTGTCTATCTTCAGTTTTGCATCGATCAGTCAAACCTGTCCAAGAAGGTAGAAGTTTGTCTTAATACGAAGCAACATTGAACGAATGCATCCTACCGAGAAGTCCTAATCGATTTCCCGCCGTCCTTCACACGAAGGAGGATCTAGGTAGCCCCGACTCAACTAAAGCTTCCAACAGCTAACCGAACACATGCTTACTATTGGAGACCCTAGCTCTCGATGACGGCCTAATGCTACACATAACCCCACGCTTACCTGAAGATGTTGAGATGCAATTAATTATACCGAACGCTACATCTTCAAGGTAGCCTTCATGGTCGGTTAGAAATGGAAATTTTTCTCTCACGCTAAGGATATATTTGATTGTCCCGAAAAGGAACTTCTCTAGCGAAGATAATTGGTGGCGCATGAGAGATGATCTGTACGAAATTTAATGCGGTCTAGTTTTCATCACTCATGACGACACCGGTGGCTAGTTTCATCTAGATCCTGTCAACCCAAATGGAAGTTATTTGGGTTGCCAGCCTCAAAAACGAAAATCCCCGTGGCCCGAAAATAAACTGATTCTGGGTCTGACAATTGACTGGCGCAACTGTAAGCACGATATTTCGCGATTGATTCCGTATGGCACGGCAACGGTAGGAATATGAGTGGATATATGTGGGATGAAGAATACGTTCGTGGGGTTTTCGCACTTTAGACTAATATCATGGGTCGAAGTCGTACGGAGACATGGTTACACTCGGCTCTGAATCGAGAACCCCAGACTCGGATCGAACCAGTCTCTAGTCGAAGGGGGGACGGGAGCGAAGCTAATTGAAAGTTCAATTTGCGGTCGAAGAGCGAGGCACCTATTCGAACTTCGAAGACGGCATCTCTAGTCGAATTTTCGACATCACATCACGCAAGTTATCGCGATTGAGGTGATCAATCACAAAATTATGCCAATATCACCTAAGTGTTTCTTCCAATCGCAGTCGCGTTACGCCAACCTTAGACAAATGGCGTTACCATGTTACGTGTATGTATGTAGTGGACACGGGAAACGGCTACGGTGACAAGCAAGACAAATATCAAATGAAACTCTCGGCAGCAGCTCGAGATAGGAAAATGCGGGGCAGCAAGGGGTTCCTCAAGGGTTACCTTATCCCCAGCATCTCATCGAGAGAACGGGCGGCTGCACCGACAACACATGCATCGAGGTGAATCTTCCCGAGCTCAGGTACCAATGGACGGCCGTCAGTAACGCTCGTACGGCCAAGCACAATTACATATATCCTACGACTCATTATCTATCCTCTATCCTATCTAGAGTCGCACTTCAGATAATGCACTCACCTGCATAGCATATATCGTCGCCTGGGTACCTACCAAGTCGATCACATATGTCGTGTTACGAGTCATCAGCTAACTTAGTCTGCGCAAGTAGATTGCCTCGCTCCACAAGTACTTACTTACCTAGGTACGCCTGGGTGAACGGGAGACGAGGCGAAGGCCCCTCTACAAGGACAGACATCATCATGCAGCAGGGTCGAGAACTCCTTGCAGGTAATCCAGGCAAGAATACATCTCCCGGTAATCCAAGAGCCAAGCTCCAAGCTCCAAGCTCCAAAGAACCCCCCACGCTGGCCAGCGTTGCAAAGTTGCACCCTTATAAAGAGTGGTCCTGCAAGACTCTCCCAAATTCACCTAGCTTGTTACCCCCAAGACGTCGACCACGCGCCCGAGAAGCTGATGCGGTATGGCGCAGTATGTAGATGATATGTCGAGAGTGGCTGCATTACCTAGATGTCGCTCGGCCCCCTTCTGCACCCCTCTGCACCCCTCTGCAGCTAGCGGCTTTCCCTTTTAGGGCAAATGGAGGGCAGGATGGCGTGCATACGCGCATATACTATGTAGGATGTTAGTTCGTGCCCAGGAACATCCAGCCAGGTTCGCGAAGCTAAGTCGTAGTGTAGGAGACTACTACGCAGTATGCCATCCAACAAAACACATAAATAAGGTTTGGTGCCCCCTTTTCGCCATTCACCTCACCGGTCGACGTCGGTCTGCTACATGACAACCAGTCGTCGAGGGTCGCATCTCAGAAAGACCCCTTACCTACGGAGATCTACCTCGGGTTGTTTGCAGCTGCATCTACCTTGCATCCGCGGCGATAGCCAAAGCGACTACGGCGCAATATCCATAGTCGCGTTCCCCCATACGCCCCTGGTTCCGGAGGCCGCGACGGGCGTCGATCCCTGTGGGATTCTGGCATCCAAGGGTTCGCCAATGGTGCCATGTCACGCTATCTAGACTATCCAGACGACCGAACTGAAGTTGAAGCGTTAAAAAGAGGCCCTCTCGAGGGCTTCTATCCGTCTGTCAACCAACAAGACAGCTCAGAGCTAGTCCACTACGAGATCTAGTGCTAGTGTCACAGTGTGTCTCCAGGACTAGTAGCCCTATCGCGGCGCCTATCTCTCGAAACAAGCCCTTTTTTTCTTCTCTTTATCTTTGCCTCCACCTTAGGGTTGAAGTCTATCTATTTTACATTGTTTCTTTATTTATATTTCCCCCCTCTTCCTTTCTTCGCCTCCATCGTCTGTTCTCGTCCTATTATACCATAAAGTTCTTTGTTGGGGCCTAAGCCGAGAGAAACCCGGAACTCCAGTCAAGAAGAGAGGCGATTTCGCCAATCACAGCTCTGCCCGGGTCTCCGTTACTCCGTCCGTGCGTTTTAAGGGTCCTGCGTCCCCGATCTTCGGGGTCGAAAGCTCTGGCCATCAAGTCGTGATCTACGGCGTCACAGATACGACACACTCACATTCTCATAATGAATGCTCAGATATCATTTCTCGTAAGCTTCCCTTACTTCGAACTTCAATTTTATTACTCCAAGCCCTTCTCCGCCGCATAAAAGTGACCATCGTCGTTGCAATTATCTTTGAGGTCGAGTTACGAAAGGTAGATCCATGTGTAACGCAAACCAAGCAAGACTGTCCGCTCATATTCTGGTACAACCTCGCCAACGCAGGCGACAAACGAGTCGCGAAAGTTTAGTTACTGTACTGACTCATATCACTCTAGGATGGGACGTTCCGCCTGATACACATCCCCTTACAATTATACCCGAACTTTCTTCAGCCTATACTACAGGTCCTTCTACCCCAAGGCGGGGATGATTCTCTCGCACCTGATGCTGAAGGCCTTAGCATTGACAATAAACATGGGTTTCTCAACATAAGCATAACGCCTGTCGAATGTTCAGTAGTGTGTCACAGTAATTGGGCCAAAAATGTCTTCGAGCCGGTCATTAAGCGTCTTCCCCCAAACCTCTCGAAGACGGTTACGATCTCGAAGGACACTTATCTAATCCTCTCGGTGATAAGTGCTGGAATGGATGCGGGAAGTCGAGTTATGGACTTGACTTGCCCTCTCGCGCTAGCAGGTGTACCTATCTTTTTTATAACGACCTACTACTCGGACTTCATCCTGGTACCCAGTAAGGATCGGCAAACTGTTGTTCAGGTGCTCCTCGCCCGAAATTTCGAGTTTGACCAGGATGAGTCGGCCTACGTATCGCCTAGCGCGATGTCTCATGTTCGTGGCAGGAGTCAGAGCAGCGATCCTCCATCAACGCCACCACCATCTAACGTAGCAGAACTGCAAGTGCGGACTTTTGAATTATTAAAGAAACGAAACGTCGTCCCGTATATAAGTCCTTATCTCCGCTTAGTACAATGTTCCGGAAGGGATCCTTCGCAGATGGTGGATTACAGTCGACGACCATCTTTGAATCGGCACATGAGCGGCAATGGGCATCGGAGGAGTTGGCTCGATAATGTCGATACGAAATTATATACCAGCCTTATCTCTGTATTGGCCAAGCAACCTCGGTTTCTTTCGATTACCCTAGCTCAAGAGGACCCTCCGTCGTTATTATTGGATAGAGAATATCTCGGTGTTTTTGGCGACTCTCTCGTGGGCGACACGGAAGGCGATCTTGTGCCAATTTTCCTCGATCTCGTGAACCTCCCTCTTGAGGCCACCGGTATCGTTTCTGGAGTCGCGGGAAAGCTCATCCAAGAAATGGGAATGGACGATACAGGCGTCAGCAGCGAGCTCTCATACCTCTCGACAGCACAGGCTGGCGCTGTTATTTTATCATGCGAACAGTCTATGAAGGCACTCGAGGTATTAAAGCCTTTGCTGTCTAAGGAGCAATGAAGGCTTTAATAAGGATAAAACTGTGTAGGATATTGGCACACCATGATACCAAGGGGCGGAGTTGGATGCAAGCAGTCTACGAGTACGAAATTACGACGGGACGACATGATGCTTTTCCTCACTCGCACAAAAATATCACGGCATATTAGAATAAGCGGTTGGCATTGGCAAGCATCGCGAGGTCTCAGTTGACAATTTGGCTTTGAAATATTCCCACCTCTTTTTTTTGTGTCACACTATCTGGATTCCCCTCGGCGTTCTTGGATGGCGGATAACAGAAGGAGCATAATAAGGTCGGGCAAGTACATCAAAGGTTGCGCTACTACGTATGAGGCAAGGGAAAAAACGAGCAGAGATAAATTGTAGGCCACCTGGAATCACGGGACAGATGGCGGGTCTAATTGGATTGCATGAAAAGATAGGCGTTGCATCTAATTGTATCGGAGGTGTTTTGAGACATTCTCTGTTGAATACGCCTTTTCTGCGATGTTGTTGGTAATTTACATCGGCTGAGAAGTTGCCGATGTGAAGCTAATGAGCTCCTTGGCCGTTAACTGTGCGGCTGATATCTGGCGATACTCTCTTGGAAGGGGACATAAGATTAACCGGGTAGAAACTCAACTCTAACTCAGACGCCCTGCTTTTCATGATTTACCGGGTTAGAACATGTTACAGCGCAGATATTCTAATGCTAGTGGACCCTGCATATTCCATGGCGATGGGATAAGAAACCTGGATTTCGTCATTGTCATCATTGATGTCATACCCACGCCGCCGCATGAACTTATTCTGACCAGGTGTCTGACTACGTTATTACTATACTATATTATACACTAGACTAACACAGAGATCCGGTGACCGGCGGGGCCTGCTTCGCTTCAGATCCGCTACCCGTCTGATGTGTCCGCTAGCTCCAACTCCGATTGGACTGTGCCAGGTTCGAGTACGCAATAGAATTTAGACAAAGGAATACGGAGATAAGTCACATATTTGGTGGCTGTTTAACTAGGTACCTATCACCTATGCGGCTATCTACGGATCTCGGAATTACGCTTCGATTGCTTTTTGTAAATTGGTAATCTTTACCTTTTGTATGTGTAACGGCTTGATGTGATGTGAACCTTTTATGGCTATCGACCATATTCGAACGAAATCGGGAATCACACGTCTGAAACGACTTTTTCGTAAGCTAACTACTGCAAGCTTGGGTAGAATAGGCCCGAGACGTTCAAAGATGCGGATACCCTCGCTCATTACGATCGCGGCGTTAGCCGTCCGAGGGGGGAGTGGTGGTGGTGGTGGTAGTGGTGCTGGGTTCCTTGATCCCGAAGGTGGGTCTCAGAAGGTGTTGCTACGTCCTGATATGAGAGGAAATATACCGGACGAGCTAGATCTAAATGGTGTAATCGCCAGCGTTAGGGAAGACGCGCAGAGTCCGGTGTCGTGCGCGGTGTGCGAAGTAAGAGCCCGTAATTGGGGTGTGTTTTTATATTTGCAATATATACTGACTTTTAAACAGACGGTCCTGCTTCAACTCAAGCTTGCGGCGTTAAGAGGCGATGGGTTCTTTGTGGATGTCACAACGGAGCTCTGTAAACGGGCCGGCGTATGGACTCCCCCCTTTTCACCAAGGCTTCCTTGTTACCCCTAGGAGGCTAATATTGCTCAGATCGAAGACGACGATGTATGCGAGGGCGCTGTGGCCCTAGAAGGGCCTGTCATCGCGCACGCTCTGCGCGGGATGAAGATAGGATCCAAGACGTCGCGCTTAGCTTGTATCGCGCTCATGGGACTGTGTCCGTACCCCGAGATTGAACCTCATGACATCTCGTTCCCGTCGCCGAAGCCGAAGACTAGGCGACCGCCGCCTAGCAGCCTGAAACCGCTGCAAGTGGTGCATTTCTCGGATATTCATGTCGACCCGCTGTATGTCGTCGGCGCTGAGGCGAATTGCTCGAAGCCGATTTGTTGCAGGTGAGGTGACCCCTGAGTTTGGATTTGCGTGTATGTACCTTGCGTTAAAGGGGTTGAGGCAATGTCAGTCTATATTGCGTTCAGCCCTCCCTTTTTATCTATAATCTCATCTCACGAAAATTTCCTATTTAATATTTACTCTAGATATAATCCCACCTCGAAAGATTTTCATACCTAACATTTCCTAGAGAAAATGCCCTCGACGACTTTCCAGGTCATAAACAGGCCAGCCCGCACGGCGAGCACGCATGCGACGCCCCCATTAGCCTGGAGGAGAGCATGTACGCGGCGATCAACGCCATCGCGCCAGACGCGGCCTTTGCCATCTTCACCGGAGACATCGTCGACCACGCCATCTGGCGTACCTCGCGAGCGTACAACTCGCGCGTCATACATGACACCTATGCCCGTATGGCGAACGCCGGACTGCATGTATACGCGACGGCCGGGAACCACGAAGTTTCACCCGCAAACGCGTTTCCGCCTACAGAGAGCAGCGCCGAGGATGAAGTTAGCGACGGCACGAGCTGGGTCTACGAGTTGCTGGCGGAAGTCTGGACGAAGTGGATCGGGCCCCGGGGTGCGGACACGACGAGAGACTTCGGGGCGTACTCCGTTCGGCATCCTAGCCGTGTGGAAGACGACGGGGCGGGCGTGGGCGTGGGCGGGCTAAGGGTTATTTCGGTGAATACGAATTTGTATTACGACCAGAACTACCGCATGTACGAGGACCCGATGGAGAAGGATCCGAGCGCGCAGCTTGAGTGGCTTGTACGTGAGCTGGATGCGGCGGAGAGGGCGGGCGAGAGGGCGTATGTTGTGGGACACATGCCGATGGGGAATAGGGATGCATTTCGGGATGCGTCGAATTATTTTGATCAGATTGTTAGAAGGTATGAGGGTGTTATTGCGGCTATGTTCTTCGGTGAGTTGCCCTTTCTGCACCGTCCCCCCTTTTCTGGAATTTCTGAACGAGTCTTGGTACTTGACTTAGGAAAGGGGGAGCTATGGGGAATTAAACTGACGGAAGAAACAGGCCACACTCACTATGACGAATTCCAGCTCTCATATGCAGATTACGGTGATAGATCACACATGAACGCACTCGTCACATCGTACATCGCGCCGTCGATGACGCCGATGTCAGGGCACCCGGCCTTTCGTGTGTACGATGTAGACCCGGTCACTTTCGCCGTCCTCGATGCTACGACGTATATCGCTAACATGAGCGATCCCGAATTCCCGTCCTCCGGGCCGAAATGGACGAAATACTACTCGATGAAAGAGACGTACGGACCATTAGCAGGGAAGGGGTCAGACTTAAGTAGCGAGCAGGAGCTAACGCCTGCATTCTGGCACAACGTAACTGAGGCTCTCGAGAAGAACGAGACGGCGTTCGAGGAGTATTTCGGGAGGAGGTCCCGGAGATGGGGGGTGGGGATTTGCAATGGGGAGTGCAGGAGCACGGAGATATGCAAGTTGAGGGCCGGGAGGGCGCAGGAGAATTGCGTGCCTCCCGGGTTGAGGATCGGTAGCGTTACTGAGATGAAGAATGGCCGCAAAGTACTTGAAGAGGAGGAGGAGTGTGGGGGTTCGGTTATACGTGATACGCTGGGGAGTATAGCTGTAGATGAGAATACGTTGAGAGACTTTAAGGAGGTAGTAGCTGAGAGAGGGATTCTGTATACTTGACTCCGTAAGAACTTACATATCCTCGCAATTCTTTCGGTATAGCAGATGCATGGTGTGAAATGATCTAGCTGTTTAGTCTAGATGCTGGCCTTCTCCAATTAGTGTTCAAAAATTGTCCTTTGCGTCGATGAGTTAAGGGTATATCTAACTACAAAATTTTCATATTGTAACCATAAACGAAGACGTAACTACAAAGCTAGTAGTATTCATCCTAAAGCTCTATAAAGCTTTCCTGTTCAGAGCTAAAATGTAACTGAGTTCAGAGCTCCCTGTTCATGGGTGACATTATCCAATAGTCTCTCCTAATTCTCTTTAGGACACTATTTGTCCCCGCGGCCGTAGAAAAGGCCAATCGGTATATTATATATTGACCTATACGTCATAGCAGCTATAGTGCTGCTCTCCAATCACACCTACATCTATGCAATTCTTGGTAGCCAATATATTCTAATATATTCCTAGCTGCCGGTAGTTAATGTGGAAACAGTATCCCATTGGCCCATCTTATCCATCGTAATTCAAAAGAAATAAAGCAGGAAGGGAAATGGAGTGTACATTGAACAGAGTCGACGATTTGAGTCTAACCGTGTAATACCACGATAAGAGAACTGGCCAAGCGGATGCTGAAACGGAGCTATTACAGGAATGAGGGGATTTCAAGGGAGGTTGGTACTTGTACTTGTACCGTTCCTAATACCTGGAACGCTTTGGTAATCTCTCGTACCGGTGACTCGTAATCAACATCATCTCCCGGATGCAACATGCGTATTGATTACTTTATTACTTTCTCAGCAGCAAAGCGACTCCTTAGAAATATATCGGACCTGGCCCTCGACGACCTAGTCGAATATAGCTTCATATAGAGATACAGTTCACGCTATTCAACTACACGTTATTGCTGCATGCTCGGGTTGCGACCGACGCTGCGGGCCCGGCCTTCGCTAGTGGACCTAATCCGACGGGGAAACCACGGCCAAAGTCCTAACTCGAGCCCAAGTTCAAGCCGGCCGGGTACACCTGCACAATCTGCGTCACCTGGCACTGGCAGCGCTTTCTTTACCAACGGTAGCACTGATAAGGCCGCTAAAGCCACAGAGTTGATAGCTGAAGCTTCTAGCCAACCGCTACCCCCCAGCCCGTTACTATTACCAGCTACTAACGATACAGCCACACCTGCGACTAGCTCCACAATCGTCACAAATACAACTACAACCACCACCGCAATAACCACTCCTTCACCTTCGACGTCAAGCTCCTCACCTAGAGCTGAACCTTTACCTGTGCTTGCATTACCTGTCCCAACAATTTCCATAGCTGAGGAGCCGCCCGTAACCCCCAAACAAACTCCCAAAATGGCTCCGGTAAGCTTCATCCACTGCCTATTCGTCAATCTTTCCGTAAAGCCTGGAACAAAAGAAACAGCTTGTTTTGGTTCTGTCTCACTGCCTTGCAACTCTGGTGTCTAATGCGTTTGGTAAATATAGTCAGCGAAAGCCACGAACGGCGACAAAGATGGGCTCAACAGCGGTAGGTAACCCTGCTATCGTATAGCTTGCCATCTATTTGGAGCTAATCAAGCATGATCTGTATAGGCAAGATTTACTCCGTATCCGGGTTCGTAAACGTCGCAATACCTCTCCCTGTAGCTTCGAGCTGGTAAACTAATAAATGCTTGGAATAGACCCGTCGTGGTAGCCGAGGACATGATTGGAGTTGCCATGTACGAGCTTGTAAGAGTCGGCCACGATAACCTAGTCGGTGAAGTCATTAGGATCAACGGTGACCAAGCCACCATTCAAGTCTACGAAGAGACCGGTGCGTCGTCTCTCCAATACCCATAACATTAAATAAGGAGAGAAGGAAATAAGAGCTAATAATAAAGTATAGCTGGTATAACCGTAGGCGACCCCGTTCAGCGTACCGGCAAACCTCTCTCCGTCGAGCTTGGTCCCGGTCTATTACACAACATCTACGATGGAATCCAGCGACCTCTCGAGAAGATCTCCCAACAGTCCCAGAGTATCTACATCCCGCGTGGTATCGCGGCTCCCGCCCTCGACCGAACCAAGAAGTGGGAGTTCACTCCTACCCTCAAGGTTGGCGACCACATCTCCGGCGGCGACGTGTGGGGAACCGTCTTCGAGAACTCGTTCATCAAGGTTCACAAGATCCTGCTGCCTCCGCGAGCAAGGGGAACTATCACCAAAATCGCCGGAAAGGGCGAGTACACCGTCGACGAGAAGATCCTCGAGGTCGAGTTCAACGGCAACAAGACCGAGTACGGCATGATGCAGACTTGGCCTGTCCGTGTTCCACGACCGACGACCGAGAAGCTTTCTGCCAGCAACCCCTTCATTGTCGGTCAGCGAGTCCTCGACGCTCTTTTCCCCAGTGTCCAGGGCGGTACGGTGGCTATCCCTGGTGCTTTCGGATGTGGAAAAACCGTCATTTCGCAATCAGTTTCCAAGTTTTCAAACAGCGACGTGATTGTCTACGTGGGCGTATGTATTACTGAGAGCCTTTTTTTTTTCCTTTTGGTTGGTATCTTGGGAGTGAAAACTTCCTAGTTGAGTTAACTAAGGGGTTGTGGCTCCCGGGACATGCTTAAAACTCTAGAAATTCTTCTCTAAAGGAAATTATACTGACTTCTGTGATTATAGTGTGGAGAGCGAGGAAACGAGATGGCTGAAGTCTTGAAGGATTTCCCCGAGCTGTCCATTGATGTCGAGGGCCGCAAGGAACCCATCATGAAGCGAACTACTTTGATCGCCAATACCTCTAACATGCCTGTCGCTGCTCGAGAGGCTTCAATCTACACTGGAATTACCGTAGCCGAATATTTCCGTGACCAGGGAATGGACGTGGCCATGATGGCTGATTCCTCATCTCGATGGGCCGAAGCTCTGCGTGAAATTTCCGGCCGTCTCGGTGAAATGCCTGCTGATCAGGGTTTCCCCGCCTACCTCAGTGCCAAGCTGGCCAGTTTCTACGAACGTGCAGGCAAGACGAGCTGCCTTGGCTCACCCGAGCGTGAGGGCAGTGTCAGTATCGTCGGTGCCGTCAGTCCCCCCGGTGGTGACTTCTCAGACCCCGTCACCAGCTCTACGCTAGGTATTGTGCAAGTGTTCTGGGGTCTCGACAAGAGGCTGGCACAGCGGAAGCATTTCCCTTCTATCAACACGTCCGTGTCATATAGCAAGTATACCAACACCTTGGATAAATGGTACGAGAAAGACTACCCCGAGTTCCCACGGCTGCGCGACCGCATCAAGCAGCTCCTATCCGACTCGGAAGAGCTGGACCAGGTTGTGCAGCTGGTAGGAAAGTCAGCGCTGTCGGACCCGGACAAGATCACGCTGGACATGGCGACGCTGCTGAAGGAGGACTTCCTCCAGCAGAACGGATACTCGGACTACGACCAGTTCTGCCCGATCTGGAAGACGGAGTGGATGATGAAGCTCATGGTCGGCTTCCACGACGAGGCGCAGAAGGCCATCGCCCAGGGCCAGAGCTGGGCCAAGGTCCGCGAGGCCACGAGCGACCTCCAGGCCCAGCTCCGACAGCTCAAGTTCGAGCTACCGAGCGAAGGGGAGGAGGTCATTGGCAAGAAGGTATGGTCTTTTTTATTCCACTCACTTGAGGAGAGTAGTGAATACTAACTCAATATTAGTACGAGAGCATCCAGCAGACCATGTTGGATAAGTTCGCCGCAGTCATGGACGAGTAAGGGTTATTTTTGAATCTTTTACCCTACCTATCTTACCCTAAAAGCTTAAACGGGGGTCTGTACATAAGACGAAATGCGGTGGAATGGAAAGGGGGATGATGAGAAGAAATGAGCATGCTCGAACCGACGAAATGAAACAGTATCTGTGTTTGGGGTAGTGTAGTGTTATGAATTAGTACAATTGCATCTTTAAGTTTGCGCCTTTTTTTTTCGTCGTGAAGTAACTTGAGTTTCTATCGGTATACACTTGTCTCGATGCTTGAGCTAGGTAGTTGCCTGAAGAATTACATAGGTAGGTATACAATACAAATTGAAGCATCACATCCATGAAAATTTATCTTTCGAACACTGATCTTACACCCCCACTCTACATAATACAACATAGATCGGTATACCGGGTTAGATATTTAAGGCACACAAGAAGAACTCTAGCAATATAAGTAGGTAAACTTTGCCCTTAGAATGGTGTGTTTTATTCAGCACGATCGCTCATGCCCACGGATGTTTCATAGCCTCTTTTCCACGTCCCGTTAGCCACGCGGACCCTCAACCCCCCCTTTGCCCCGTAACTAACTTAAATTCGTTCCCTTACACGCAAAAAAACTCCGTCCAACAATGGTGTACAAGAAAACCGCCCGAGTTCCAACGAGGCGGTCGTGTGTTTTTTTAATCTGATACAAGCAAGGAATGAATGGGTTTTTTCTTCATGGCTATGCCAGTATGGCTGTGGCTCTGGTTGGTAGTATCTCTTTCGTAAATTCACGGGCGTAGAAACGCAGGGGCTTAGGTTATCGTAGGTGATGGGAACAGACCGGAAAAACTAATCGTTGAAAATCGGTGCTCGATGATTTAAGAGTCGACAGTCCCGCCACTTGACAGGATGCCCGGGCACTCAAAATGGGTCTTCCCTGTCCATTTCTGTTCATACCCCTTTTCTTCGACCAGATATTGTAATAGAAGGTTTACACGCGGATCAGCGGTTCCTCTGCAGCAGGTGGCCGTTCATTGTCCCTCTCACCCTCCGCTGCCTGCTCATGACCCCCTGATTCGTTGTTGCTAGCAGCCGGTTCGCTGCTCTCGGCACTCTGCTCTGCATTTGCCGAACGTTCTTGTCTTTCTCGCTCTTCGGTAGCAGCTGCCTCTGCCTCTGCCTCACGCCGTCTTCGCTCAGCTCGCGCTTCCGCCTCCATCTGCGCGATGTGTCTCTCGGCTACCCCTGGTGCGATACTAGCGAGGAACAGTATGCCGGCACGCTCCAGTCTCCTGACCTGATCCATCAACCAATTCGCGTTGGCATCTCGTCGCCGCTGCACTAGTCTAGCCGCAGTATCCGCGGGATCGAGTTCCCCTTGCTGTCCAGCATTTGCTGCAGCGTCGCCGTTCCCGCCTCTACCGTGCGCCTGTGCATCTCGCTGGTGGCCATCAGCAAGAGGTATCAAGTTCTCCAGATGCCGGCGGACAGGAACCCAAAATTGGTCGGCGAAGGGATTCAGGAGTCCCATATTTACAAGGAAGAGCGTGATCGCGATAGAAACGACAGTAATCCAACGAGACCAACCAGAAGTAGGCGAGGTAAACCACCATATGAAGAGACCTAAACGAATAATCATCCATATGTGAGGCCAGAGTTGTGCTATTCTAATCGCCTGTACCTGCGGATTATCCGCGCGGGCAACGGCGTGCCCTATTTGAGGCTGAGGTAAGTGCTGATGCTGGTTCTGAGGTGGTTGAGGTAAGCCGTGCTGTGCCTGGGCTGGTTGGGGCGGCTGAGGACTATGGCCTGCTTGAGGATTGGTTGCGTTAACTCGTCCAGCTTGGGGGAATGGTGGCTGGATAGTTGGTGTTGGTATCATGTACTGAGGGTTTAAGTGATTATAATGAGTGGGGAATATGGGAAGTGGTCTCTGGCCAACTGGTAGGCCCATAGGTTGATATGTGGTTCGGACCTGAGGGCTGTAGTATGCCTCTCCGCTGTTGTTGAATAAAAGAGCGCGCGGTCCCGTCGGGGAAGACAGAATGTATACTTCTGGTGTACCTTGAGACGGCAGTGTTTGTGCTTGGTTTGTTGGCGGACTTCGCGTTCGTCCAGCTGCTCTAAGTGGATCAGGAGTAGCCGTGCCACTACCCGCTCGAGACGCAATCAGTGGTGTTGTAACTCCAGGGGGGATGGGGTGGTGAGCCTGACTAGCGGCAAGGTTGGCCAAGGAAGAGTTGCTAGCGTTTCTACGCATGGCATCGGTCATAGCTCTAGTAGCTGATCCGGCATCCGCGGACCGGAAAATACTTTGAACTTCATTGTTGGATAGTTGACTCCCATTAGGATTGGGGCGCGATAGTACGCTCGTGTCGGGTGCTGGGAATGGCGATCCTGTTCTTCCCGGTCGCTGTAGCGGATTTACGAAAGTCTCGTTGTAAGTGACGCGCCATTGTAAACCATTGGGTCCGACTCCTTCACGAACCGTTGTACGGGTGCCATCTGGCTGGAACGGCGAAGCAGTCCTTCCAGGCGTATTAGTCCCGGGTGTTCCCCTCAGGTTAGTAGGAGGTATGCCCTGCGCGCCCTGCGTGCCCTGCATAGTCGGTCGCCGATTCTGATTAAGACGAGCCGTGTACTCATCCAGACTTCTCATCCACTGGCTGTATTGATCTGGCGTAAGGTGAGCAGGGGGGTTAACCGGCTGGAAGGTGGCGGTTGGACCCAGGTGAAAGCCAGGGTAATTAAGCAATCCGATTCGGGCGTGTGGTTGGGCTTGGAAAGGACTTGCGTGGTGATTCTGGTGCGGGTGAAATTGGGGAGGGATATGAGTTCCGGTCGTCGGCGGCTGGTTTGAGGTGGTCTGATGAGGAGCGTTCGGCGTAGACGTTGTTCGACCATCGGAAAGATCTCGTAGAACTAGATGCAGCGACTGGGGTTCTGAAGAGCGAAGCTATATTTTACAAAAAAGTAGTTAGACGATAATGTCCTTTAATTTGTGGAGTACCATGTATTCGCCAAGGAAACATACTGCTTCTTGTCCAAAGACTTCGATCATTGTCTCAGCATCCCGACCCAGTAGGCGACCTCGATGGATAAGGCGCTGAGCCTCGTCGGGGGGTCTTGTGATAACAACATTTCGAATTCGCTCTTTTAACTGTTTGACGGTGGCATCCTGTGGTAGTCCCTGGACCACGAAGGGTTGTGGTATGCCGATAGATGGCGATATGATTTGTAATGTGAATGTTGCTGGCTCGGCCCCAGCTGTAGTAGCTGCGCCAGCTACTTCGGACGCCATCGTGAACTACGGTTACTGTGGAATCTCCTCTAAGAAAGGCGCGTTTTAAGGGGATATGTGCGCAGGCAGTAAGTTCTAAAAAAGCGTTGCGCATTCACCTAAGTAGGTTCAATACTCTCAAGTGAGAATAGAAACCATGTCAGGCAGGCGTGGGGAGCATCATCAAGGATTACCCGCAAGAGACACGTTTCCACGTTTCTTGCATGTGCCTAGGCTCGGAAAGGACTATTAGGAGACGATAAGAAATTAATTAAATTAATCAAGACATGAAGTTAATAGAGGAGCGGAGGAAGGTTAAGGTAGGTAAAGGAGGGAAGATATCGTTTGGTCGTCGACACCTGGAGAGTTGCATATTAGTTGAAACGGAATATTCGAAAGTTGTCAATGCAAGCTGTCCATGTCATATTTGCTTACCTAATTCCCCAACTATTCTAGCAGGTACCTTCTGTACCCTTGTAAAGTTTCCATTTACTTTTTCCAAAAAGGAATAACGCCCACGTTGCCAGGTTACGTATCGGTACGTATCGCTCAGTATCTACTCCACCTTAAACTCTGCCAACCTCTACCGCCCTAAAATTGAGCTGAAAAGAGAATAGGCCATAGCTCTTTTGACTTTCAGCTCCACTAACACTGCGTCATTGAGGGTCAAACTGAAGGTGCAGTAGCTACACTATGCAATATGTAGGTCTATCAGAGATCTCGAATGATTTCAATCCTTAAAGTCTAAACTCCTCCAATTAAAACCATAGTTTATACAGAATTGAATGACCCCTTTTCTTCTATTGACAGCTATTAAGTATTAAACGAATGCCATTATCCTTAATTCAGTACCATCTTTCCTATATGCGCCGACTTAAGACTAAGCTATCTTAGCGTCGAGGTTTCTTCAAAATCCAAATGACATTATTCTAAGATTTTAAACCAGAACGTAAGACATGTCAATGGCAAGTCTAAGTTCGGCCACGATCCGAGGGTATTCGCCCGCATCGATGCGCCCCCTATCGTCATGTATGCTACGACAGACATACACTGCTGCGACACGACGATCAGCGAGACAATTCGTCGCTACTCCGAAACGATGCTTCCATCGATCGTCACATAAATATCAGAATAATGAGAGCTTCGGTTCAAGGTTACGGACTGCGCTGAAAGATACGAAAGTAAGGTGGTATCCTATACCCGTAGGCTTGGGAATTGGTTTTCTCGGTCTCGTACAGTTCTACAAGACCCAAGCTCGTGAGAAGGAAAGACTCGACAGGGAGGCTGCCAATGAGGATGGCATCCGCCCCAAAAAGCGGCCCCGAATACGACCAGATGCTCCATGGTATGTGCTCGACGCATGGTGGATCACCAGACTCGTCATTGCTACAATGGCTGACCCGCTCTCCTTAGGCAAGTACAAGTAATGTCAACACTACCGCTAAAGGCTATGTCAAGACTATGGGGGAAGTTCAACGAGCTCACTATCCCGTATTACCTTCGGGTCCCGGGCTTCAAGCTTTACTCCTTTATCTTCGGGGTGAATCTGGATGAGGTCTCCGAGCCAGATCTTCACGTGTACCCGAATCTTGCATCCTTCTTCTACCGGACCTTGAAACCCGGCGTCCGACCCCTAGACCCCAATCCGGATGCTTTGCTGTCACCATCAGATGGGCGTGTGCTCCAATTTGGTAAGATCGAAGGTAACGAAATCGAGCAGGTGAAGGGCATGACGTATACCATAGATGCGCTATTGGGCAAACACACGCCCACACCTAGCGTGTCTGGCGTGAAACTAGACACAGACGACCAGACGACCACACGGTCGCCAAAGCGCGGCGACGAAGAACTCGTCTCTTCAGACGAGGAATTCGCACGAGTAAACGGCATATCCTACACCTTACCCAACCTCCTTTCCGGCCCCGACGACGGCCACGAGACCAAGCGTCTCGACGACCAAGCCGCCACTCCCTCCAGCCCCGGCGCCGTCTCCGAAGTCCGCGCGGACCTCGCCCTCGGCGAAAAGCCATGGTACGCGCTGGTTTCCCCGGACAACCGCACCGCGCTCTTCTACGCAGTCGTGTACCTCGCGCCGGGAGACTACCACCGCTTCCACTCTCCCGCGAACTGGGTCGTCGAGCGCCGGCGCCACTTCGCCGGGGAGCTGTACTCGGTATCGCCGTACCTGCAGCGCACGCTCCCCGGGCTCTTCACCCTGAACGAGCGCGTGGTCCTGCTCGGGCGCTGGCGTTGGGGTTTCTTCAGCTTCGTGCCCGTGGGCGCGACGAACGTGGGCTCTATCACCGTCAACTTCGACCGCGAGCTGCGCACCAACTCCCTTCTCACCGACACCGCGGCCGATCGCGCGGCCGAAGAGGCTTCCGCCCGTGGCGAGCCATACAGTGGGTTTTCGGAGGCGGCGTATGGTGCGGCGAGCCGCGTGTTGGGAGGCCACGCGCTGAGGCGCGGCGACGAGATGGGCGGGTTTAAGCTTGGAAGTACTATCGTGCTCGTGTTCGAGGCCCCGGTTGCCGAACATCCAGGCGCGAAGGGCGGGTTCGTCTGGGCTGTGGAGAAGGGGCAGAGGGTTAAGATGGGACAGGCTTTGGGATATGTCAAGGAGTAGGAGTAGTAGAGGGGAAAAGGAGGAATGTATATATGCCATTCAACATAACTGCTGGCAAAAAAAGGAAAGCCCTTGTCTTCTCGAAAAAGAGAGATTAGTTAATGATAAAATCTTCGTAAAGAAGTATTAAATCTATACTTGTCAATACTTATCAACACCCGTCTTCCTCCTAGGTAGCTGTAAGTATGCTTCTACAGTCTCTAGTCAAACCTACGTAGAATACCTATGTACGTAATCCAAGATACCCCAGACCAAGAGGAACAAGGCAGTCCGTAAAAGAACTTTTCCTAAAAGCTGCTTGCTACTAGACAGACGGGAGTTAGTCCAGATGATCCAAATCAGTCCATCCACCCCAACCTCTTAAAAAAAGACCCTGGATTTTTGACCCCAAAAAGAATAGAAATTGATGCTAAGTACAGATGTTGGAAGAGGAATAGGTACTGTAAGCAGATACTCCCTCTTGCCGGAAGTTGCCCAGCTCTTTGACATCTCGCACTTTGCAACAAGCTCACGGTCCTCAACAACATCTCTCTCCTCGTCAGTAATAAACCACTTTCGGCGACAACTCAACTGATCCACTCCATAGTACCAACTGCTCGTCTCCAGCGATCAAACCCTTGGGTTAGACAAACTCGACAACTCCATAACAGTACTAACATCTCGTTTCAGTCTCGGCGACATCTCACTTCATGACAAAGGGTACATGGAATACTCATCACCATCGTCTCGTTCGTTAATTAGGAATACTCAAAGGTTCATAGAAGAAGAGAAGACAAGACAAGAGAAGAGAAGAGAAAGAGGAAAAAGTTGCGTGTGAAAAAAAAGAACACCCCGCGAAGAAGAAACAGGTCTATGAAGAATCGATCGCATTATCGTTTGCAAAGTAAAAAAAAGAAGAACCGCGTTGTCATCTCATTGCCCTGTTTCCTTCCTCTAGACGCCGCAAAAAGAGTCAAAAGCTTTTTTTTGTTTCAACTCGTCAAGTCCTGATGACAAATGACAACAGGTTGACAAAATCCGTACATGTGGGAGTTATCACGCCTCCTGAAACTTTCCATCTCACCCTCCTTGCACTCGCCTCGTCGACGTGCGTCTCAAAGGATAGTCCACCTCTCTTATTTCTCCAGATGTATTCTCTTGCAACGATAATCACTTTTGTTGGGGTCTCTTATTCGTAAGAGCAGGCGTAATTCCAGAGACACGTAAGCCAAACTCTCTGCCTATTCCCGTTCGCTATAGACGGTAGGCGAATTTGAATGATGAAAGAGTGCCGCCAAGTATGTACTGGAAAAGAAAATACCTGGCACCTGAGATGTACCCCACATCCCAGGGATCGGCCAAGCCAATTTGTCACCTACGGGTCCGAATATAACCGCAAAACTCACTTTCCTAAGTCCACCCTCATCGGTTTCGATCGGAACATGGATCATGCCCACAATAATAACATGATCGATGCCGAGCGTTATGGGAATTAGGCTGAAGGAGTTGCAGTTCGATGGTTGCTGAAAATAATGGGCAGTGAAAATGTATGGTGTAAATCGAAATGGAATTTTGGAGGTTTGTGTAAACCAGCTCATCATCACTACAAGGTCTATCGCCAGAGAATCCTAGTATCACCGGAACGCGATTCGTCGAAATGTTCCTAAGGAGAAGAAAACAAAATCATCGGCTTCTTGCAGATCCCGTCGAACCTTGTCGTTCGTGGGTATTCGGACGGCGATTACCTCGATCGGCATCCTGTAGCTTCAGTGAATCCAGCCTTTTTTGGTTGTCCTCCGTAACCGTGTCAGCCTCGTCAACTCGTGGCAATATGTTCACCTTCGTGGTCGGGTGACCGTTTCCAGACGTGCCGTTCGACTTCCTCTTGTTCGCTTGATCCGTAATGGCAGCCCACTTCTTCTCGCGAAGAGCTTCTCTCGCAGCAGCGTTGTTTTGCTGCTCCGTATACTCGTGCGAGCAGTCGTCGAAAAGCTGCGGGTTGATCTCCATAAATAGCTTCATCGCATTGTACACCATTCCGTGGATAGTCCTATTTTGTCTTGTTAGATCCAAGAACTAATCCCTCCTTCAAATTGCTTACCTATTCCAGTGTCCTTTAGAATTCTCGTACAGCGGCGCAAACATAATGGGTAGGATGATCTCGACATTGTCGCTTACGAGGTTACAGAAATACTCGTTGTTCCAGAAGTATAGAGCTCGCTCCGCAACTTGGAAATGCGGGCTTGCGACCGATTTTGCAAGCTGGTGGAACAGGGGCTCCTGAACCTTGGCGAACTCGGCAGGATCCATCACCTCGAAAATGTCTTCTACCTCGTTGAGGTACATAACTTCCTTCGTGCTATTTACCTTAGGCCAATATCGAAGAAGGCCAAGCACAACATCCTCAGTCAGGGACGCATCCTTTTCTAAGAATTGAACGATGCAGTACGCCAGTTGGGGATGGTACATGCTAAGACTCTTAACTTTGTGGAGTGGTAGCAACACTCTGGTTAGAAATAGCTTGTGCTCCTCCTTGAGGGGAAGAGCAAATCCATTAATAATAGATCCTAAAATTTCCAGAAGTTCGGCCACGCCGTTGAACCTCTCAGTCTCGTAGGTGAACTGGAAAAAGACGTTGTTGATCGAACGTCTTATGAAAGAACGAAGGTTGAGGAATTTTCCGTAAATTCGATGCAGAGTCGTCTTGAGGAAGTCTCTCTCGCGGGGATCCTCCGAGTCAAAAAGCTCCAGGAGCTGGAGCACGAAGCTATGGTCGATGTAAGCCTTGGCGATGTTGGTGTTGAAGTCTTGACTCTCGATGAATCTCAAAAAGAACTCGTAGACGACCTGGATATGAGGCCAGGCGACTTCAAGAACAGGTTCGTCTTCCTCAGGATCGAATGCCTCGCCTTGGGGGTTCATTGGTGGAGGGATCGGGCGGAACAAGTTCTTGGAGAACATTTCCACAACGCGGGGGTACATGGGTTCCGTGATAACCTGGCGGTTGTTGGCTACGTAATCAAGTAGCTCGTGTAGAGCTAGACGCTTGACTTCCTTGGACTTCATGTCGGCACTAGCATCATTAAAGTCAAAGATGACGTTGCACTGATCAATCTTCTGCATAAAAAGTTCCTGTCGACGGTTGGGTGATACTTCGTGGAAGCCTGGAAGCTTCTCCAGCTCTCGGTGCGTCGATATATCGAATCGCGACGAGTTCTGTCTTCGAGGTGTTCGGAGACCCTCGGGGACGTCCTTCGGTGTCTGGTGGAGACGATCAAACATCAACGACTTCTGGCCAGCCTTAGGTGGTGCGAGGTCGTGGGGCATTGTCTCGGCTGCGCCAGGAGGTGGAATGTGCTAAAGAAAGCGAGATTAGTAAAAAGTTTCGATTTTGTTAGTAGGAGAGTAACATACTGGAGCACTAGGGCTAATAACCACAGTAGGCGGGAGAGTACCGCCGTGTCGAGAAGGAGTAGCAGCGCCATTTGGTGATTGCTGAGATGCCGCGTTGCCAAATCTATCGGGGGCGGCACCTTGACCGGGTGCCTGACCAGCCTGGGCTTGCAAAGCAGGGTTGCTATGATCACCGCCGTGTGTTGCAGCATTGTTAGGGGGAAGAGGTTTATTTCTAATGTCGTTCAAAGTCGATGTGGACGAAGAGGGAGTCAATACAGGCGACTGGTTCTCCCGGGAACCGCTGGAGGAGGGCGAAGCTGTTCCATCCTTAGCATCCTTATTTTTCTTGGAGGATTTGCTATCGCCCTTCCCTCGCGAGAGCTATTGAACGATGGTTAGTTGGCATGGTATGCTAAAGGTTTGTCTACGTAGAGAAGAGCCAACTGTAACCAAAGGGCAAACATACGGCTCGGCTGAAGCGCTTCATCTTGTAGGTCACAACCCCTACTGATAGTGGGGTGGGGACGCCCGACTCTCTCTACTTTCTCTCTTTAAGGGATTCGTATAGGAAATTGAAGTGGTGTTAATGCGGATAGACGCGTCGCTGTGGTGGATTCCGAAAAATCCAAAATATGTAACGTAATTCGGTATCGGGCCTGGGAAAGGTTGCGTGATCGAAGAGAAGAGTTATGATGTGAATTTCACCGTCTGTTTGAGGCGAGGGAAGAATCAAAATGATAGAAGGGTCCCAAGATTTAGGCGTAAGGAGGTGGGCGGCGGCGCGGCTACGGCTGTCGCATAAGGTGGGTAGGTAACTAGACTTGTGACGGTCAAGGATAGAACATTAATAGCAATAACTTCATGTAAGATGGCTCAAATTGAGCCTCTTAGCTTGAAGGGCACGAGTTATTTGTCGATGTTCAGTGTCGGACACCTCAGATATGAAGTTTGAGTTGTCGTTGTGGAAGGTGGAGAAAGCGGCCTACTAGAAGTACTGTAGGCCCGTTGGCTCTAGGGAGTTTAGGGACTCTAGGGACTCTGGTGATCTTCCAGGGCTAAGGGGACGGCATATGTAGGTGGTATGTGCTATCATATGTGCGATATGTACATATGTAGGTACGTAGCTTCGTAGCTTCGTACCTACCTCCAGATTTCAATCTTGGCCTACCGTCTGCTCTACACAGCAGACACAGCAGGAAGCGGCGGTACGGAACGGGTATCCCAGCAACAACGGGATTGGGATTCTATGTACATAACCAATAATAATAGGTAACCCTGATATAAGGAGGAATTTTGACTTAAGTAAACAATGGTTTTCAAGTCATTTCGGAGAATTGGTCAATTCAGGAATTCATAGCAACTATCTAAGCGTCGTGAAGTTTCTTAACGGTAAATAACGTGCCTATGTACCTAAGACGCTTCCCTCTTTTTGCGCATGGGCTCGTGTGTTATGCATTCATGGTATGTTTTTTGTGCAAGGGTTCGGTCGCTGCCAGCTGGCGGGATGGATCTAGGTATGGTTTAGCCCGAGTTTGTTGCATAATAGATTTGTGCTAGTGGGCCTTGGTGGGCCTAGTGGTGCAGAGCCGCGTCGAATCAGATATTAGTTCGGCGGGGCAGGGTGTCCTCATGGAAGTCTCGTGAGCTAAAGGACATGTTCCCTGCAGCTACAACATGCTTTTTGGCGCAAATAATTCTTTAAATCCATATCAGCAATTACTACATATGTATTTTAACAGGTAATCCTTACCTTGACTTGTGTACCTTACATATTGGACTATCAAACAAAAAGAAGACAACATCCCGAGTATATGAACAGATGTGAATTATGTCAATCAAATTCCATCCAATACGTTTGACGACAGGTGCCACCCTGACACGAAGTTTGGATAAGTGGCGCAATGGGTACCTAGGTACGTACCAGGAATGTGCCGGTAGCAAAGGAAATTGCGACACTCAGAGAAACATCAATATATACTTCGTACATACTAGTAGTATGTACCTACATAAAATACCCAACACAGTATATGATAATCACAACTTTTACTGTCCTTCTTCTAACTTTACTTGTGTGCCATCTAATTGGGTTTTGCTCATAGGCTGAATTCTTTTCTCTAAGATTTGTCGCACTATGTTTTATACTGTATTCGCATTTCAACACCAACGTTTTAGAGACCTCGTCAAGCTTTCAAGAAAGCAACCAGAATGAATATACCTGATATGACAAACCATTGTGCGACTTCATTATAGTCAATCAAGAAGCACTTGCGTCATATACTCAGAGTTCAAATCGTCAGATTTATCCTGATTCTGTACGCTTGTCTCATACTATCAATCATAGGGTTACAGTTCCAACCATATCGCCACAGGGATCTGTATAAGTGCAATACGAAGATCGTGGGCTTCTCGGAAGTTGCAGCACGGTCTTTGTCCTCACTGCAGATCAGAAAACAGATTTCTGGAGTTGTCCACGATACACACCCCAAGATTACATTAGCCATCAGCCAACGTAATGGAATTGGAATATCAATATGTTGCTGATGGCCAATACGATGTCGACGACTCGGAAGGCGCCCCTATATTAGATGTGCCTCAGAGGAAAATAGTTGCCATAGAGCATCCCTGCGTCCTGATAAATCTTGACAAAGGGCTCGATACATTCGGAGTGGATCCAGACTTTCAAAAGGTACCTACATATACCCCTATTTTTGCCATCAACTCATTAGTAAAGTTCTCAACTTACCAATTATGATAGCTTCTTGTCGACACGCCGGAGCCTACTTCGGTGCCTTTGTGGTTTAGACCTGATAATCCTACATCAAAGCCTATTGTGTCGCATCATGCGGCCACCAACAACATCCTCCTCAAGATAACTGTCCCCAAGCGGACAGGTAGGAAAAGGAAGCGGGGAAGCAATGGCCCATTCATCGGTGACGTTGATGTCACAAATGGGACAGCCGCTACCGCTACAGCTGATGAAGTGAGTTCTGTGAGCCGGCGTGATCGACCTAAGTCTATCCTCCGAAAGATGCAAGATAATCTCGATTACTACGAGATAGAAGCCGTTGGGAAGGTCGAGGATACTCACAGGTATCGAGGCCTATCTGACTTTCAATTTGCCAACGTCCCATCTTCGTTCTTGACGAAGACGGCAGAGAACCTGCTTCCAATGAAAGGTAAATAACCAGAAAATTTTGCTATCTCCTGCTATAGTTGCTAACTGTTACTTTAAGTTTCAAAACTACGAGAAATCAAGTTTGCTCCTGGTGTAATATCGGATCCTGGACAAGAGATCGTGCCCCCGCCACATTTCACAGACCGGATTATTGGATTTAACTACAACTATGAGCAGAATCCTAACACCAAAGTGGAAGGAGATGAGATGGGAAATCAGAAATTAATCAACATCCAAGGCAGGAAGAAGCACTCTTACGGTTATTTTATCAACCATAATACATATCCCGTACCTCAGAAACCGCGGCGAGAGCCAAATATGGTTATACCGGGATCATTAATGAGGCAGCTTCATGCCTTGATGGAAGAAAGGCCTATATGGACGCGCCGTGCCATTCTTAACCGTGTGACAGGCAACTATACCGATTCAGCTATGAGAATAGCCCTCCAGCTTGTTGGGTATCAGTTCAGGGGCGGACCATGGCGAGATGCCTTTGTCAAATATGGCATGGACCCTCGTCCTGATCCCAAGAACCGAGTTTACCAAACGCTCGCCTTCAAGTTGGAGAGAAATATAATCGGCACAAAGAAGGTGCCGTGGGAGGTCGTCAGGAAAGGCCAAATCAAAAAGCATCATAGGGAGAATCGGAAAAGTCACATTTGGGATGGGGAAGACTACTCGACTGATGGGAAATTCTGGCAGGTTTGCGATATCACCGATCCATTTGTCCGCAATATGCTTGACCAAGCTCCCTTGAGGACTGAGTGTGACATTGAATCGGGATGGTACTTCAAGAGTGCTTGGGTGAAAATTAAAATGATCATGAAGGTTAAGATGATTGCTATCAAGAGGGGTCGAATGGGTTCGGATGACGATCATCCGCAAAAGCCTGGCTTCCTATACAATTCCTTTCTTGCCGAGAGGCTACGACAGTGGCCTGATAAGACTGAGAAGCCATTGGGTTTGACTCTCGAGCCATTTTTACGCCCGATCGCAGATGTGGATACTACAAGAATTCCACGCAAACGCCGGCCTCCACAGCTGAAGCAAATTCCCGGGTCTACTGCAGCAGGCACGCCATCAAGCACTGGGGGCGATAATTTAAACGATAGAGGCCTAGATGGAAACAGCGACGATGAAGAAGAGGCAATACAGGAGAATCCATGGGAAGTTGATGACCTAATTTATGATCTTGAAGATGACGACGGGGATATTGATGGGGATGTGGAAGAGTATGATGGCTATTCCGACGACGACGATGATGACGAAGAGGAAGGTGAGGATTATTTAAAGGGATACGGATATGAAACTGAGCAGGATGAGTATGATGAGGATGACGATGTTGCTATGAACGATCACCCAACGGAAGATACCTATGATGACTAGGTAGATAGTCGTTGACTGCTGTACTAGGATACCGGTCAATGCAAGGGACCCAAGATACCTGTAATCATCATGCGTGCCACTCAACATGGTTGTGTGTTCCGTGCATATCAATTATCTCGCCCACAATAGCCTGCCATTTACTGAAACGATTCTGTGTTATTAACAATGAACCTCTTCCAAATATTCGGTGGATTATTCAGCACACCACGAACCTCGGCATGTTTTGCGGGGAGGCCGAGTTATGTTACAGCGCTATGCTACGTTAGAACAGCTCCGAGGTCCTAAGACATCATTATCGATAGTGCTTCAATGATTCAAAGACACTTCATCTATTGTCTGCCAGCCATTCTAAACTTACCATAACAAACAATTGAATCGAATCGACTTAGTTTGACTTGATTTGCGTTCTGTTGCGTTGAATAAAGCCTCCAAGCGCTCTTGTAGCTTACTCCACCATTCGTTAATTACCTAGCTCGAAAGTATAAGCCATGGCCGACGAAACAGCTCTCCACGACTTTCCCTCGCTCTTCTCCCTCAAGGGGAAGGTCGCCGTCGTGACTGGCGGCTCGCGAGGCCTAGGTTTGAATGCGGCTTCAGCGTGAGTTTTACCTTCCTTACCAGTCACTTAGAATACGTATCTACGGCATATAGTTCATTTCTCTCAAAACCACGAAATTCGTTCCCAGCATCTTATTTCCATGCACTCTACTCTACCTACCGTCTAGCAACATGCCATAAGCTGACCCAACCCCCCCGATACCACAGCTTCCTCCAAGCCGGCTGCGCCAAAGTATTCATAACCTCGCGCAAAGCCGCCGCCTGCGAAAAGGCCGTGGCGCAACTAAACCAGCTGCCGAACCGGCAGCCCGGCGCCCTCGCGATCTCCGTCCCAGCCGACAGCAGCACGCTGTCCGGCATCGAGTCCCTCGTCACGCAAGTCGCGAAACACACGCCCCACGTCGACATCCTCTTCGCGAACGCGGGCGCGACCTGGGGCGAGCGCTTCGACACGCACCCGGACGCCGCCTTCCAGAAGGTCATGGATCTGAACGTGAAGTCCATCTTCCTCACCGTCCAGAAATTCGCGCCTCTCTTGCAAAAGCGGGCCACCCTCGAAGACCCCAGCCGCGTCATCATCACCGCGAGCACGGCCGGCCTGGGCGTCGGACACCTCGGCCAGCAGGCCACCTTCGGGTACAGCGCGAGCAAGGCCGCCGCTATACACCTGGGCCGCAATTTGGCGGTCGAGCTGGGGCCCAGACATATCCTGGTCAACTCCATCTGTCCCGGCTTCTTCCCGACGAAGATGGCGAATGGCTTGATCGAGTTGTCCGGTGGTGCTGAACTGCACGCCTCGTTAAACCCGGCGAAGCGGTTGGGGAGGCCGGAGGATATTGCCGGCGTGGTTGTTTATCTCGCGAGCAGGGCAGGCGCGCATGTCAACGGCGCGGCTATAGAGATCGATGGTGGCGCCCTATGGAACAGTGGTGGTTTATTGCTAGCCGGGGTGGACTCTAAGCTATGATTTGTACACTATATTAATAGGCCCAGGGAGTTAAGTGAGGAAATTTGTAGGAATAATATTATGGATGCTAATGTGGTCTCATCTTATTGTACCTTTGTTCAATGCTAAAACCTAGACGTAGCTTCGTTCTTTTCCCATGCAATATGTAGATGGTATCATTATAAATGCGAGCTCAGACTCCAGACGCAATGCCCTATCAAATCCATCTAATAAGTTTGTTCTGAGATGTGGTTTACATATCAGCTTTGACTGACCTCAGATACATCGTTGGGCTTTCGCGCAACCCAATGGCTGGCTTTGTAGAATGTCTGCAGCATGCTCTCGGCGTCCTGCACATAAGGCGCGAACAGGCCCGCTTCTCGCTTTTCTACGATGAAGCCCATTCGTTCTACCAATGCGACGACTTCGTCATCAGTAAGCTCGAAACTTCCGGGATCCGCTATGCCCAAGGAGTTGTTTTCATCGTAGTCGCCATCTCCGTCGTAGCCATGGTGGCTAGGAACGTGGTTCTCCCAGTGCCATAGTAGAGGTCCAACATTGATAAGGACTCCCCCAGGTTTCAAACAATGGCGGATAACCTCAAGGTAACGGATCAGATTCGGCGCCGTGTCTAGGAAAAAGACAGCGGTTACGGCATCATATGTATCCTTATGACTTTCGTCCCCGTATAGGCAGAGAAAGTCAGCAGCACACATCTGCATGGATCCGGTTGCCTGAGCGTTTGCAAGTGTGGTCTGAGGGTGAATATCTGGGATCTTATAGGACCTGAACTGTTTCTCACGGCTCTGATGATTAGAGAAGGAGTGTATCCATGGGAATATGGTATGCTGGCCAGCTCTTTCCGTAGAATTGAGAATATACGACGATGCCAGCAGTTGGTGGTATGAGATCTCGTTGCCTTCAGTCAGGTAGCCCTTCAAGCAGAGATCAAAAACCAAGCGCCCCAGTCCAGCACCAGGAACTAGTATTTTCATGGGCAGTCGGTCAGGATATTTAGTCTTCTCAGCGTCCAATGCACGAAATATTGGGCCATAGCAGGCGTCACGCTCAACAGCACCTTCCTCAGACCAGTCACGGTAAAACTGTCGGATAGTGCTCCTAGCCTTATCCAGATCATTGTACTTGGCAATGCCAGACCAATCTTCGGGCATGACGAGTTCATTTTCCGCAGTAGCGTTTATCATACCGAAGGATCGCAACCCAACCTTAACGATAATACGGGCTAACTCTGCATTGCTCTCAATGGCGTCGTCCACTCGATTCAACACATCCAAATATGAGAATGGTGGCTGACTGAGTAACTGCCAGTGAGCTTGGGGGAGAGCATAGAAGGCCTGTCTGCGCAGATGTGTACAATTCAGATGGGCCGTTTTCGCATATTGGCTGTAGTAGATTCGTCAGCATTTGCAACGATCTGGAAGGGGGCTGCGGGTGAGCGACTTATAGGAAAGGTGTTTGATGCCTACTGGAAGCAAAATCGCGCCCCCTCTCTCAGACGCAAGATGGATGTGCTTGACTGAACGACACAACAACCTAATGATATACTAACCTAAATGAATCGAGTGCTTGGAATACAACTCTGATTTCCTCCGGGTCCTCGATATTTTCTTCTACGCCATTCCACTGGGAATCTTCATAAGCCTGGTTTGCCGACTCCATTATGACGGTGAGCCGGCTTCAAAGAAGGATAAGAAGAAGAGGGAAGAAGTGAAATTGGAAACCAAATTATGAGATCTTGTAGTCTTGGATAATCGTCACCCCAAATCTCGAGGCCCGGTTATGATGATGGTGGGGTGAATATCTCCGGACTGAGGGGCACGCGATTTAAAGTAATTCTACTAGCCCCAGCACATCTTAATAGAATTCTAAAAAGACGGGTTCGTTAGTCTCATAAAGATGAGCGTAACGATCCGTATGGATGAATGAATGTATTCAGGCCAATCTAGTGTGTGATAAATGAGATTGGGGGAGTTGAACGGGTTCTTCGACATCCGCGGCCTGGTACCTATAAGATCATTTGAAGGTTTAAAGTTAATCGCTAAGATTGTCCGGAGCGCCGCTACCCCAGGTATTTTCCAATGCCAATCCAGGATGTAGCTTCCGTCTCAGGTATCTAGTAATACGTAATGATGTTAGATATTAGGTACATATTCAGGTAGGTGGTGGTCGGGCTTTCCCAGCTGTCTGCAACGAATGTGGGGTATCGCTTCTGTACAACCAAACAAGCTCAACTTCACATTCACAATTTATAACACAGCTTTAAGGCAACATCGAATCTAGACACATACCCAGTAATCTATCAAAGCTGCACGTTAGATAACCCTGCAAGAATTCTCAAAATACCTACTCTGAATTTCCGGAGATTCTTCAGGAGATCCACGGTATTTGGGCTAGTTTGTAGGAATACTCATTCATATGATAAATCGTCCAGTGAATCAACTAGACACCAGCCTCACCAACGCTCATATCACCAGAATATATGCATAATGGAAGTAGTTATCGATGAGCCGATACAGCTTTCGTTCCCTTTGCCACGGTCTTTAGACACGAAGGTTCACCTACGATTGACCATCAAATCTAAGGTTATTCTATTATTTGTCACAACAGTGGCTGCGGATGAACAAGACAATGCGGCTCCAATGGGATCTTTCGTCTATGCATTACCTGACGTATGTTCCCCGATGGCCTATCTTAGATGAACAACTGACCGATATACCCATTCATAGAAATATAACCCAACTCAGCCACTTTCAACAACAATCTATTCCGTGGAGCCAACGATAGAGTTCACAACGCGGCTGGCTAAAATATTGGCTAAGAGGACACAAATGCCTATCTATGTTGGCAATTCCATCAGCTTCGCCAACACTGGATTGGGTGGAACAGTGGAGGAAGAGATGGAGGCTTTGAAAAGAATCGTCGAAGTCTCATTCGAAAACCTCCAGAGTGTCATTAAGCCGCCTGACCCTTTACCAAACGGAACCAGCACTTCATAGTACCATATCTTCGAGAAGATACCGGCGCAGCCACCCCTGCGCTAATAATCGGACTTTTACAGACGGAAGCGCTTATGCTCTTTGACTTACACGAGATACGCAAACCTGAATATTTGGGAGACTGGCAACCCATGTGAAGAAAGGGATCCGACATTTCCCTTGGAGCATGATCTTATAGATTTCGAGGCAGCGCAACCACTTGGCTATTTGTTTTCATGAACAGAGATAACGGATATCTTTCTTCATATCTAGAGATACCTGCCCTTCACTATATTGATGCATTAAGCATGGGTAGATGGATTCTATAGTGTCGAAGGAGGGAGGAACTTGACTATGAGCATTGAGATGGCTGAATAGACCATATATTCGTCTAATTCATCTGGTGTAGGTGGCCACCTAGTTACTACGGGTCATACAGGGACGTCATGAAAAAATATCCTCGAAGTAAATCTAGTCGATTAATACATCAGCCGTCGATGTCTTTTTTTCGGAACGTACATTCGAGCCCCTTATTCTTAGTACCTTGACATATCCTATGTGGCGGCTGAGGACCATCAAGTACAAACTTCATCTAATCGAAACATCCCGGTTCTAAGCGCTTATTTGGTGGTTGTGCCATGATTGAATCGTTATAACGGTAGTTTGACCTGTATCGACTCGGCAGCTCGGGTGGTTATCTGCATATGTTTGAACCCTTGATCCTCTCCCAATACATGTGCAACCCAACCATCTCAGGTCTATGACATCTAGGGTTTAGGCAAGGCGCCGCCTAGAGCTGGCGGATCAAATAACCTCCTGTGCAGATCCCCGAGTTACACAACATCCGCCATCAAAGTGGCTTGAAGAATTGTCACAAACTTATAGCGCTTGGTCATTTCGTCGTCGCCCCGTATCTGGCTCGCTGGTGGAACATGCATACTTGGCAGCAAAAATGAATCCCGTGATACTGGGGGGCTCTACTATGGAACTATTTCCTGATACTGGTAAACTGGTGAGGTCGATTGCGGGGCGATGTCTTACAAAAGGATCGTTTGGTTTCGTTGCGGTGTTCCCTAATTATTGGCCACTCTTTCCACCTAGATGTCTCGAAGAAAGATATGGAGGATAGTTGTCATCTTGCCAATTTGCAATCTTCTACATGGGGTCGTTGTTGATACAAAACAAGCCCCCTTTACTGACCGTACCCTTTGTCCTGCATCCACACTGTTCCCAGGGGTTGTCTTTAGAGGCTGTTTGACTCAGTATCACGCGGGTATTGGTGCTGGTTTCACAGAGAGTTATTGTGCGTGGCAGCTTAACAGCTACTATAGCCTTCATACGTATGCATATTTCGTATTCTGGTCCGACTTGGCGCCTTGCAGGTTACGACAAAGATACTGGGTAGAGGGTTAAAAGTTAGTTTAGGTTCGATTCCTATTAGGCCTGTTGGTGCCTTCCTTTTATTCCTTCTATCTGGTGATTTCGTCCAGGTGGTGCAGTGGTAAGTGCGTCGCTTTTAAGCATCGACCATGTGGTTCGATCCCATGTTGTGCGGTTTGAATCTCTTTTAAGAGTGCCGCCGGGGGCGTCACTTCCCTGCCCTGGTCTAGATACTGGGTAGAGGGTTAAAAGTTAGTTTAGGTTCGATTCCTATTAGGCCTGTTGGTGCCTTCCTTTTATCCCTTTTATCTGACAAATAGTGCTAACAGTACACAAAGGCCTGGGCTACTTGGATAGATCCCGGCCCTAGCCTAAGGGTCTATTTCACATGTTGCTTGTGGAAGCCTCTGATTTTTTTCAATTCTTTTTTTTTGGAGGAACAGGTTCGAGTCCCTGGTTCTAAGCCTGTTAAAAGTTGGTCGGCTTTAGGCTTCCCTGTTTGAGCATCCGGTATCCGTTTTATATAATACCTAGCTTCATTGGCAATGTCGACAGTGTCCTAGACCAGTTACCTCCCTATCTCAGCAGTTATATCGACTATCATTATAAATATGATAGGTAATGCTAGACTAGGTAAATTGAACCGCTTTTCAGGGGATGTTCAATTGACCTATACTTTGGTCTATTTTAAGGCACGATAGAACGAGTTCAAGATGGAAGGGAATCTATCTGTATGTAGTTACATGAACATGCCTACCGTCTTGGCATGCATTATACAAATATTCGTGTACCTAGATACCTGTATATGCACGTGAAGATACACATTACGGAGTTAACAATATCGCGTCTTCGTAGTCTTAGTTTTTACCTACATATTACTAGGTTCAATTGTGCGCTAAAAATATTCTGATATGTTGGTTTTCACAAGACGGCTCTTTCCAGCGAGGGTTAACATATCCAACGAGCGTATCGATATGGTCGATTATGCGCTAGGTGTCTAGTATGCACATAGCGTACTTGCCTTATGGATACCACTAAACGTCAGAGGGCCCTCCCATACGCCCACTCTGAGCACATGTACCTACTACCCGCGCCTCGCACTTCTTAAAAGAGCTAGGAAAACGTAAAAAACAACCATCAGACTGCCATCAGACACACCCCCACCATTGAACTTTTTCTAAAGAGGATTCCTAAACCCTTCAATCAGGGACCAGGCTCAGTAACCGGAACGGGCAGAACGGGTCACGGTCTCCCCTCGCAAACCACCACCAGAAAAAAAGGCCAAGTTTGATCTTAACAGGTCATTTGCCGCCTTTCTGTATCATTCTGTATCGTCGCGATAATCTGATTAAGAGAACTAACTGTCGAAGTAAAAAGACGAAAAGAAATCTAGAAAAAGAAGACGACGACGGTACCATATAACAGATAACTAATAAGGAAGACGATCAACATATACCTTACCATACCTCTTTAACTAGTCTTTTTTTACCGATTTTCCCTCCAACTTACCATTACCACACTTAACCGCATTGTTTTCAACACCAGCTAGTCCATCTTTTTTACCTTAGGACCCCACCATCTCCAGAACCGATGTTACTACTGACAATCAACTCTTGACCTCCTTCTCCCCTACTCACTCACTTACAAACTCTTCTTCCTCTCTTTCCCCCTAGAACTAAGTAATCTTCAAGCGCTTCATATTCGAATCCCAGATCCCCAAAAAGCGCACATCCCCAGTACCAAACTGCCCCGCCGCCCACCATGGCGTGGCAACCATCACCCGAGTCCTTGAGCACGCTCGCTGCTTGTCTCAAGGACTCTCTCAGCGGCTTCGATAAAGCTGCGCAGAAACAAGCTGAGATTGTAAGACATCCTTTAAATTACTATCCTATTTCATATGAATAGGCGACAGCTGTAGCTTGCCTTGCCTATAGTTCCAGTGACTCAACTAACATAAGCTCTTCTCTGTTTAGATGCTAACTCAAGCGAAATCGAATCCCGATATAAACAATTATCTTGTGTATCTATTCTCCAGCCAAGAGCCCCCTAATGGTCTACAATGTTCAGCTGAAGACTATTTTCTCATTCGATCGTCGGCCGCCATTATGCTGAAGAACAACATCAAGCCGGGCCCCAAACGAATTTCCGACGATAGTTTCGCCCTGATTAAGATGGGGATCCCTATGTGTTTGCAAGATAAGAATTCTCAGATTCGCAACTATGCAGGAGTGATCGCAACCGAGGTCATTCGCCGAGGTGGAATTATGAGCTGGCCTGAGTTGTTACCGGAACTCTTGAAGATGATTGGCAACGAGACTGGCCAATTCACAAATGAGGCGCAAGAGGGTGCTATGGCGGCTATGGCCAAGATCTGCGAAGACAACACCAAAATGTTAGAGCGCGAACTAAACGGTGAACGTCCTTTGAACTTCATCCTTCCGAAGTTGATACAGGCTACTAAGAGTCCGTTGCCCAAGGTCCGCGCTCATGCCTTGACCGCTATCAACGTTTTCACGGCTCGCAAGTCTCAGGCTATGCTTAACTCCATCGATGATTTGCTCCAGCACCTATTCGCCTTGGCATCGGACAGCAACAACGACGTGAGAAGACAGGTTTGTAGAGCATTTGCCCAACTTGTAGAGTCTCGCCCAGACAAGATCCAGCCTCATCTCCCTGACCTTGTCGATTACATCATCACTCAGCAACAAAGTGATGACGAGGATCTGGCCACTGACGCAGCCGAGTTCTGGCTTACGGTTGGAGAGCATGAGCATCTATGGCATTCGTTGAGCCCGTACATCGGCAAGATCATCCCGGTTCTCCTCGAATGCATGGTATATAGTTCAGAGGATATTGCTCTTCTGGGTGGCGCATCCGATGACGAAGACGAGGAAGACCTGGAAAAGGATATCAAGCCCCAGTTTGCAAAGAAGTCGCAGACGCGACAGGCCAAAGGAGATGGTTCTGCGGATGCCGCCCAAAACGGAAACGCGTATGAGAAGTTAGCTAGTATGGATGATGACCTTGAGGAAGGCGAGATTGATGACTTTGAAGACGGCGATGACGCCAATCCGGATGAACGATGGACTCTACGAAAGTGTTCTGCGGCTGCACTAGATGTGTTCGCTCGCGACTTCAGAGACCCGGTCTTCGAATCTATTCTGCCCTATCTTACTAAGAATTTGAGGCACAATGATTGGCCATACCGGGAGGCTGCGGTACTTGCGTTGGGTGCTGTGGCAGAAGGTTGTATTAATGTTGTCACGCCTCATCTACCTCAATTGGTGCCTTATCTCATCTCCCTTTTGAACGACACTGAGCCTGTGGTCCGTCAAATCACATGTTGGACATTGGGACGCTATTCTTCCTGGGCCGCGGAGTTGACGGATCCTGCCCAGAAGCAGGCTTTCTTCGAGCCGATGATGGAAGGTATTCTGACAAAGATGTTGGACAGCAACAAGAAGGTCCAAGAGGCTGGCGCATCAGCTTTTGCGAACCTCGAAGAGAAAGCAGGGAAGAGACTGGAGCCGTACAGCCTCCCTATCATTCAGCAGTACGTCAAGTGCTTCCAGAAGTTCAAGGATCGCAACATGTACATTCTCTATGACTGCGTCCAGACCTTGGCCGAACACATTGGTCCTGTCCTAGCCCGACCCGACCTCGTCAACGCACTGATGCCAGCTCTTATCGAGAGATGGAAGAAGGTCGACGATCAATCTCGGGAACTTTTCCCCTTGCTGGAGTGCTTGTCATATGTTGCGATGGCACTGAATGATGCATTTACCCCCTATGCGAAGCCCATATTTGCACGATGCGTCAATATTATCCACCAGAACTTGGAGGCATCTCTTGCCCTACAAAACAATCCATCGCTTGACACACCTGACAAGGATTTTCTGGTCACCAGCTTGGATCTTCTTAGTGCCATCATCCAGGCTCTCGATCCAGCAATGTCTGCCCAGCTCGTTCAAGAATCCCAACCCGCATTTTTCGAATTTCTTACCTTCTGCATGAAAGATCCTACAGACGAAGTCCGACAGTCCGCCTATGCGCTCCTCGGTGATTGTGCCAAGTACGTTTTTGAACAGTTGCAACCGTCGTTGCCGAATATTTTCCCCGCACTTTTAACACAGCTGGATCTGGACGGTGTACTTGATGAGGACATTGATAGCGGATTCGGAGCGGTCAACAATGCCTGCTGGTCCGCCGGAGAGATTGCTCTTCGACACAAGTCTAACATGGCCCCTTACGTGCCTGAGCTCTTCCAGAGCTTTCTCGCAATCGTCACTAACCCTGGTATTCCTAAGGGGGTCACCGAGAATGCCGCGATTGCTTTGGGTCGTCTTGGACTGGGTAATGGAGAACTCTTAGCTCCGGAGTTGGCCAACTTTGCCGAGGATTTCCTCACTTCGATGGATGAGGTTGATCCATCTGATGAGAAGGCGACCGCGTTCCGAGGCTTCACTGCTATTGTCGAAAAGAACCCTATGGCCATGGAGAAATCACTCCTACACTTCTTTACTTCAATTGCCAGATACAGAGACTTGAAGTTGCGCAGTGAGACTAAGAATGGTCTGCACGAGGATTTCCAGAAGGTGAGTAGTCGCATGGAAATATTTACAGTAAACAAACTAGGGAAAATTCTAATAATTATTTAGGCCATTAGTATATACCGTCAAATCATACCTCAGTTCGATCAGTTTTTCGGTCAGCTCTCGCCATCAGACCAGCAGACTTTACGAACAACTTACGCCTTTTGAGATGGATATCTCTGAAGACGAGTCATTGGGTTTTTTATTATACGCAAGATAATGAGTGGTTCCCTCAGGGGTTCCAGGAAAGATGGTTCCAACACCCAAGCCCTATATTGACTTGTCATCTCATGGTCCGAAGAAACTACGTCAGTTGAATTAGGCCAGCTACGTAACAAGCATTCAGCAGCTGGGGGGCTGCAGATCTAGCTCTGCATCGAGGTGTGCACTAAGTGATGGTGTTAGGAGTCAGCTCATTGCTTGACCTAGGTCTTTGCAGAAAAAAACTTGCAGGAAGGAAATAGGGTTGCGCACTTTAAGGCGTAGAACGTTAGTGGCGTTTAATGGGAAAAGGGGGCTCGTCGAACGACGAAGCCGCCTTGCGGGGGGTTGAACGGATGGCGCAACATATGTCGAAAACAGACTCGCCTGACAATTGGAATTGAGCTGCCTGCCCGCGCGCAACGCCAGGCAGCATTGCTACGTTCAAACCACCCACGCACCAAAGTAGATAGCAAGTAGATAGCATAGCAAATTTCCCCCGATCCAACGTTTTGAAGAACACCTACCTCGGCTTGAGCTATTTTATTGGCAAGGCCGAATAAAAAGGCGATACCGATACCATTGATACCTAGCTCAAATTAGATATCAAAGATATTTTGAACGGAATGAAGAGATGATAGAGAATTTGCGGCTTAAATTGCGAGCGTCAGCAAGATACCTAATCTTGCGTATCGCTCGGATGGCCGTATCTGTAATTACGTAGATATATCACATACTGTAGGTAGGCATTGATAGGTATACTCGCTTAGATGTGAAATCCTAAGATAGGTAGGTACGTAAATAGACACATATGTAGGTGTGGGCTACTGCGAATAAACGTGGCCATGCATTCAGACTATGTATGTAGGTATGTATACTAAACGCAACATGCATTTAGGTACGCAGGGAGTTCAGCCAGTTTATATTCCAGGCTACATGTACAAATGTGAGTATGTACCAACATATGTAGACATGTATGTATGCTTGAATACGAAAATCAGTGTACGTAGAATCGCTTACCTACCTTGTATACCTCGTCTACATAGGATTATGACTTGGCGGTGAAAAGAAAAGAAAAAAACCTCGAAAAAAAAATCTGTCTGGCCAAGAGAGGGGTGTGCTGCAGTTACGAACGATGATCTTTGGCGGTGGATGATTGACAGACGGGCTTAGAGATGTGCGATTTTCGAACCCCCCACTTGAAAAGGTGTCCCTTACATAGTACCTGCAGATGGGCTTATACATAGTGGAGGTCCTGACGACTAATAACATGAAGGATCGTAGGTATAGAAGTATTTCAATAGGCGAGAGAGCCGACGGAGGATCATTATGTAAGCTGGCAGAGGCGTAGATAGTAGGTAGAGTTAGGTTTACGGTCATTGGTCACTGCACTATGTATGTATTTAGATATCACAGATGCTGGAGCTTCGTATTAATTCGTAATATTGAGTAGAGTAGGTCGTTTAAATACCACATCTACCTTTTCCCGCCCAATCACCAACCACGCCCTCTATGATCCCAACCTCCGCGGTACCCCTGTCCACGGTAATCGCCCCTTCCGCCTCTGCCGTATTGCTGGAAACCGTTTCCTTGTTGCTGCGGTGGAAGTCCTCCGGGAGACATGGGAGACGGATGTGATGGCCAACTGCCCATCGCCATATTCTGAAGCCAGTTCGGCGGCATATTCGGCGGCATGTTCGGGGGTATGTTTGGAGGCATGCCGGCGACGGGAGGCGGAGGAGGTGGCGGTGGCCATTGTCCTTGGTAATTCTGTGGTGGGGGCGGAGGTGGTGGTACCATGAACTGACCTTGGTCCATGGGATGCGAGGGGAAGGACTGTGGGAACGGAGGCGCTGAGTGTTGATATGCTGGGTTTGGGTTCAGGTGCGGAGGTTGATTTGGAAAGCCGGACTGCGGTTTTCCGTTCGAGCCGGCGTAGTAAGGAGATTCGTACGATCGCGGAGGCGGTGGACTCCGTCCTTGAGATTGCGAGCGCGATCGGTTATACCTCCGATCCCTTGAGGGTGAACGTGATCTTGACCTGCTGTATGATCTTTGCCGGCGCCGTTCTCTGCTGTAGCTCCGCCGGGGGCTCCTACTCCTGTTCTCGCTGCGAGAGCTAGATACCCGCCGTCGCTTAAAAGCAGGTCGCGACGAACCGCGGGAGGAGCTTCGCGAGTCTGAACGTGATCGTGATATACTACGCCCGCGGTGGCCATTTCCAGAGCTGCTGGCTTTCTTGCGACGCTGCTTCATCTTCTCGCAGAAGGCGCGTGACCAGCCGTAATAGGTCTCTCCGTCGATTACATCGCCAGTGATCTCATCCAACACAACTCGTTGCCCTAACTGATCGATGTCTTCGGTGGATCGATCGATCTCGCGATGGTCCTTATTGTAGATACGGTCTACATCGGCAAGCAAATTCTGGACAGCTTTGATTAAGCTCTCCTCCGCAGGGCCCGCGGTAAGCTGCAGAGGCTTGATCATTTCTGGGTTCATTGGTCTCGTTGAATTGGGTTCAAGGACGGGTAGCCAGTTCGCTGCAGGTAAGTCGTACCATGATACAGACATATCACCATGCATGGCTGGCATGATGAAAGGGGCTTCTTTTGATGATTCCGCGCCCGAAGCCTGGACACCATCGATTGGCGCATCGCCCTTAGCAGCGGCATCTGGCGCATCCTTGATGGTTGTTCGAAGCTTCTGAATGAAGGGTTCTGGGAAGTGTCGCTTTTCACCCCAGAGGTCTACAAGGTCCGTTACTTTCTTGGTGTGCTTGGGGCAGTTTGGAAAGACTGCAGCGGTTCGAATAAGGTCTTGGATGACCGGTTCTAGCTTTTCTGCAAAGTCGGAATTGCGATCCCGAATGTGGACATGGTATAACACATCATTCAGAATGTAGAGTATATGGAGTCGCTTTCGTTTCGAGGAAGGCTCACGCGCTTGCCTGCTGGCGGCGATTTCCACGGGGTAGGACTTGGCCAAGGCCGTCAGATATTTCCCTAAGGCGGCGATCCTGGCAGAGGACCGGACCAGGTTCTTTAATATCCATTGCTTGCATTTCTATGTGTCGACCGTTTAGCTGTCGCACAAGATACCAAATTTCAAAAGATTGTGTTGCTCAAACCTGAACATTGGGTGGAGAGCATCGCGAGATGGTCGCGTCGAGTAGCTGAAGAAACTCGTCAATCTCGCCGCGGGAACATGATGTCGGATCTGGACGTAAAAGAACGGCGGAGAATGATACTTTGGCTATGGCTAGCTGTGGCGACGCCATTATTACAAGATGAGTATAGTTACAAGGTATCTAGAGCGCATGCTCTCGTGTTGGATGGTTGAGTGGTTAGATTGTGAATTTGATGTTCTTGGGAGAACCGTGATGGAATTCAAGGCGCCGACTTAATTGGTTCAATGTTGTATTTGGCCGGTCCCTGCAGCTTCCAAGGTCTTGTCAGCTGTCGGGCAGCAGCTTTCGGGTGGCGGATTAAATGCTCCCGTGTCTCCACTATTATACATGGAGCCAGCGATTCCTATGTGGGAAAAGATCAGCCGAGACATACGCCGATGGACATTTGAGGCCGTTTTGATGTCTTCACTTGTCATTTTGTATTCTTAACCACGAGTTCAACGTCAAATCTACCGACTATCTACACATGCACTATTATCTAGTAGATGCACCAGGGTCTCACCCGTGCTGGGGAATTTCGACGAGTGCTCAGGCACAAGATAACTTCTGCAATTACACTTGGCGCATACTAACACAAAAAACCTCATAGAATTACCATATCGACATCGACCTGACCACATCAAGAGATTATAGTTATTATAACAACGGCAATTTGGGAGTAGAGTGGTCTTTATCGTCTCGCCTTTTCGTTATCGTATTGTATACACGGAATTCATTATGGTCTCATAATAAACGTATAGACACTCCCTCCGCTACCAACGACGACTAAGAAAACCGATCGCCTTTCTTGCTTCTAAACGGCGTGCTGCTCTCGTACTTGCTCTTCTCTATCACTTGTTGTCCTTCCGTAGCGGGTGCATGCCTGGTCGGAGCTGGATCGCTGCTCGCTTCTTGACTTGGCGAACCGGCCGTATCAGTTCGAGCTGGGTGGCCATTGCTATTCAGAGAGCCACCCATCGTCGACGCAGATAGTGGCTGGCTAGGGACGTTGTTGGAATGCTCAAGAGAATCGATCATCTGCTTCTTTCGGCGGGCTTCCTCGAGGCGCGCGGCTCTATCGGCGTTGATGCTCTTCTTCGCAAAATAGTACGCTCCTCCGCCAGCTACACGTTGCTCGTGTCAGCAAAAACTCTCACCGACGTGAACGTCAGCGAGTACATACCAAGACAGAGGGTGCCCCAGCCCATCCTTTGCAATGGCATTAACAATTAACGGCATGATCCATTAGGTGACGTATCATTACGATCCACATACCAGAATGACTTGACCTAAGTGGGTAAGAGACGTTAGCTTCTTGCGCTCCTTAGATTCTCTGTTTCGCTCGCCAGATACCTACCGTGTTCATTTCGAAATCGGGTACGATGCGCGCGTGTCTATTTCTCGTGCTTGCTGCGATGACGTTGAAAAGTGCGAATGAGAATATTTAGGTCTGCAGGTTGGCGTGGGATTGTCCCAAGTTAAAAAATTACGTAGAATGGCAAATATCCATATAAGTGGTACGACTTTATGATCTATCAGCTCAAAATGGGAAAGAGTACAACCCTGCAAGCACTCCCGTCGCCCTAGCGCACCTACCTAACCTAGGCCTATGTTCGCTCTATTTAGGCCTATTCGCCTCTGTAACCAGCACCACCCTACAGGGGCTATGTGCTAAATATTCACGGCGGGCAGCTGCCGGGACGATTGAAGGATGTTGGGACAGGTACCCGGTACCGATAACCGGGGGCAAGCTGCTCAGTGTGGGCGGGATTGGACGCAACCAGCCGGCAGCTGTACATTGAATTTCTAGTGGGGTAAGGGACTCACGGTTTAAAATGTTCCAAGGTTCAATTCAAGGTTTTCAAGGGTTCAATGTTGGTTACGGCAGGTACTTAGCGATACGTGTACCGTTACGGAGACAGACATGGATCTCTCGCCTAGATGCCTAGTAACCTATGGAACATTACGTAGTGCGCCTGCGTATCGACTATGTACTTCCAGTACATAGTACTTCGTACTTTGAATTAGAATTTCCACCTCAAGCCAATACGGGAATATCTCTAATGCGCCTAAGATCTGCAATCTTACCTGCACAAGTACCCAGCAGCCAAGGTGGTCAACTAATCAAGTCAACTGGTGTTGGAGGGCTAGAGGTCTAGAGGTTTCGCATGACTGGAACCGACTCCAAAGAAGAACCCAAATTTAATTCCGCTCGTTACCTTTCAGCAAAAACCGAGTAACAGACCTAGACGAACTTTCTAATAATAATCTACCATTAACCTACGTATCACCGTATACACGTTACCTTTCCGACTACGAACTGCGCTCCTTCGTTATACGTGACGGTGTTACGATTTTAGGGAAAGCGGTTGTTGATGCTGGAATAGTAGACAAAGGAGAGGCGGAACATGATCACGATTGGCGGCCGAGGCATCCCATTGACACTCCCATTCACGGAATCTGATCTGACAACATCTTTCTTACCAACACGAAACCGTAGGATTTAAACTACCACCTGCTCTCGTCTTGGAGTTATTTTGGCCTCGATTCGATCAGGAACGACAAGACAACTACAAATATTTAGGGGTTAAGAGTTAGGGATCAAATTGTTTTGCTGGATGATCCCGAGAGAGCAACTCGTAGCTAGTGATGCCGTGGGAGCACGAGAGTCCCGGTATTCTGTAGTCTGATAGAGACTACCCCTCATCATCATGGAGTCCAACGGCCAAAATGCACCGGACGACTCGTCCCTGGTAAGATTATCCCTTCCCGTTCCTTTCTACGTATTCGTATACTGCCATAAGGGTACTGACTAAAGTAATAGAGACCAGTCTCGTCCCTGAGATCCCATTTCGAGAGCATGGGCAAGACCAAAGAGGGTGCCAAAGATGGTGTAAAAGATGGTCAAGCAGCTGTCAATGCCCCGCCTAGTAGAAATCAGTCACCGTCTCCGAAGCCTCCACCAATTCCAGACACCAGACCTAGCCGAAGCGTGAACGTGCCTCCTGAAAATGGAAGACCCAAGACCAGAGATTCCTTGATTGCTTCGAGTCGCCATTCCATCCAGATTGTAGCTCCGCCGGCGTTAAGTCCCAAACCTATCAAACCGCCTGCCGTCTTGATAGAACCACCTCAGTCACCACCGAAACCAAGACCGCTCTCCGTCTTACAAAATGACCAGAGTGCTCATCTCTTCCCCGAAGCCTCAAAATCTCCCAATACTCCAGTTGCTTCCTCGCCCCGGTCGTTTAAAATTCCTAGTCGACCGCATACGCCAGTGGTCGAAACCGGCCGATCTCCTAGGCTCATAGCCACAACCCAACCGCCGTCACCACCGCCTCCACGAAGGTCTGCTGAGCTAAAGAGGGAACGCGAGGCCAGGGCATCACCACCTATTCCGCCACCGATAAATCGTGCCGAGAAACCAGCCAATCGACTTTCTAGGCTAATGGAGAACGCATCTCAACTGGAATTGACACCTCAGGTCTCAGAGGCACGTTCTCCATTCAACAGTCCTCCAAGTAGCCCTGAGAATGAAGATCTTCCAGTGCTTCCATCACGGCCAGCGCGGCTACCGCCTCAAAATGCGATGCCAAGAACGAGTGCGGTACCAAAAGGCGTTGAATCCTCTTCTGTTCACCAAACAGTTGCAGCTATCCGCCGAGACAACGAGATCAATGGAAACACTCGGGCACCCATCTCACCTCGACTTATGGACGACCGACCGGCCCTTCCAGCTCGGCCACAGACTGTCACTGAGCCAGCGCATACCCGAATCCCAGCGAATGCTGCTGCGAAAGCACCACCTCGACCTCCAAGGCCTTCTGTAACGACTACAAGCGCAATTACGGATGGACCTGTGTCTCCACAGCCTAAACGTATTTCTTCGACACCAACCAGCCAACTTGCGCCTCCGACGTCTCGTACTCACGGGAGGTCTATGACAGTAGATCGACACTCCGAGAAGGTCCCGGCCGAGTTCCAAGATCCTAGCAGATCTTCTTATTCATCGGACCCGACTTCTACAGGCCAGGTAGAGATTGTATCTCAATATCCCGATCCAACCAAGATAAACCGCCGGCCACCCTTCATAAAACAGGGCGCTCATGAGATCCACACAAAGTATGATGCTAGGTTACTCGATGTCTGCGGACAATATGCTTGTACTACTGGCCATCTCACGCGAGTCTGGAACCTCCTTGACGGCGAACTTGTAGTGAGTTTCGCTCACGGAGAGGGAGTCAAAGGAACCGCAGTGGCATTCAGACCAGGAGCAAATGTGGACGAGGAGGGAATACGGATTTGGATTGGTAACAATATTGGCGAAATCATAGAAGCCGATGTTACATCTCATAACATAACCGAAACTAAACCGAATGCTCATGGCCGATATGAAATAGTCAAGATTTACAGGCATTACAATGAGATGTGGACTCTCGATGAAGGAGGAACACTGCACGTGTGGGGACCAGACAGCGACGCGGTACCGAATTTAGGCCTCAACCCCGATCAGACCTACAGACTGCCTAAAGGACATACATTTTCCATGGTGGTTGGCGATGACTTATGGCATGCTGCAGGCAAAGAAATCCGCATCTTTACGCCTACTACCGGTGGCCGAAATCAATTGCAGGTTCTAATGAGACCCCTGGTCGCGGAGGGAGCAGGCGACGTGACCTCTGGAACCCTCATGAAGTCGCAGCCGGGCAAAGTCTTCCTGGGTCATAACGACGGCAAAGTCAGCATCTATTCCCAGAAGGATTATGCATGTCTGAGCGTGCTCAATGTCAGCTCATACAAGATCAATTCCCTTGCGGGCATGGGAAATAATATATGGGCGGGCTTCAATTCTGGTAGGATCTGTGTATACGATATGACGAAGTCGCCCTGGGTCATCAAGAAGGAATGGCAGGCTCATGACAATCCGGTTATAAAAGTTATCGCTGATCCTTCAAGCTTCTATAGACTTGATCGGTCGCAAGTCATCACTCTCGGAGCAGACAATATGGTAAAAACCTGGGATGGGTTGCTGCAAGATGATTTTTTGGAAAACGAGATGAAGTCTCTCGATACGCAGTACTGCAAATTCGAGGACATCAAAGTTTTGGCGATGACGTGGAATGCCGGGGCCTCGACACCCAACAGCCTAAGATATTCCGAATCCGATGCTATATTCATACAGAATCTGTTGCAATCAAGCGATTCTCCAGATATAATTATTTTTGGATTCCAAGAACTGGTCGACCTAGAAGATAAAACGGCGACGGCGAAGCGATTTTTCAAACCGAAGAAGAAAGATGCGTCGGACCAGGAGAAGATGAGCCATCAATACCGAGACTGGAGGGATTTCCTCGTCAGGAGTCTCGACGATTATATGCCCGCCGATCACCTCTACCACCTACTGCAAACAGCAACTCTAGTGGGCCTTTTTACCTGCATATTCGTGAAGTCGACTCTCCGTGATCGCATACGGAATCTCAGCAATAGCGAGATCAAGCGTGGAATGGGAGGTTTACACGGAAACAAAGGTGCCATCATCGTGCGGTTTATGATAGACGACACTTCACTCTGTTTCATCAACTGCCATCTCGCGGCTGGCCAATCAGGAGCGAATCAACGACACAACGATATTGCGGCGATCATGGAAACGGCTCTCCTGCCTGTGGAACGCGATCCGAGCGTACGTGTCGACAGTTACGTAGGAGGGGGCGATGGAACGATGGTCCTTGACCATGAGCTATGCTTGCTTAACGGCGATCTCAATTATCGTATCGACACCATGTCACGGGATACGGTAGTCATCGCGGTGAAGCAAAATAACCTTGCTAAGCTTCTCGAGCGCGATCAGCTCCTAGTGGCTCGTCGAAGGAACCCGGCATTCAAGCTCCGAGCTTTTGACGAGATGCGTATCGAATTCCCGCCGACATACAAGTACGACGTAGGAACAGATAATTACGATACTAGCGAGAAGAAGCGGTCACCGGCTTGGTGCGATCGCCTCCTTCACCGAGGTTTTGGCAGAATACAGCAACTTGAATATAGGCGGCACGAGGTCAGGGTGTCAGACCACCGACCCGTAACCGGTCAGTTCAGGTTTACGATCAAGTCTATCTCGCCTAAGAAGCGGACGCTGGCTTGGGCAGACTGCCAACAGCGCTTCGAAAACCTCAAAGGGAAGGAGGCGAATGCGGATATGTAAGTGATCCATGCTTTCCAGGAATGCGTTGCTGAATAATCGTTAACATGTTCTAGGCTTTATTATCTCACGCATGTCATCGGCTACGATTCAGAAACGAGTAAACAGATACTACGCGATAGAGCTGGCAGATAAAACGGCGTGACCCAAATCCGCAATGGGTAGGATAGAAGCGGTTCGGTCTAACCCCGTACATATAGATGCCCAGCAAACAAGAGAAAGAAAAGGAGGTGCTCTCCCGGTCTCCAGGAGAGCGCGATATCGTCAGAGCAAGATAGAGAGCCTTAGCGACGGCTAATTGTGACGTGATATGACCAAATGTGGCACATCCGGCAAGGAAGACGGATTGTGTTATAATGCCTTGCAAGTTAGATGGTTGGGCCTATGAAGAGAGGCATTATCATAGTTCCAGAAGCGACGATGAAGCATTGTCATAGAGAATAAAAATAAGTAATGAGGTCGGTTGAGTCGGTTGGGTGCCGTACTGCCCGAATGGTGCTCGGTGAGGATCCCGTGTGATGTCGTGGTCGACGGGATCCAAAGGTGTAATCCGAGTTCCGTAATCGGAGTTGGTTTGATTGGCCCTTCCGATTCCGATTGTCTGAGGATTGCCGTAGGTACCTGTCTCATAACCGCTGACATCGATCGTATCCATCTCCCTTGTCGACCCAGACCCGAAGAGATAAGCCGCACACGCCGTCGAAGCTAGCAAAAGGTTTAAAAAAAAGATAGGTACTAGATTTGCACTTACCCAGCCACTTAACAGAAGAGAAAATTAAATACATATGGGGTAATCGATACTACGCATATTTTTTCTTCGTCTACTACGGTATTTCAATTTTTTAGTTCGAGACTCGTTGTGGAGTCGCTCCTTGTTCTAGCGAACCCGTTGAAGACTTTTTTTTTCTTTTCCATTACCCTTCTTTGACGTAAAAACGGCCTTGCGGGTCCCTGGCATCGGATCCCGATCTCTTCTTATCCTGGGGTACTAGTCTGCTAATATACCTGTTATAAATTGTTCATAATTGAGAAGGCCGGCTCCCTTATCTCTGTTTTGGTAAGAAGAGATTCGTTCGTGAGGGATATCGTATATAAATTGTGTTAAGATTCTTAGAATTAAGCGTGGATAACCTTTTTTGATACACCGTGGTATTACTGTTTGCGCGCTGGGAAGTCGAGGTCCGACAGGAACGCCAGGCGACAGCTCAACTTCCTAGTCCGGCTTCCGTCCGTCAATCGATAACTCAGGGCAGGCGCGAGTCAGACGTATCGGGGAAGAAAGTTGGGTTGAGTCTAAAAGCAGATTTACCCGAATCAACTTGTTCGGTACACCCAGGTGATAGCGAAGCAATACTACTACGAGGATATAATAAGGGGTAGGAGATTGAAGTAGCGAGGTTATTCCTTCTGGTCTGGGATTTCTCACGAGCTACGATGGGGGCCTTCACAGCCGTCGTGAACGGCGCTGCCGAATCTACGTACCCCGAATCGAGGGTGCTTATCATCATCACTGGAGGCACCATCTGCATGCAGCCTTCTGCCGGAGGTCTCGTGCCTGTTGATGGGTTCTTGGAAAATGCGATGGCGCCGCGGCCATCGTTTAATGACATGACCGAGAGAGGTATGTGAAGCCACTTTGGTACCTGTCACCTTAGAAAGGGGCTACATAATATAAGCCAGTCTACTGGGAAGATGGGATAGGAAGGTATGGAAAGTCACAGCTAACTCCGAAGCAGTCCCCTTAAGCGCTGTCAAAGATGGAAATAAAGTCACAATCAACAGCTTACGCACACCCCCGAGCTCATATTCAAGGCACATCCGATACGGCGCCCTTGAATTCTTACCGTTGCTCGATTCTTCTAGTATTAGCAGTTTTGGCTGGACTCAGATTGCGAGTACTATTAAGGCGAATTATCACTTATTCGACGGGTTTGTCGTGCTTCACGGAACCGACTCCCTATCCTACTCAGCTTCAGCTTTATCTTTCATGATGGTATGTTGGTAACATAAAGCACCTATTCGAATTATGCTGATCAACGGATAGGAAGACCTAGGAAAGCCGGTTGTCCTGACCGGTTCCCAAGCGTCCATATTCGCGCTTCAGTCAGACGCCGTCGACAACCTCCTCGGCTCCCTCATCATAGCCGGCACCTTCATAATCCCGGAGGTGTGCCTCTTCTTCCACCACACGCTCTTCCGCGGAAACCGCACCACCAAGGTCTCCGCGTCGTCCTTCGAAGCCTTCGCTAGCCCCAATTGCGAGCCCCTGGCCAAGGTCACCAGCCTCGGCGTCGACGTCAACTGGTCGCTCGTCAGGCGTCCGACCAAGATCGCCCAGTTCACCATCACCAGCTACCTGGACACCGCGCACGTGGCCTGCGTCCGCATCTTTCCCGGCATCAAGCCCGAGATGGTGGACTCGGTCCTAAGAGTTCCCGGCCTGCGCGGCCTGATCCTGGAGACTTTCGGCATGGGCAACGCGCCCGAGGGCGTCGACGGCAGCTTAACTAAAGTCATCGCGTCGGCGGTCGAGCGCGGCGTCGTGATCGTCAACGTCAGCCAGTGCACCAACGGCTTCGTCTCGCCGCTGTACGCGCCCGGGTTCGCGCTCGGCCGGGCCGGCGTCGTGTTCGGCCACGATTTAACGTCCGAGGCCGCGCTCACGAAGCTCTCGTACCTGCTCGCGCTGCCCGGGCTCACTAATGCTGATATAGCGGCACGCATGGGCCGCTCGCTGCGCGGCGAGCTTACGGAGCTCGCGACGCCTAGCTTCTCGCACCCGCCGTCCGTGTCGGGCGATACTAATAATAACGGCGGCCTCGACGCGGGCCGTCTAGGAAAACCCGAGCAAGCGTTCGCGGCGCTGGGGTACGCGATCGCGGCGGGCGACGCTCGGACCGTCGTCGAGATCCTCGACGAGGCGGACGAGGAGTGGCTGCTGCTCCAGAAGGCGGATTACACGGGGAACTCGGCGGTGCATCTCGCGGCCGTGGGGCCAGACCCCGAGGTCCTGAAGGAGTTGCTGGTTCGTGGGGCCAGCGTGCATGCAAGGAATAGGGCGAATCATACGCCGCTTTTCTTGGCGGGGCAGGTTGGTAATGAGGTTTGTGTTGGGTTGTTGGAGGAGGCGGGGGCGGTGCTTTGGGAGGAGGAGAAGGAGAAGGAGAAGGAGAAGGAGAAGGAAAAGGAAAGGGAAAAGGAAAAGGAAAAGGGGAGTGGGTTGGGGGTGTGATGTTGGTGGTGTAGTAGTGGTATAGTAGTAGTGTAGTGGTAGTGTGGTAGTAGTGTAGTGGTGGTGTAGTGGCAGTGTAGTGGTAATGTTGTGGTAGTGCTGTTGCTACTGCTGCTGTTTTATTGGTGTTGTTGTTGTTGTTGTGGTGGTGGTGGTGGTGGTGGTGGTGATGGTAGTGGTGGTGGTATATTGGTGCTGTTGTGGTGATCCTGTTGCTGTTCCGGTAGAATGGTGCTGGCTCCAGGCCGGGGCGTTCATCAAATAGGGGTGGGATAGATTGGTATTCTCGGGTTACACCTGGGCAGCGACTTAGACAACTGGTTGGAGCAGGGCTTTAGACAGACGTGGCATACATTTAATCGATTTACAATCCAGACTCATTATACGTTAATGATGTTTTGTCAAAGTTACGTGTCGTCGTCTTCTTAGGCACTCAATCGTTCTTTCTGTTTATTCTTAAACTGAAAGGCCCGAAACTTCGTTTACCGACGTGATTAGCATAAAACTTGACTTCTTATTCGCCACCTCTTTTAAGAGGGCGCGGTTAATCGAACATATTACCTCGAAACGGAGAGTGATCGTAGGGTCAAGTGAGACAGAGTTGATTAGTATTCGTTGGTGGATAATATTTTGGTTCCCCTGTATGGAAGCTGTGTTGTCGCTCTCCTTAGGCCGACATAAGAAAAATAGGAGTGGAAACACGAAAAAAAAGGGGTTGACTTCGATTCGTAGATCTCGCGGTTGGATATGAATGTGAATAGTTAGTAGCTTGCACAGAATAGCGAAGAAAAGCGCGCCCAGTCCGGTCAATACACTGATTTTGAGACGTTTCTCTGATTTCCGGCGGAGACGATACCGGGCCACAAACAAAACCACATGGCGTGTTGATCGAGGTAATGTCACTTTCTTGGTCGATAAAGGGTGAGTATCATGGATTTCCCAGAAGTTAACTTCTTTTCCTTGGAGGGAGGGCATCTTATCTAGGTAAATTGTTCGTCACGTAGATTTTCTGATGACGTCTAAAAATGAGGATGAGAAACAGAGGTAATAAAATACCTATATAGGTAGGTAAGGGCAACATGGCGTACACAGATGCAAACAACGAGCGTCGATATGATTATGCCTAGTGGGCAGTGATACATACGCTTCCCAACAATTTCCCAAATAATATTGATAAGTCCCTTTTAGAAGCCTCCTTGTCATTCTCCGGAGACCGTGGCTTAGGCATTCAGCCAATCTAGGCGTCTGAATATTTCCATAGAGGACTCTATTTCAATGACTCCTATGGAAATCTGTGTGGTTTTATTCCCGTCTCCGTCTGATTTGCTTTTATTCCTATTCCCGAGTTGATATGTCTTGTTGGCGTTGCCACTCGCCCGGCTTGCGTTACCGTTCCCTGCCTGCAAGGTGGCGTTGCAATGTCCTTCGGAACTTGACTCATTTCCCTCGGATCGTGAGTTCGCGGAATTAGGCCTATAACGTCGCTCAAAGAAGAATGCGGCGTTGATCATGTCGATTATATTGTCTGCTACTTGTTGATATCTTGGGTCTTCCTCGCTGTTGAACTTGCAGATATTCCTATGGTCAGCTTCCAGCCCTAGCTGTTTCTCGCGCGTTCCTGGCAAGCCAAGGACGGCGGAGCTCTGATCCACAATCTGAAGGCAACATTAGCTATTCCGACTGGACATATAGTAGACACCAGGGAGTACTTACGATACCCAAGTACCCAAGAGGCTGAGTCTCATAAAAGCTAAGGATCTGAAAATCTTCAAGAAGTTGGCGAAAATCATCCGTTACAGTATCAAGGAACAGGGAACCCTTCTTCAATGCGCCCATGAAAGTATTGTTAGGGTTTCCCGACATGGATCGGGCAATCTTTGCTACCACATCTCCCATTCCTGCATGATTCCCCCCCTTGTGTGGAGTGCCGAAGAAGGCAATGCCAAAGGTAGAGCGCCAGATCATTTCGTAAGTTTCGTCGGCTTTGGAAAGGACTAGAGCCTAATAGAAGGTAGTTAGTTAGAGAAGAATGAACCAATATCCACAGTTCCCTGCATTGAGGGCATCTCCTACCCTCTTCACTAAGATGCCACCTAGGCTGTGGCATATGAAAATTAAGGGACGGTCAGGGTCCTCCTTCTTTCTATTAGCGGCTGAAGTATAAAAGGTCCATGACAGGGCACGCGTACAGTCCTGTGCCTGTAGAGTTGATTCAGAAGGTTCTCGGCCTGTTCCCTCACACCCGCAGCAGCAGTTTGAAATGCCACGTTCGCATTGTATCCAAAGAGCATTATTCTTGCACCACGTGCCCGCTTCGGGAGGAAATCTCGGAGCCACAGTCTGTCCCCGCTCGTCCATGTGGCTTCTGCATGTGATTCTTTGTCGAGTGGATTGAGACCATGAACAGCGACGATACTGCTTCTATATTAGCTAGCTTCCAGAACTAAAGATTTGACTAAACATACTCTACGGCTGGATCTGATGGATTGGCAAGGACGTCAAGAAAGTTCCTCGAGCTGTTGCTTGTTCGCTTTTTTGCAATTACTGCACGACGCCAGGATGTCATTTTAGGGGTAATGGGTAGTATGATGTTCCATGAAGATATTTCCACAGTAAAACCAACACTACTAAAGAAAAACTAAAGAAAAACCAAAGAAAACTACGGGACCCGGGATCATGGGTTGATATATGCCTTCATTTTCGCCCCCCGTATGAATCCACCGAACCAACGTGCATACATATTACTGGTGGTGGCGGAAGGTAATATATTCTAAGCCAAGGTCTCAGCAGGGCCAGTTTATGGTAAGAGATGACTCGTTACTGGCGACTTGACTATCCAGTGGCCGGATCGACGTTTTAATCGAAGCACAATCAAATTTCAGCGCTGTTATTTTATTCATAATAAATGATAATTGTAAGTAAACTGCCGTTAATAAATTGAAAATCGTTCTATATTTGAGTCGAGGCACTTTATTTCCTAACATAGCGGTTTGGCGATAAGCTCATTAATGACATTGCCGGTATTTATCTACCTAAGCCCCGGGGTCTTTCAAAATTTGCCTGACGGCTACGGTACCAGGTAAGTAAGTACCTATGCATCGAGATAAGGGGGGTTGGAGGGGAGGGTGGATGGCAGATCACGTACACATACCTCAGTTTCCTAGCCTGCCTGCTTTGCATTCTGCAGGGTATCTCGATTATCACACGTATTGTACCAATAAGCTGTTCGTAACCTGATGAGCCTCGATGAGACGGAATGGCAGACTATCCGGCATATATAGTAGCTTTACTGCCTCGATGGTATGTCAGTTGCCTGAATCAATGGTCCGCGACCTTCACGGGTCTTCCGTTCTTCTTCTCATAGGTAGTGTAAAATATATTAATACCCACCTGTGTGTCGCTACGTTCACAACAGAGACGCCGTAAATCTATTAACACCACGTACTTTTCTCTCACTCGCCAAGTATCGTCAGACCTAGTTTCAGTCATTGGAGAATATTACCGGCACATCACGTCCATTTTCCAAACCACATAAGTGCTTATCATGGGTCAGTCTGACTATCAGGCACTACCAGTAGACTCGCAGTCTTCGCCCACCCCACCCGGCTTGCCCGGTCATGACAACAACAACCAGTTGGTCCACCATGGACACAGTCATGACGACGATCGGTCGGCCCACTACAGACACAACGCGATAAGAAATGGCGTCGCCGATGACATCGTGCCTAACCGGAACTATGGCAGCTCTGCTCGTAACACGGGCAATAAGAATAAGATCGGTCAAGTTGGGAGAGGACATCTCGGTACAAACGAAGGCGACGAGAACAATATTACTCAGCTTTCGGACCGGCTTTCGAACCAGCACTCGAACCAATTCCCCACCCTCGTCATGATTTTGGTTGCACTAGGACTCGCACTAGGACTCGCACTCTCGTTCTCGCGGTTGTGGTCGTAGTTATTCAGCACATAAATGACTCGACGGAATCTCATCGCCTTAACTCCTAGCTGTCTTCACCAAGTACTATGTTTGTATGGAGGGTTATTGGACGGATTTCGACAGCTCATACAGTATTAATTCGTTGATGATAGTTTTCCTGCTGCTATTAGGCGGGTGGGCATTCCTTTCTCGAGTCGAATCTTCCGCCAACCTGTCACGATACAGAACTAGCAGGTGGGAAGACTAAGACACTATTGTACAAGTAGCTCTTAGATTATATGGTCGTGGCCTTGCCATTTCATGTCATTTTTCCATTGGATCCAACCATCTTTTAGTTTTCTCTTGTATAATTCGTCAATGAAATCCAATTAGTTATTAAATAGCCTAAAGCACCTAAGGGCCTAACTAGGTATTCCTGAAATCGCTCCTACCTGTCACTTCTCCGTTTCCCCTTTGAATATTGATTCCCAAAGCTTCTTGAGCATGCTTATCCATTTATTACACCCGCTTCCTTTGGTTTCCGACTCTTCCCTGTCGGAACCATGTCGATTGGAGGGGATTCGGCTTTCATCAGTGACCTGGTAAAACCCATTGCGATTACCTTCAATTTCAGTCTTGTTTTTGTCCCCATTTTGACCTACTCGATTTCCGTTTCCTTCAAAGATATGACATCTGTTATCTGAGACCTGCTGAAATATTCCATTCTGATTTCCCTTAACCCTGCTGTTCTGCCCATTGCCCTTTTGGTGGCTTGCATTGGAATCCCCCTCGTTGCGGCTCTCGTGGCCGCTCCCTTCCTGATGCACCAGGTTACGTCTACCTTGATTATTCGCAACATGACCATGGTTCTCATTATTTAAAACTCGATTCAAAAATTTATCTATGGCCGCTTTCGCAAAGTTGAAGAATTCTGGCGAAGGTTCTTCTAGCTCAGGTTCTTCTAGCTCAGGTTCTTCTAGCTCAGGTTCTTCTAGCTCAGGTTCTTCTAGCTCAGGTTCTTCTAGCATAGGTTCTTCTGACATTTCATTGGTTTCCAGTTTTAGCTAGTATGGATGGTCTAGCCTGCAGGTATTTGGAAAGATCTGAGTGTCCGAGGTAGCTTCTTTTCCAAGGAAAAATAAGCTGGGTTGCATTAGTCAAGATCTCAGACAGTATTTGAGACTCTTCTTACCAGTTTTAGATGATTCATTAGTGATTTCCCGTTGGAATGTTTACTTTCTTTACTTTGACTTATGAAATTTCATGACGAGACTGTGTTATATCTTGACCTAGGTAGCGAGAGCTAGGACAACGCAAAGTCATGGCTGCTAACTAGAGGGTGTGAGCTTGCCAGGGGAACTTAGTTCTAGCTGGTACATATTAGCCAATTCGAGTCTGCCTTGTACATAGTAGTAGCTTCGGTCAATACCCACCTAGGCACCCAGATCGGTAAAATATGAGGCTTAATTTCGGTTGGACCGTGGTGAGAAGCCTGACGACTAGGTAGGTAACTACGTATGCATGGCTCTCTAAGTAAGTTTGATAATTAAGCTCACCAGAATTAGCACTTCAGTTGCTTTCTTACCTAGTGATTATCGGTATGCATGCCATCTTCCTCATCACGCCTTTCAACTTAAAAGGGTGTTCCATATTGCTAGGCTGAGCAATGATGTAAGTATGACTTGCGGTTCCCATCCATTGATTAACATACATGAAAGCCAAGAAATCCATTGATTGATGGCAATATGTAGTGACTTAAGTATACTACGAGTGTTATTAGTCGAAAAATTTACCCCTTTCCCGGGGTGGTATTCATTATTATGGAGCAATAAACAGGGGTAACGGATTATATAAACTAAAAAGTCACCACAAAGAACACGTCCTTTATCAAATTATAAATAACATTCATCGCCAGTCCTTTTCTTCAAAATCTTCTTATACATTATTATGAAATAGCTATGCTGTCGAGAAAGGATACATTTGAGCGGCACATGATTATCAGACCATGCTGCCGTTGCCGCTGCTGTTTCACTGAGCTTCGGCAGTAGGAGAAGCGTAGGTAACGTAAGCGAAAGGACGTCAGCTTGTAGACTCACCTCATGATTGTCCATTTTCTTGGCGTAGGTCCATGGAGGCAACGCCACCCATATTGTGCATGACATGCAAGAGGGGGACGATTTACGAATGTCAAGGGTCTCTGCAGTAGAAACAGCGGAAAGGTAGTTAATCTGCAGTATAATGGCAACCTTAACCTGTTCGCCTTAGATATCTTGAGTGTGGGTGGCGAGGATGAGCGGGTTTGCTCCTGGAAAGGCATAACATACTCGACAGCTGTATAATGCCCGCAGCTAGCACCATAATGTACATAATCTTATCTGCTTTGGAACAACCGGCGAGCCTGCCGCATTTACCTGTCCCTCGAGATTAAGATAACGACCAAAGGCCCCACTCCCTGGTATGATTGGAGAGAGTTAAAACAATACAACCTTCGCCCCTGTCAGGAGCCTCGCATATGAGAGCTAGTTGCCTAAGAGGATCCGGGATCGGTGTCTGTGAAGAGACCGCAATTTTCCTAGGTGGTTGTACAAGGACCGGTTGGCAGATTGGCCCCAAGGCGCAAGACAAAAAGAAGGTCTATGCATGTATCTCTTTGGTTGGCATAAGACTACAGTCTCCACAAAACCGGTAACTGTACATCGGCAATAGCGCAGGCCCTTAAAGCCTGTGGGCGTTGAGGCTCTCACAGTGATCTTCAGAGGCGTCTAACCAACTAGAAGTAAGATTTTGTGGAACTCAGGGGTTGCAGGAAGTACAGTTACTAATCGTGGTGAAGCTGTAGTCTTATGCCAACCAAAGAGATACCGTGTTCCCTCGCAGGGAGTAGTTTAGAGCTCCTTGCCCGAGGACGTCGATATCTCCTGGTCTTTTAGTTCCACCTCGTGACAACTATTCCAACCCAGTAAACACAAATCGATTTGCTGCAGACGGGACTTAGAATGGATTGACAACTTAGAAGTTGAATTTCTCTCCTGAAATTGTATTTGAGCTTCTCTTCCCCTAGCCCCTGCATTTATATCTGTCCGTACACTTGCCTTGTTCCCCGTATTCAGTCGAATAACGCATAAACATCTCAAAACCCACTTCTTGTAATGATTCACTACAAAGGCTCACTGCGCCAGAGTTCCTTAACACGTGCCTGGGTGGCAGTGGTGATGAAGCTGATCGGACTTGGATTTACGTACCTAAGCAGCCGCAAGCTTCGTAGTTTTCTCCGTAGAGATTTGACCGAGTACCAAGTGAGAGCCTAGTTTGGCTTTCAATGCTATTTGGGGGCGTTGGGGGGAGGGTGACATTGATATTTCTTGACTTGCGGGGCTAGGTGGCCTGAAGGCCCATAGGGTGTGATATCGGGATATTGTTAACACAGTAGATCTGCTTTGCATAGAGAAAGAGCGAATTAATTCTTGAAGCTCTGAGCTCTGTCTATGAGACGAGCCAAGGGGAAGAAACAGTGTCGTCGTGACCACGGGGCGTACACTTAAGCTTCATCATACCCCCTGGCAGGAGAATCAATTGGAGGGGCCCTCTTTCTTACATCAAAATCCAACCCATGGCTCATTTTGGATGTCGTTTACTGTTTCTTCGGATTACCTGTCAGTAATGACGCATACCTAATCATCCTACACTACCTAGGTACTCACTATTAATAACTGCCGATTAATTTCTGCGCTGGATTGCGTCCGGCACTTCACTGTGCTTTCCCGCTTTCTACATTTTCGCCGGAGTAGTCGATAAAAAGTGATCAGAATCGTTATTGTCACCTCTCGCCCTCCATTATAATAAACACACCTCATAAAACTGTGACTAAGTTAAGTATCATGACCATTATAAACCACCAACACAAGCAGAAATACGCCAATCGACCATCTGTTCCTAATTTACAAGTGAATCTGTTCAAGCTTCTGAGAGACGCCATTAGCGTTGTCTGATCGATCTGGAATAACCTCCCACGCCTTCGGAAATCCCGCGCTGCGAACCCAGCGTGGCCCGTTAGCTTCAACGGAATCAACTACGAGATGCCTAACTTTGGTCCACAAATCACCTTTGATCTTAACCCAGTCCTTGTCGTCGTACTTCTCGCTCACGGTCTGGCCTAAGACCACGGCGCGGTATAGTTTGATCGCGTGTCCATCCTCCTCGAGGTTGTGGATGCGGGGCACCAGCTCTGCTAAGGGGTTAACATATTATCGAAAGTGACTCCTTGATATGAGTTTACATACCGTTTACTGAACCTGGTTTGTTATCCTTCGGAGTATATGAGGCGATGTTGTCCAACGAAAGTGGGGGGCAACCTCTCGCTGCGTACTGAACTAGGTCCATCCGTATCTTCCATTCAAGAAGTCTCACTTTGCTTTCCGTTGGAATCCAGTCTTGGCTGTTGATAGCTACGAATATTGGACAAATGTTGATATGATGCCTTTTTCCCGTAAGTAGATGTCTCCTTGTCTACGGTGGATACACTCACATGAGGAAAAAATCGAACTTGGGCTCCTTGTTGGGATAGAATGCGGCAGAAGTGCCTTCATATATTGCCGTGTGGTACATCTCGGCCGTCTTCTCGTCTAGCTCTTCTGGCTTGACTCTCACCTTACTCGCTATCTCGATAATTTCGTCCCATGCCCTGGCAAAGACCCCATCTCGAAGCTTCTCTCCGTCCTCAAACTTCGCAGATGTAGCAAGTTTCTTATTTGACTTTACCTCCTCAAGAAGACTTGCGATGGTAGGCATGGAATCCGGTTTTGATTTAGAAGCATCCTCGGCAGTAATTAGAAATTTCCTCAAGTCATCGTCATGGACGGCTGCTTGCGCTAGAGCCATGGCAACTATAGCCGGTTGTTTCCACTCTACGCCGTACATGAGTTGGATTATTGGATGAAGGGCTCCTTATCGAATGTCAGAATTGGATTTTTCTTTCCATCTATTGTTACTTGGGAACCTACCAGCGAGCATTCGAATGAGCATGTCTTCGCTTTTCTCATCACCCCCGAACAAGTATTCACTCAATACTGCTTCCCAGCCCAGCTTGTCGATCTCTCCCTGGAAAAAGGCAAGGAAGTCGGGGTAATATCTTCATAGGACGTTAGTGATTGAGTTAACAACATTGAAGGTTCCAAATACAAGCATAAACTCCAGAAACATTTATAGTATGCCTGTCTTTGGTAGCTAAGGTTGACTTACTGTTCTTTACCAACACGCTTCTTCGCCGTCTCCCAATTTTGAAGTTCTTCGACGACATCCTGGTGAAGCTTCATGGTTGGTCGTTGGTACGAAGCATTTACATCATAGGCCTTCTTTAGGTGCTCAGGCCTAGCACCCGTGCCATACAGAGATAACAGGTGATGGCTTATACTAGACAGTAGGTTAGGTTAGGGAGTGATCTCGTGACTCCCAAGGTCTGTAATAGAAGCTTACTGGTCATGGTATCCATCATTGTTGAAATACACGTGATGTTTCTAAGTCAAGTTAAAACTTGCTCAAAGACTCCTAAGTTGAAGAATCTGCCTACCTCAAGGTCTTGCTGCAACAATTCGGTAGCTACTTGCGCCGAAGACTGGTCCTGGTTGATTTTCCAGAGCCCGGTATTCTCTGGTGTAATTTGGATGGTGTGTGAAGTCGCCATGGTTGCTAACTCTCTATGGGTCAAGAGCTTGTTGGATCTTGGGCTGCTTCGTAAAAGTCGCGTACGAATGGTGATATGACTCTTAAATGCTTGATTCATTATTATATCCTCTTATATGGACATTTGGAGATGATGCCAAGCCTCTCATTCATTCTGTCTCGGCCTCCGAACCTGGACCCGATGCTTACAAATTATTGGTATCTAGTCGGAGAGAATGCGGAGAATGATGAGCGTGTTAATGTCCGAGGGACGTAAAAACTACCTAGGTGGTAATTACATCGTCGCGCACTACTAGGGCAGAGCCAGAGTGCGAGAATGCGGAGAAGTATGGCCTGAATGGTTGATTAAGGGGTGATGATGACAGCGTAGTATGCGAATTGTGACGGTTTCGCGATATCTCAGGGGGCATCCTTCGAGTGAAGTTCGCTCTACAACTCTACGCTAATAGTTGGTCATATGGACGCACACAACGATTAATCAGTTAGTTCGACTAATACATCCTATTTTATAGGTATCTAAGATATAATCAGTCGTAGATGCTTATTATATCAGGAAAGTTACCAGAACTTAGGTACCTGGATATTGGTAAATGATGGCGTATGACATCATCAACTTGATCTTTGTATCTCACCTTAACTAATACTAGTGATATGCAATATATTCACTTAATACATTTACTTACTAAAAGGGTCTTTACTTATCTAAGCAGGTGCCACAACTGACGTCTCCAAGCAATTTCAAGGCGCATATTAACCTTCCTTTATATATCAGGCTGCCAATGTGCCTACTACTAGACTCATCGCTATGTACTCGTAGAGAAAAGTAGTGATTGGGACCTTATATTCATCAATTAGTCTTCCTATTGCCTTATCCATTTCACTGGAATTCGCGTGGCGGTGATCTCGGGGGTGAACCATTGTAATGAATGTCTGGGGTGGTTTGAGAGTTTTGGTTGCGCAAGAAGATCCGTACCGTGGAACTCCCTTAGTAGATACTTGCTATGGACCCATTATAAATCTTTAATAAAATTTAGTTCAGTAAGTTGTGCTAGTTGAAGAGACCTCTAAACTACGAAAACCACCGTATCGCCACTATGAGAACTCCATAAACCATACGTAATGCATCTTAAACTCGTGTGAAGAGCCAATTAGTAACTATCTATCTTGAAAAGTACCTAAGTTTTGTTAAAGGGACCTCTTTCAATTTACTAAGGTAGCAAAGAGGGGAATACATCCAATAATATTATGTCTAGAAATTCTCACGACTTGGAAAAGAGAACAATAATTAGGCTTAACTCGTTCCTTCATCCCAAGGCTCTTTGATATTTAGAATAAGTACTATGTGCTCCACTGCGTAGTTAAGAACTTATGCTTCGTAGTAACCGGTCTATTTGCGACTTTTCCCATATCTCGTTGTGATGGTTTCACTGGAATCCATCACCAAAGTTTCAATAGGGGTAACCCTTTTCAATCCTATCATACGACATGTCACGTTAAATAAATGGAAGGCATAAGAATAGGACTGTTCTATGATGCCGTGTTCGTTTGCATTGCTCATTAAGAGAGACGTAATTGATGAGCATGATTTGCCAACAGTGTTAACTACCCCTAAATGAGCAATCCGACCAAGATTTATTTTTAACAAAAGAGGCGATGACATATAAAATCCTAAGGGATACATTGACTTTAGTGTCTAGTTGCTAAAGCCATGCATAGAGATATTTCTCACCAAACATAAATAGAGGTTACGGTACCTAGGGATACTTAGGAGGACGACTGTGGTTCAAACTTGCCTACCTATATTTCATTTTCTTTTTAACAGGTTCCCTCTCGTGCATAGTCGATGAACGCCATGCAATAAAAACAAGAAATCTATAGACCAACAAAGTGAAGTAGCCAAACCAGCATATCAGGGTGCCTACCACTCTTTTGTTTAACCCATTTCTTCGGTTATCCCATTACACAATAATCATTGTTCACATACACAATATACGTTATAAGTGAAGAACAAAGTAAGAAGCACCAACTGTGAATATAAATCACGAACGTCTTTTATACGCGCGAAACTTTTGAAAGGGTTGTTCTTTCTGAAGCTTCAGCAGATGCCTAGGAGTTTCGTTTACGTTCAGGCAAGTCCGACTATCGACGTGACTTCCCATTTATCAGTCGCATCCTTCTCCGTTCCGCCCCTTCTACGATAAAATTTTCCCGCCGTAGCGACCCTTCAACTCTAAGTCACCCGTTCTTTATTTCCTCTCCTAACATATTCTCATACCTCACCCAACCCAAGTTTGCAAGGTTCCTTAACAAGCTAGCGACATGGTAAGTCTGTTTCCCCTGAAAGTATTTCCCAAATTCTCTCTCTAACTCTCACAGTCACCACATACAAAGTACTTTCTTTAAGATCGTCAAGACATCACCCGGGCGTTTTGTTCTCCTGACGGCAAAAGAAACCCCACTACATCATATGAAGGAGTGGGACGGCGGTTGAGACAGCAGTAGCCACGACCAGGAAGAACACGGACGCTCCTTTCATCAATCTCCCTAGGTAGTCATCATGGTATCTCCCAGTAAGAGGAAGGCGCGTGTCAGCCCCCAGCTATTCGAGTACGTCTTCGCCGACCCCCTCGCCAAGGCCGAGGCCGAGCTCAACGGGGGAGCAAGACCGAACAAGAGCAAGAAGCTCCAGTCTCGCAATGGCGTAGAATGGGTCGACGAGCTGAAGACGACCACCAAGCAGGCCGAGGAGAAAGAAATGGCGCCGGAGGAGAAGGAGGTATTTCTGGTTCGGGATCCCGAAGAAGGCCGAAGACAGGGACGGGGAAAAGGAGGCCGGCCTCGGGCCACATGTGACCGTGGCCGCGCTGGAACAACCCAGAGTCCCCAAGGATCAGAGGAGCCGGTCGCAGATGACCGTCTTCCTTACGGGTTCCCCGAGGAAGGCAAAGCCAACCGACAGATCTCGGAGCAGTCGGATCTCGTAAGCCGTCATTATGGGAATACCACGTAAAGTCATAATACTTACCATCCGTATTAGTATTCTATGACATAAATGAGGAAGATGGCTCTCTACCAACCGAGCAAGCACTCGGCTTGACGACGCAACATAGTAAGTCCAACTAAGAAAAACATTTTCACCCTAGCAAATTCCCTAAACAGAGGACCATACAGATTTCTCTGTCGCTGAGGACAAAGACCACGTGAGCCTCACGTACTAAAGAATTATGCAAAGTTGCAACAATGCAGTACCTATCTCGGCGGCGGCTTGTAACGATGGTTACCCCGAATGAGTAAACAAAGCCAGGACCGAAGAACCCTGTGTCATTACGCTTGATCTGGCTTCTAACCGCACAACGGGTGCATAGTACTAATCACACGTGTCTTGTAACAGAGGAAAGAACTTGGTGTATTCATAAAGCAAGCTCAAGTTGCCCGACCCTGGGGTCATCAGCATCTAGCTCCACGATTTTATGCATAGGGACAAGTCCGTAGGCAGTTCTGAAACTGCTTTGCTCAATGAAGAGACGCCTAAACTCGCCCTAAAAAACCCTTGTTTAATCGCCATGGATACATTTCTGCATGTACGCCTTCCGCAATGCTTCGTCCTCATTAACGATACTGCATTAAGACGTTTCCATTGACTTCCTAGCCCCTGATTGTTTCCCCATTGCCTTGCCCCACTGCGTGTTTTGGAACCACCTGTAAGTATGTCTAGGGGAATAGGCAAAACTGCCGTAGAAAGCCAATAATCACTTAATACAAAAGGCACAGCTCAGCCAGAGGTTGCCGGTCATTAGTCGAGATCGTCGATGGATTCATATCTTCGCTGCGCGACCGGAAACCCCGAGGAACTCCGGGAGTTCATAGGAGCGAATGTATCCGAAGAATTAGCTACGTATGTAGAAGCTTACTTTAGGAACATTTCTCCTCCATTTCGTGTCGTTCTCGTACGGTCCAGATGGTCTAACCCAAGCATGACGTCGTCTTCTATCGTACCTCCCTCATCGAAAAGTACATCGTCTGTCTCATGTTAGCTATGCTACGTAGAAAACGTATTTTCCATTTCTCACCGTCGTTGATATAAGCCGGCTTCTGGAACTTTCGCACTATCGCGAACTTGATCTTTTCAAAGGCCTTGCCCTTGATACCTGTTCGATTCTCTAGTCGCTTCTTCGTCTCCGAGAACAGCTCGCCCTGAACTGATGTTAGCTTCGTGTCTTGTTGTGACATTTAGTATCACTCATACTTCTTTGAGAAGGAACTTGAATGGAATCCCATGTACGCGACTAGGGTCATTCTGGAAATGGATAACCTTGATGAGATCGTTTTCGTGGGCATCCGCCTCTTCGTCTGGAATCCGCTCGGCGATAACATCTGCGTAGTCGTTTATGCTGATAACCGGATAGTTAGGTCCTAGGTCTCGGAAATACTTGTGATGATGAATCTCGTAGACCCTAATTCGACCTCCTTCACTCTCATCTTTCAGTTGCGCTTTCTTTACAAACGCCTGGATGAGATCTTCAATATGTCCTTGCTTATTCACCAAGACGTCGAAAGTTTCCTAAATTTGTGAGCATGTACTCTACGTGGAATGTTTGAGAGAACTTACTGCTTTTGTGATGCCTTCACTCAACCATGTCACCTTGACGCTCTTCTTGGTGTCAAGCTCTGCAAGGCTCATATCCAAGACCTCAAAGAATAATGAGTTGGGTTTGGTTTGCATGCTTTGCTGGGTATATCCGTTCGGGTTGAGTATTAAGCCAAGCGTTTGGTTGGCCGCCCTTCTTACTGCTGTCCTGGGGCTGCCTGTCGAAGCATTGGCTGTGAAGAAGCGGAGATGGGTGGGGTCAACTCCTAACTGCTCACCGACCCTCTCGGAAAGTTGATCGTAGCTAATCTTTGTGCTGAGGGTAAGGATAAAGCTTTGGTAATTGGCCTTTTCACAGCGAGGATGAGGATCGAAGCGAACTTCCTTTTTGTTGCAGAGAAAGTCGTAGAATGATTTGGCGTCGTCGTATCGATCCCATCGCCGCGTAGTCTCTTCGGAGTTCTTATCTCCTAGACGGGGAAGCTTCCCTAGTATTTCAGCCGACTTTCTCTCGAGGACTTTCTGGAAACATATGATGTCGCCATCCTGTAATTCGGCGGCTTTCAAGGACTGCTTCGCCTTAAGAGCCTCGATCATAGCCGGCTTTATTTCTTCCCACATTGCTAGTTGTTCTCCTGAAGGCAGTTTGTCACCCCAACCCATTTTCTTTGCGATCACGGGGACTAACTCCTCGACCTTTTTCTCCTTGCTGACGTAGATATGGCCTACACCTTCGAGAACCTGCCTTTCAGCGTCGAAATGCTTCAAGAAGAGAAGGATTAAGTCATTTTTGACAATGACACCGTTGGCATTGCTTTGATAAGTAGGCCAAATAGCTTCCCCGTTAGCATCGACCTCCTCCGCAACTTCAGCCCATACTCTCAACGCATAATCCCTAGTCGTGGTAGACATACGGGCGTAGGTTTCTTCTATCGTAGGTCTCAAGTCCATGATCGGTTGGTCAGGCCGAGTCGTCTTGTTCTGACGATTTACCATAATCCACAAGCGCACCCTCTTAGGGTCTTGGCCCAAGTCCTGGGCAATTATCGCAACTAGTTCCTCGATGGTTGTTTGCTTCTTGGTACGGTAGAACTTAGGGGCCGCCGGATCCTCGCTAGGGTTAGCGTCGAAGTTCGTAAGATCAGTCGACCCATGGTGCTTGAATGTTTCTTCCGTAATGACCTTAACAGGAAGGTATAGGTGCTGCTCCTCACGTTCTCTGCGCTTCGCTTCTCGTGCAGCTGCTTCTTCATCCAGTCGTTTCTCTGCGTATATCTAATTAGTTCGAGTCCCGAGTCATGTCACTAGGAAACTCACGAAGATGTGGAGGGCAGTCTTCTTTTTGTACGGGAGTCAAGACTTGATCTAGACGAGACTCTCGGATGTACACCAACATGTACGCGCTCATCTGGCGCATAATCGGTGTCTTCTTTTGAAGACCTGCGCGAGATTGTACGAGCGAAGCAGGATACTCGCCGCCGAAGTTGTCCTCCAACGTTTCTCTCATAGTCGCTTTCGTGACCTTATCATCATCGAATTTGTAAAACCAGCCATCTTTGTTAGGCTTGAGATATGCATAGTAATGACCAGCGTTAAGGTCTCCACTGTGCACGAGGACACCATGCAACTTGTAGGTCCACGGCTCAGACTTATCCGCGTCCTGATCAAGATAGGGCGTTAGGTCTAGAACCTCGGGAAATTCGAAACGATCGTTGATCTTCATCATCGTATCGCGTTGGATATCATACTCGAACCTCTTCAAGTGTAGGTGCAGGACCTCAGGGAAACTCTTGAAGATCACGCCCTTACGAGCATCCTGATACTTGAACTCATCGCCCGCCCAATACTTGTTATCGCCATCAAGTGTCTCTTGTTGAATATAGTCCTTAAAGCTACCCTCAAGATTTGGAATCCCTCGAACATTGAGTTGGATATCCCAAAAATCTTCAACTCGGCTGGACTCGTACTCGACGTCAATACAGGAAACATACGTTTTGACCTTACCACTCAGCATGCGCGGAAGGGCGTCCTCGGCTGCAGTGCCCTTCATCCGCTCCTCCATACGTTCGATTAGCTTGCGCGACAACTCCTGTACATCTTGCTGCTCGAAGATATGACGCGTATCCCAACCAAAAGACTTTGTGAGCTCGTTGGTGCCTACAGCACTATTTGATATTTGGAGCTGATAAAACAGTCTCTGGAGGGTATAGGCGCTGTTAGTTATGCTCTCATCTTCAGCAGTCGGGATTTCGTAAACGGCCTATAATATGTAAGTTATCTTTCATTTCAAATAATTCGTTTGTAAGAAATTCGTTATACTGACTTTTCGGAAGGCATTGGTAAAGAATAATGATTGTAGTAGGGAGTTAAGGTAGCATGTGGCACCCTGGTTCTTGAGGCCGACATAACCGGTCTCTTTCTTGGAATCATAGTTGTTGAAGTTGTGCCACAACACGCCGGTCTCATCTTCTACTATACGAACGTATGCAGTAATATTGACTGAGTCGTTTTCAACCAGTGGCCGACCTGAGTTGTCCCATCCCTGTTGGAACATCTTTCTCAGCTCCAGGAACCGCGTGAAACCCCAGTCGCTTTCTTCTTTGGTAAAACGGTGGTGAGCCGTATGATGGTAGAAGAGAGATGGGTCATTAATATTCCACATGACCAAACCGAACTGCACGCAACAGCTCCAGTCTTCGGGTATGCTGTTTGTATCTTGGAAGCCATGTTCAAGATATATTGAGGATTGGTCAACATTATTTCCAAATGGGAAGAGAAGAATTCGCCTGTTCGACCAGTTAGAAAATCCGCCCTTGGAGGTTTGAAGATTTTATATTGCTTGCCATGGAAATCCTCCAGCCTCGAATATGGGACCATGCTCTTTCTTGGATAAGGCTCTCCAATTTTCTACAGTCCATGTGTTGACGACATCTTCTAGAACCTTGGGCTCATCTAGGAGAGGAGGGAGGACTATCTCCTTCATAGCCTCATCTAATTTAAAGTCTTTGTTAATACAAGTTTTTTATAAGGCAGTCCATTTATATCATAGAAGTTCGCACGTACGATCGGTAGCTAGGATGACATTCTCGAGGTTCTCGGCATCGGCATCTAGCTGTTCTGGATTGATTTCGGCTATCTGGTCCTTCTCAGTAAGGGCCGGTTGGACGACCATTTCATCTTGCGTGTCGACCATCATGTCATTCGGCGAGTGGATTTCGGAATCGTAGCTCTAACAGAGTATAAGCATGAGTATATGAGTACGAGCACGACTATGATATTGGCAACTACTTCTAGAAACGAGGGGCAAAGAAGTTTGCAATAAATAGGTTTGGATTAATGCTCGTAACCATGGAAATTGGCAGAAGTCGAAAAGCTCAAGAAGCTGGACGGTAGAATCTTGGATAGGTGGACGGGTAGTCGGATAGAGAGGATACGAATAGGGAAAGGTTGGAACAATGAAGAAGGATGATTATCGCGTGGCGTCTTCTTTGGCAGAGCCGAATTCGAGTTGTGAAAAGATGCTATCGAGTGAATGTAAAATAGAGATACCTACCATGATTGCTTGTGGGTGTTTAGACAATATCTAAGTCGTCTCGGCCGGCGACTTCCAAAATCAATGCCAGATGGTCCTCCCAAACCGAAGAGCGAAAAAAAAAGTGTGGTCGAGAGTTCCAACTGCACTCGGCGGGGCAGGGAAAAGGTGGCGTGAAAGGAAACTGCGTAATGAGAGATAGCTCTCTGCCAGCAGTTGTGGCAAGGACAATCGAGAGCTTCAAGACAGTGTCACTGTAAATACGCGACTAGGCGCAATATTGACGAATGAAGTGGGAAATGTTGAATGGAAAAGAGAAAAACGGAGGTAAAGCTTTAGGAATTGCTTCATTGACAAGGTCGGCAGCACTAGGTGGGCATAGAAAGTGGGCTGTGACACATTGAGTCGGGTCCATACGTGTACATGTAGAGGCGTACCTGCTTAGATTGTAGTCAAGCCTAAGAACCTAGGAAGTTTAGGAACATCGAAGCTTGGAAGCCTGGGAAAGCCTAGAGGGCGGGATTAAGAGGCGCAGCTATGGGGGATGGCTGCTACCGCACTAACACCAATCTTCTTAAGGCTGGAGACTTGTGCCTTCTTAAGAGGAAGAACCTTACTACGTCCAATGCGGAGGAGACTTTTCGGAACGTACTTGCTTAAGTACAGTATACTTTGAGTATAATCTTATTTCCGTGAAGAACCCATCACAAGCATACACAGTGAAAAGTACACCAACTTGGAAAAATACATAAGTTGCTGACATAACGTAACCATGTAACCTTGGAAGTCTTGACCTTATGTGCCTTAGGTGTTAAGATGGCCCCACAAATCTCCAATTACCAATGACGTTGTTACGAAAACTGAATATTTGGTCCGAGACACCGAGTGCAAGTTTCTAGAGTTTCCTCGGTTCAAATGTTTCTTCAACAGGTGAGTGTGTCTAAGTAGGGTTACAAATTGTAAGACAAGACGATCCCATCTATATGGTATCTGTGCCCTAAAGTCGTGAAGGATGTGGTAAGTTAGGTGTATTCATCCTTGAGTTAAGCTCTAAGCTCTTCGTCTATTCGTCCATTATCTTTGAATCAATCCCAAACGCACATGCAAGAACCTAATATTTTAATAAGATGATCTACACACAACCTAACATAGCCGAACCCCTCGAAATTTCGTAACACACTTTTCTATGTATATACATATTTTACTAAAGTAATCATGTCGCCTGACGCTATCACATTTTTCACCCTTTGTATAACAAGAGCCACAAACAAAGTCGAAAAACAAAGACAATTCGCCCCAACCACACAGTAATAACATCCAATGTTGACTAATTTTTGTGAGCGAATACCTTGGAAATTCTAGACTCAATAAAAGAAGTCAAGGTTATGGGAGGATCCCGCCTACCGTATCTATTATTAAGCCCGCTCATACCCATGCCAATTGGAGAATGTGGGGTATATCACCCTGCAAGCAGTACACTAAGCAGCAGGTCCGACTCATTACATCGTCACAACCAGAGAAAGAATTGCCTTCAATAAGCACCTTACCACTTCCCTCCTCTACACTGCATTTAGCGAAACCGGAACATGTGCTCCCCCTGACTCTATTCTACGTAAGGGCAAGTCCCGATTTAAACTCGAACTCAAAACTACCATATATTCTCTTTAGGAGCAAGGCTTTGCTCGCAATTTTATATCCCGTCTTCCCACTTTAATTTTTCCGTATTGTTTTTCACTTTGGCATGGAATCATCGGCATGTTACCAATCGCGGTGCAAAATGCCACCAAGACCTTCCGGTTGACTGCCCGCACTCGAGCTTCGATAGACCAGGCTCGGGCGCTCGTAAGGCCGCCACAAGTTGCCTCGAGCCTCGTGAACAACGAATACGCAAGCTTTGGTAGAGCTAGTAGACGGTGGACGCACTCAGCAAAATGGAGGCCGGTACAGGTTTTGGATGAGTATGGTGGCCCAATCAGCTCTGCACCTTTCCGCCAGGTCTCGTGACTGACAGTAGCTCCCTTATGCGTATCTAGATGGGTAGTCAAAGAAGCTCGACCGATCAGCCTGCGACAATTGATGGTCTTTGGCCGGTCGCTGACCGAGGCGCGGTTGATCAGCTCTGCGAACTATGTCCGGACCGAGCTGCCTACGAGAATCGCCCATAGAATTCGCGATATGCAACGCCTTCCCTACGTAGTCGTGACGAACCCGCACATTAGCGATGTGTACGAGCTCTATTATACTGCTTTTGACTCATTCCGGCGCATTAAGGAGATCAAGACGCTCGAGGATAATGAGCGCCTATGTAAGGAAATAGCTAAGATGCTTCGCGCCCACTTAACTGTGATTCCGAAGCTGGCTATGGGTATACTTGAATGTAGTGGGTTGATGCCCGCCGCCGAGCTCGACCATTTCATGAATACCATCCTACGCTCTGTAAGTGATGAGTCACAGGAATCTGAAAAGCGTAGAATTATGACTAATTCCCAGTCCGCAATATAGCGAATATCCCGTAGAGTCATCGCAGAGCAGCACCTAGCTCTAACAGAGACCTTCAACGCGGCCTGGTTCTCTCCCGGAGCTAAGCTCTCCGAGTCCGAATTCATCGGCGAGGTATTCATTAAGTGTATAGCTAAGGACGTGATCGAACACTGCGCCAAAGCCGTGCAGGAGCTTGCCCGCTCTGACAACGGCCCCAACACCAAAATCCCCGAGATCAAGGTTAATGGGCACCTCGACGCATCCTTCCCCTACATCCTCAGCCACCTCGAGTACATCATCGGCGAACTCCTACGCAACTCCGTCGAAGCTGTCATCGAAAAGCACCAACAAAGCCGAAATCCGGCCTCTGATCCCCCTCCCATCGAAGTCACCGTCTGTGAGGCCCAGCAGCACGTTATCATCCGGATATCTGATCAAGGGGGCGGTATTCCGCGCGACACCCTTCCGTACCTGTGGTCCTTCGGCAAGGGACCCCGGAAGAACCAGCGCCTCGAGAACCTTGGCCAGGTCCCGTTAATGGCCGCCACGCTACAGGAGCTCAAGGTAAACGACGGCAAGTTGGCCGTGCTGCAGAGCAACGAGCATACGAACCTGCACGACAGTTCGCTGCACTCGCTGTCTACGCGCCCGCCTAACCTTCGTCTCGGCATGGGGCTGCCGTTGAGTCGGGTCTACGCCGAATATTGGGCAGGAAGCTTGGAACTTCATAGCCTAGAAGGGTATGGCGTGGATGCCTTTCTACAAATTTCGAAACTGGGAAACAAGAACGAGCAACTGGCTACTAGAGCAGCGATGGACGCTGTGTAGATACATGCACAATACCAGTTGGTCTATCATACGTGGATTAGATAACCGCGTCCGTAAATACGGTGACCTAAGTAGGATAGTACCTAGTCTAATGACTGGCACTCTTAATTAGCTGGGAACGATTGTCAATTAATGTAATTTCAAGAGTGAAGCGAATGAAGAATCTTTCTGGTTTGTTACTGGTATCATAGAAACTCGCGATTACATCGTAAACTAAACCTAACTGATCTGGGGGAGAAACGGAGGCGCAATCGACCTCCAAAAAGGAGAATATTTTGATGTCGCAGGTTAAACCCACCCACACACGCTCGCCTATCAAAACCCGCAAGCCTTTGCCATGAACAATATCATCGGCACTTGTCAATTCACCTCTCGACGCAACAACACACAACTCATACGTAATTAAGCTTGTAAGCATATCCACCCATCATCAACGTCCCATTGCCTGTTTAGAATCGGAGACCGTCGAGTCTAGCAAAAGAGTTTTTGCCTCAACACGAAACACGACTCAACTCAACTCCGTACACACCCGTCTCAGATGGGAAAAAGCGTTAACTAGCACTAGCCGAACCAAAACTTTCTAGTTGCCGAATATGGTAAAAAGTGTTCTAGCGATTCTAGCGACGACCGCTGCGAGCAACGCTGCCCTGCATTTGCTCCAATTCGTTCTCGAGCTGCTTGATCTGAGCGTGGGTCTGCTCGAGATCCTTGTTGAGGCGATCGCGCTCGGCAATGAGCTTCTGCTCCCATTGTCGGAATCGTTGTTCCTCGATCTTGACCTGCTCGGTGAAGCGCTTGCGAAGAGCCTCTTCCTCCTCCTTGTACTTGGGGTTATCGAGCTTGCGGGGACGAGCCTCGCCGAACTTCCGGGTCTCCATCTGTTGAGCACGGTACGCCTCGTAATGTAACTCCTCGGTCGTGTGGATGAGGTCAAGCATGTGAGTGCGGATTAAGATCGAGCGCAGCTTCTTGAAATCGCAGTGGTCCTCGTTCTCGACCTCGGCAACACCCCAGGAGTACTGGCGGCCCTTGACGATACGTCCATCGCCGGTCTTGACGTCCTTCTCAGAGCCAATAACAGCGAATGGCATAGCGGCCATAAGGCTACGCGCGTGCTGGGCAGCAGCTTCGTCATCCTCCTCAACCGGGGGCTGGTAGATCTTGATGCTCTGGGCCTCAATGACGGCACGGATCTACATACTTATTAGTCAGGTGAGTAATGTGGGATTGGAGTAAGTGGTACATACCTTAGCCTTGAATTTGGCAAGATCAACAGGGCTCAAGGTATCAGCCTTGGCGATGACGGGAATCAGGTTAACTCTGGAGCAGAGTCTCTTCATAACCTCAATATCTAGAGGCTTAAGGGTGTGGCCGGTTGGTCTGATGAAGTACAAGCAGGCGTGGACACGAAGATCAATCTTATCATTTCGGCGGGGTTGTTGCTCCTGAAGCATGTAGGACTCGTGCTGGTCATCCAAGAACTCGATGATAGGCATCCACGAATCTCGGTTGTTCACGTAGTCTCCAAAGCCTGGAGTGTCAATAACGGTCAGGCGTACTATAGATATTAAATACAAGAGTTAGTAAGTAATAGCTTAGATAAAAGAGATAATGAAGCTTGAGGACGGGTTCAGTCATTACCCTTGAAGAACTTCTCCTCCAGCTCAGCCTTGGTAATCTCAATCTCGACGGTCTTGTCAACCTGCTTCTGGTGTCGTCGCTTGTGGTCGGCATAGTTCTTGATGGTAGTGGAAAAGAGGGTGTTGATGAAGGTGGTCTTGCCCAATCCCGATTCACCAGCAACCTTACATTTGACGTCAGCTATATATAATCTACAATTCAAGAAGGTATAAACTACAGTACCATGATAGTAAAAGCAGCACCTCGCTTAGCAACGATCTTGTGTCGCTGGTTGGGCAGATTGGCAATGCCAATTGGCGACGCGCTTTCGGCGGTGGCAGGAGGCATGTTGGCGGTGATGATTAAAGGGTGTCGATAGCTATTAAGTTACGGAACAGAATAGACAGAGATGTATAGAGATGAACCCAAGAAACGAGTTCAATTCTATTCTCGGAGTTATGATGAGAATTGTCGGTCTGATGTTTCTTTTTCAGAATATGGGCCGACGTTGATGTTGACAGACGAAGAGTCGGGATCGGGCTTCTTCAGGGGAAAGTAATTGCTGGTCAAGGTCAAGCAAATTTCCTTTAACCTTTTACCTTTTAGCACAAAACCAACCTCAACGTGCAGGGCAACCGAAAAGGGACCAGGATTAAATTACTTGTCAGTGGCCCCTTACCCCATTCTGTTCTGCCATTTCCCTGTAGTACCTCGTGTGGTTCGAGCGTCGAAGCCTTGACCGCCTACCACAGCCAATCAGGTTTTGAGCCGGTAAAGGCAGTAGCACACCTCCACTAATAAACAGCGTCTCAAATTGATTGGCTGCAAACTTTGGCTTCTTATCGTAGCTTCCCTGAGGAATTGTTATCTTATCACTGATAACAAAGACGAAAAAAAGTTACATGCAGCCGACAAGTCTGGCGCATACAAGACTCAATTCTCTAATGAATAAAAGTGTCTACATAATCGCTATGCCGTGACAATGAAGACAGACTTTAAAGTGAGTTTCTTCGTCAATCTTGCAGCATTGAAACAACAACTAACTATTGGATGTTAGTTTTCCAATCTTCTTGGAACCGTCTACTGCCAGGGCAATCTATTGTATAGCCCTGATGGAACATGCTTATTCTCACCGGTAGGAAACCGAGTTACGGTTTTCAATCTCGTGGAGTAAGTCGCGCTACACTTAACCCTAGCTGGGAATACATGGTTTCTAACGAATTGACCTCTCATAGTAACAAATCATACACTCTTCCCTTTGCGCATAGAAAGAATATCTCGAGAATTGGCTTGACGCCGCGGGGTAATCTTCTGCTCTCTGTTGACGAAGATGGACACGCAATCCTAACCAATGTCCCACGACGAATATCCATATACCACTTTTCCTTCCGATCCCCGGTCACGGCCCTCTCTTTCTCTCCATCCGGACGCCACTTTGCCGTGGGACTAGGTCGAAAGACGGAAGTATGGCAGGTCCCATCAACCCCAGACTCCAATTCGGAGGGAGAACTGGAATTTGCACCTTTCGTTCGACATCACACACATATGGGGCATTTTGACGATGTCCATCATATCGAGTGGTCAAGAGATTCACGCTTCTTCTTGACTGCATCGAAAGACCTTACAGCCCGGATATGGAGTTTGGATATTGAGGAAGGATTTACCCCAACAGTCCTGTCAGGCCACAAGCAGGCTGTTATTGGAGCTTGGTTTTCAAAGGATCAAGAAACAATATACACTGTTAGCAAAGATGGCGCCGTCTTTGATTGGCAGTATACGAGGCATCCAAATGCGCCGCCACCGGACGAGGACGAAGGCATGGATGTTGATGGAGACGAGCGTTGGAGAATCGTCGAAAAGCACTATTTTATGCAGAGCAATGCTAATGTTAGATGTGCTGCTTTCCATCCCGAGTCCAACCTATTAGTTGCTGGCTTTTCTAATGGGATATTCGGGTTATACGAAATGCCCGATTTCAACTCTATCCACACCCTTAGCATATCACAGAACGAAATTGACTTTGTTACGATAAATAAGAGCGGAGAGTGGTTAGCCTTTGGGGCCTCTAAGCTAGGCCAGCTGCTTGTCTGGGAATGGCAATCCGAATCTTACATCTTAAAACAGCAAGGTCACTTCGACTCGATGAACTCTTTAGTTTACTCTCCCGACGGAAAGCGCATCATCACCACAGCCGACGACGGAAAAATCAAAGTCTGGGACGTTGATTCTGGGTTCTGCATAGTCACATTTACCGAACACACGAGTGGCGTAACTGCATGCGAGTTCGCGAAGAAGGGGAATGTTCTTTTTACCTCAAGCTTGGATGGTTCTATACGAGCATGGGACCTTATTCGATATCGAAACTTCCGAACATTCACTGCACCGAGCCGACTCTCCTTTTCCTGCATGGCAGTTGATCCCAGTGGTGAGGTGGTGGCTGCAGGATCTCTAGACTCATTCGATGTCCACATTTGGTCTGTGCAAACTGGTCAATTGCTCGACCAATTAGCTGGCCACGAAGGCCCCGTTTGCTCGTTAGCGTTCTCGCCGAACGGCAGTACCCTATTCAGTGGTAGTTGGGATCGGACAGCCAGGATGTGGTCCATATTCAGTCGCACACAGACCAGTGAACCTCTACAATTACAAGCAGATGTTCTAGACATCGCTGTCCGACCAGACTCCGCACAGCTTGCAATATCTACTTTAGATGGTCAGCTATCATTTTGGTCGGTCTCTGATGCTGAGCAAGTATCGGGTCTTGATGGGCGACGAGATGTATCGGGAGGCCGGAAGGTTACTGATCGCAGGACCGCCGCCAATGTAGCTGGCACCAAGAGTTTCAACACTATACGATATAGCACAGACGGCAGTTGCCTTTTGGCGGCAGGAAACAGCAAATATATTTGCCTCTATTCCGTCAGCACGATGGTTCTCTTGAAAAAGTTTACTGTTAGCGTCAACCTTTCCCTATCAGGAACGCAGGAGTTTTTAAACAGTAAGCTACTCACGGAGGCGGGACCGGAAGGATTACTCGATGACGAGGCCGACCTTTCAGATCGTGAGGCTCGGAAGGATAAGTTATTACCTGGTTCCAAGAGAGGCGGCGATCCATCTGCCAGAAAGAAGTTGCCTGAGGTAAAAGTGACGAGCGTTGGCTTCTCGCCCGCTGGCACTGCATTCTGTGCCGCATCAACGGAAGGTCTTCTCATATACAGCGTGGATAACGAACTCCAATTCGACCCATTCGATCTCAATATGGAAATTACGCCAGCTTCAACTCTTGCCGTTCTTGAAAACGAAAAGGACTATCTCAAGGCTTTAGTCATGGCATTCCGCCTCAATGAAGCACGATTGATTAAGAGGGTCTTTCAATCGGTACCATATACGGATATCCCATTGGTGGTGGAGCAATTTCCCACGGTATACGTCTCAAGGCTTCTACGATTCGTCGCAGCCCAGACCGAAGAATCGCCTCACATCGAATTTTGTCTCTTATGGATCAAGTCCTTAGTAGATAAACACGGATCTTGGCTCGCAGCAAATCGTAGTAAAGTGGATGTTGAGCTCCGAGTTGTTGCAAGAGCAGTTACGAGAATGCGAAACGAGATCAAGCGATTGGCGGATGAGAACGTATACATGGTCGACTATTTACTCGGACAGGCTAACAACAAACGTTTGGACACCAACGGCCAGAAATTGGTCACGGGTGAAGGCGATATCCATGTGAAGACGTTGGAGTCGGGCGAAGCGATGAGCTTGGAGGATACAATGCAGTCCGAGGCAGAGTCTGAGGCCGGGTGGGTCGGTCTAGAATGATGAAATCACACCAAGGCCACCGAGTTTCGAGGTCCAAATACGCAATGCGGTTACGGGCGCGGGACTCATTTCTCGCCAAATGCGACCCCTTCGGACTCTGGAGGCAGCAGATGTTGGCCCTAATCTTTGGTCAAGTTGAGGGGTTGCCTTCGAGATAGAGAGATAGCCTCATTGCGAGCCCCTTAGTGCAGCAAGTCGAGGTGTTAGTCGCTTACACAAACACAAGGAAAGTCAACAAATAATGTTAGTACTGTGAGAGGAGGTTTGTTCTTGCTCACCTGACCCTCTAGCCTATAAACTTACTCGGTTTTAGGAGGGTATTTGCTCGGCAATATTCCTCAATCGTCGCAATATAAACCGATACCACCTTATTTGCGATGCCTCATTCTCGTCTCGACCGATAGCGCTTGGTTTGCCGCCCAAGGCTCAATAAATCCACATTAGACGCATGTTGGTTGGCTCATCCATGCTACTGCAGATTTGGTGCTCGATCTAAGCTACGTGAAAGAGGAAGCAACCCTCTATGTCCTTTCAACTCAGGAGTCTCAGGCTGGACATGCCAAACTTATGTAGTCGGTACTTGTCATTAATTCGGGCCGGCTTGTGGATGTTGGGTTTTCGGACCGCAATGCATTAGATTGCCTCATATCCTCGGATTTGATACCGAGGAGTTGGGAGGCTCACTGTCTGTGGGTCTCCCTCGTGGGAGTTCAATGTCGCAATGTTGGATTAGATACGCAATGAAATCCTTCTGTTGTGCTGACGACTGAGGATGTAATTTTCAAAGTCTTGCAGATATTCTAAGAGACATACGTGGATGTATTTATACGCATGTGGAGTTATCCGGATTCTGACATACCTTGAAATTTAAACAGCTGGCTTTTTGTCCTTGTAACGGTGTTTTGGAGACTTCAAAGGGGGTGAATTGGCCCTTGGCCACACAGATGAGACTTCGTTCCTGATAACCTAAACCCATCCATATATTGTCAACTAAGGGCTTATAGACCCGCCTTTAGTAACTCTGTTGGCTCGAATCACTGACCTTACTCTTAGTGCCACATCCGGCATCGCTAGGCTAATGTCAGAATGCCAATAATATGAGGCTAGGATTGTCGGTATAGCTGCCTACCAAGCCACTTTGATTGGATATAAAAGCCGGACCTACATCTATGTAGTATGTATGATATGCATATAACGTTGTACGAGAAGTATAGTCACCGTCTGCATTTATAATATTCACACACACATTTGAAGCCTCAACGAAAACCATATATGCAGAAATCACAACGACTCCATGTGCTGTAACCTTTTTTCAGCTTCACTTTCTGGCCCATTTAATCACGAGGTACCATTCTAACTATATTTTCTAGCCATTTATAGCGAATATGTACTCCAATTCCATTACGCATAGATGACATATGTTGGAGAGTATACCAATCCAAACATAGCTACTTAGTAATATGATTCTATAAGCACAGTATGATCACTCCTTATATATGATCACGTTACTTAGCAAACTCACTGCCCAGATCACCTTTTCGCTCTGTTACATATAATTGAATCAAACAATCTCGTCTTTGGCTCGTTTCACCCCCGTGTAAGTGTTTGGGGTTATTTACAACTTGACACAGTGAAATCCGTTAACGGCGATTTTGGAACTTACACTTGGCTAGTTCTGTGGCGAGCAAAAACCTGCATATAAAGGCTAGGGGGAGCCAATGGCGACTCTTTGATATTGCCACCGGATAAGGGTCAACTAACGTACCTACTTACCTGCCTAGCCATGCACGTATGATACGCATGACTACCTATATTCTCGTGACAATTCTCTTCTCACGTCGTCGTAAGGCTGAAAAGAAGTCCTAATCCTTACCTTGCAAGCCAACCCTGCCTTAGCCCTTCTTATTATTCCTCATATAAATCCCTAGTTGATCCTATCATCTACCTTCAAAGTTCCAGCCTGCTCCCTGGAACCATCCATTATTGGTCCGCTCTTCAGAAACTGCAACTTTTTGACATCAGAGACGATGGATTACAGTGGCGTTCTCAATAACCTGCTTCCGAGCATAGGACTCAATATGTCGGATGCTGCCGGGAATGACACGACGGATAACACACCGCACGCAAAAGTGGTAGAGAGCATCCTCGGCCTCGTCGGACTCCGTGGCTTTGCTCCCATCTACGGGTTCATAGGCAGCAAGCTAGGCATCGAGCCGTCCTATATACTAACAGCTATTGGCGTTATCTGGGCGTTCAATAAGTTATTCCGCCAGATATATACATCCCTTTACAACATCGTGATCAGCCACTTTATGTGCAGTATCCACATCCTCAACAGCGATGACATCTACGCGCATCTCATGGAGTGGTTGGCTTCCCAGCCCCAGATCGTCAACTCAAGAGCCCTGATAGCCGAGACCGCAAGCAAGAGGGCTTGGGAGTTCGAGGACGCGTCAGATCTGGCAAGGGATAACACCGGACGCTATCTTAACTTCTCGAACCAAGAAGCTAGAGCTGTAAGCTTACCTATCTCTATCACGCCTATCCTGCCCTTGTACCTCGGTATCCGAATATCGTGCCATTGAGACTTCGCTAACATTCAAGTCAAAGCCACCACAGTACAGCCCGTCAATAGGTCTCCACGGCTTCTGGTGGAAGGGGCAATATTTCCGGCTTCAGCGCAAGCGGGAGTCCGTACTCGACGAGAACAGCCTCGGCCAAGTGTTAAAGGACCAGGAAGACATAGTGATCTCCTGTTTTTGGAGAAGTCCGGGTAAGCCTCTTCTCTTTCCCACCAATCACATTCCGACCCCTCCCCCTTTACTCCCTACCTACATACGACCTACTCCCACCTCACCACGTAACCCTAGGTACCTAAGCTGACAAGAAAACCCCCTTTCCCTCCCCGCAGAGCCTATCAAGCAGCTCCTCGCGCACGCCAAAGAGCAGTACTACCGCGACCACCAGGCGCGCACGATCGTCAAGCGTCCGAGCATGTACCACAACACGCGGCGGTACGCGGGCCGCTGCAGCTGGCACCAGGTCGCGAACCGGCCCGTGCGCGACATCCGCACCGTCGTGCTCGACGAGAAGCAGAAGCTGCAGGTCCTCGCCGACATCAACGAGTACCTGCACCCGGAGACGCCGCGCTGGTACGCGAACCGCGGCATCCCCCTGCGCCGGGGTTACCTCTTCCACGGCCCCCCCGGAACCGGGAAGACGTCGCTCTCCTTCGCGCTCGCCGGTATCTTCGGCCTCGACATCCACGTCATCTCCCTGCTCGAGCCGAGCCTGACCGAGGAGGACTTGAGCAGCCTGTTTGCCTCGCTGCCGCGCCGGTGTATCGTCTTGTTAGAAGGTAAAGTTTAAAAAGGCGCCCCTTTCCCTGCTTTTACCCACCTACCGCGTAACCCACTAACCCGCTCCCAGACATCGACACAGCCGGTCTCCGGCGCCCCGCCAGCAAAGACGACGAGCCCGCCCCCCCATCCACCACCTCCCCCTCCTCGTCCTCCTCCCGCGGCTCCAAGCCCGGCGGTAGGCACGCCAACGCCAACGCCGACGCCGAGCTCAAGGAAGGCTGGAAGATCAGCGACCTGGCAAAAGCGCTGAAGCAGGAAGGCGACGCGGACCGGAAGACGGGGATCTCTTTGTCGGGGCTCTTGAACGCGATCGACGGTGTGGCCTCGCACGAGGGGCGCGTGCTGATCATGACGACTAACACGCCTGAGCAGCTGGACGAGGCGCTAATCCGGCCGGGCCGTGTCGACCTGCAGGTCGCCTTCGCGAACGCGACGCAGGACCAGGCGCGCGAGCTGTTCATCCGCATGTACGAGGGCGCCTCCTCTCCTTCTACTACCTTGGCCAGCACGCCGGCACCGGGGATGGGGTTGGAGAAGGCCACGACAGGGAAGGCGATAAATGGCGACACAAAAGAGGCGAATGGTTTCGGTCCTAACGAGACCGGGGATCTAGACGTCCCCGTCGACGAGCTGCCCGCCATAGCCCAGGAATTCGGAAACAAGATCCCCGATAGCGAGTTCTCGCCCGCGCAGATCCAGGGGTACCTCCTCAAGCGCAAGAAGCACCCCCGCAAAGCTCTCGAAGAGGTGGATATGTGGGTCGAGGGGTTTCTTAAGCAGAAGGCGCTGAAGAGCAAGATCGTGCAGGTACAATAGAAGCTTGTTATGACGGATGAGGTATGAGATATGCCAGAAGAGTCATGGGAAAAAAACTCGGATTGAGGCTAGGCGTACTGAGAGATGAAAAATATTTGACCTATGCCGAATAAGCACGTCAGCATCATCTATGTCGGTAATGGTACGCTGGCGTTGGGCCTGTTCGACTTTGTGGCATTAGCCGGAGTTTGCGAGGTTCCGCCAGGTTTCGGTGTGTTAGCATTGCGTTAGATATTTAAGATTATGAATACATAATGAAACAAGGCGAACGGTATTCGTGATACAATTTTGGATTGATATGATCTACTAATATCATTAGTTGAAACCATTGTGAATACTTCCAAGGTAGTCCTATAACCTACCTAGTCAGTGGCTATAAACCAAAAAAGGGGTGTTGTAATGTCATTTATATTGTTAGATATCTGTGCACTATCGTGATCCTACGTTTCAATGCTAGGTCCCTTCTCCTCGATTCGCGCGATTAGATCATGCTGTGTCTGGAGATTCTGCGCCGAGCTAAGCGATCTCGCAATTGAGGTCTCGTTCTTTTCCACCACCATGCGTCTCAGGGCTTTCACTAAGAACCCCGCGACCAGGTCCACGCTCCAGGTATCTGGGATCACCGACAGGACATCTCCCACATCGAACCACCCACCGAACTTCTCTAATAGTAAGCCCGTTTGCTCCACGCGGTCGCTGACGTCCTCTAGTTCAAGGAATTCACCAAGCAAGGCGCGGAAGAGCCGTGCCTGCTGGTCTTGCGTTGGTGGTATGCTATCGCGACGCTTAGGCCCTTTGAGATTTTCTGGACTTGGGGGCGGTTGGTTTTGTTGAGCCTGGTAGATGGTATAGATACTAGCTCCGCCACGGAGGCAGTAAGACACGGCCGTATCGTAGTCTCCAAGCCGGTGAACTAATAGACGCAATGCGTTCTCGTGATTTCTTTCTCGGCCATCGAGGATTATTGTTTCAGGCACGAGAAGATCTTCATCTGTATTATTCAAACTTGCGATTCGGTCCCTAATAACTGCCAAGTCATAATTGTGGCTACCGCCTAGCAATTGCAAGAGTCGCAATCGGCTATGCCAGGCTTCGTCATCGGCAGGGGCGTTGTCCGTTAGGAACTGGCGGTACGTGGGTTTCGGGGGGTGTAAAGCGCGGTACGCCGTGTAAGTGGACTTCACCACCTCACGATGTTCAGGCGATGTTCGAAGGCGAGTGATTACAATGTCCAGATAGTACATGATCAACTCATTGACGTATACGGTGTGGCCTTTTCCGAATACGAGATACTCCAAATAGTATTTTACTGCATCCGGGGCCTCTTCCCTGAGAAGTTGGACTACTTGGCTCGGTTCGAACTTTGGAGCGCGGCCCTTATCCTCGGCAAAGATCTGAACACCAAGCTTTGGATTCCGGTTCGCAAGCCAAAGTCCATATTCTTGAACAAGTGCTTGGTTGCTGATTTTGGAGAGATACTCACGCACGCGCTGTTCGCCGTCAGTCAATTCTCCCCCATCGTCCCGTTCGCCTTCGATAATACGTTTCCATGTAGCCAAAACGTCTGCTACCATCTTGCGACTTTGGTAAAGCCTACTGAGTACATAAAGGCGATGATACGACTCGACCAAAGTCACTGCCCTATTAAAGCAGTCGACCCCTGTATCTACGAGCTCGTATAACTCTGCGCGAACAGACCTTGCTTTAGCTGGGCCAGGGTTTGAGTGCTGATCCAGTTCAAGGAGAACAGCAAGTAGGGCCGCATCGACGGTACGGAAAACCTCGTTCTCGTCTGGTATGCTACCAAAGCCCTTTTTACGTCGCCAGGCAGTCAGGAAACGCCTCAGGAAATGCAGGACTGGCTGTGATAAGGCGTCCATGGTCGAATTTTCCTTATCGAAGTCTCTGCCCGAGATGAATTCCTCGGCAGTAGACTTCACACCTCCGAAGATCCATATACCTCGTTTCGTCTCGATAACCTCATTGCGGACACCAGGTACAAGGGACAGAACCACTCGAGGATCAAGAAGGCTGTCTACTAAGATTTCTTCCATGGCTCGGAGTTCCGACTCCGAAAAGGGAGTATCCTCCGACTTAAGAAAGCTCGTGAGCAAGAGAATTCCTGCTCGTTGCCGTATGTAGCTAAAAGTTAAAAATTCTAGTTCTGACGTCGCATCTTGGCCACGGAAAGAATTTAGGATGGTGAACAAATTTTGTCGTGTGGAAGATACCTGGTCCGATGCCGTGACTGTTGCTTCTAGCTGTGCATCCAACCTCAAGATCAACGGATTTCGAACGGCCCACCATATGTTCTTCCCAGACCACACAGCTAAACGAGCTGTGGCTCCGGCAAGGCGACGAGCGAACTCTTGCTCTTCGGCGTTGCGTGTAGCTTGCCAGGAATCTGGGAAGAAGTCTTCACTTGAAGAATCGGTATCTCTTTCAAAGAGCTCCCTTTCTTTAGAAAGCCTCTCCATAGAAGATGCTGTTCGCGAGTCAACAGTTCGTAGTGACATGGTCGAAGTATCTAGGCCACCTGAGCCAAACGGCTTAAATCTTCGTCGGCACAATTTATCTACGATCTCGGAGAAGCTTGTGTCTTGAGTCCCACGTAAGGATCTTATCCCTATGCTTTGCTGAGAATTGACAACGGTGCCAACATTTGGTGGTTCAAGCCAGTGTTTTGCCACGTCACCTTCAGTAGCCGCGTCGGCATCCCAGCGTTGAATCTCTAAACCGTAATGGACGCCATCAGGAAAATCTCTTCCCATTGATGCAAGGACAAACCCCTCGTCTTCTGGGCCGAGTGAAGTTCGTGATGAAGAGATGTCTACAGACCCTCCATCGACGACAACCTCCTTAGGGTATCGATCAAACTCAATGGTAGGTCTGGTTGGATCTCCATCAAGGTTTACGAACATCCCAATGCCTGGCTCTAATGGACCTGTGCCTGTAACTAGGAGGAATTCTTCTGGTGTGGGGGATACGATCAGCGGTTTGAGAAAGCACGGCTGCGGTTTACTAGGTAGAGCCGGTCGGCTTGCTTGGCCCTTAGTTGTGCCATCTGGCGCTGAGTCATCAGGTGTCCTTTGACCTGCCTCCATTACGGGTGGAGTCGCCCCTCGGGATATAGGCTCATCATCCTCGCTAGCCCGATGTTCCTGCCTCCGGGTAGCGCCTGTGATGAAATCGCCTAGGCTAGTTCCTCGTTTATGAGCAGGGGGCTCAGGGCTCAGGGTCTGGGAACGAGACTGGGTGGAAGAATTGCTTCTTAGCAGCCCACCGGCACTTCCAGAAATATGTTGGGCCTGGCCAACGATATCGCCAGGTTCAGCCTCATCTAGAGACGAGATGGACATCAACGGGATCTTTAACTGCTGGTTGATTTCAAGCAGCGCATAGCTTCGCGAATCAGCTACACATGCGATCGAGTCCCTCCTCACGGATATCGTGCTTCCGGCAAAATCGATCTTCTTGATAGGACGAGCTCCATCGGCGATACTAACGACTTGAATCTTCCGGTTCAACGACAGCAGTATAGTAACACTAGCGGGTTCTCCTCGGTCATTGTTATCGACGCTCAGCTCATTAAGGTCTATACCGCCAACCCAGTTACAGTTCTTGACTTGTGTCGAACCGAAGACAGGGCTCAACTCCGGGAGCGAATAGAAAGTAACGGTCCAATTGCAAAGAATACAAGCCTTGCCGACGGTTGGCAGTAATAGAATTTGTTGAACGCCAGGTCGCGTAAAGTTCGACGTACTCGCAGATTCGGCAAAGGCAGGGCGCAATCGCGACGCGAGAATGAATGTCGCGGCGCTAGATTTGTCTCCAGGATCCGGGGGTATCTGGAAGAAGTGAAGAAGTTCGGAGTCGGATGTGCCTACATATAGATGGTCATCTTAAGAGACCGTTAGCTGTTGGTATAGACTCCTGAGGGCCTCGTGTGTCATGCGCACCTAGGTATTCAACACAATTGATCTTTATGTCGTCCCTGGTGCCATCTTCGGATAGCGGAACATCTTCGAATAGAGTACGAAGCACAAAAGGACCAACATCAAACTCCTTCAGCGATCGCTTGTCGCCTTGGGGATCGGAAGCCATAGCAAAGGCGGCAGCATCATAATAGGTCGGATTTTCTCATATTCGCGTCTCGTTATATATCACTAGGTTGTTATAAGTAGAAATATGTAAAAGTCAAGATAGACAATTCTAATCAGTCGATTATGGGGCTGAGATCTGTTAGAACTAGAAGCTGAGGTGGAGTTTCCTAATTGAGGTTGGGATTACGTAGGTCCACGGATACTGCGTCCTAGCAGGCTCCTAACGTAAAGTTGAACTTTAAATGTCCAAAACATGACTCTGATAGGCTGTAACCTTTCAGGGGTCTCAGGGACAACTACAGCGGATAGCGTGGTGTATTTAAGCTCTCAACCCACTGTAAAACCGAGTCACCAAGCTGGTGGATCCCTGCACATGCATTTACATGGCATTTAGCATTTCCAAGGTTGCGACGGAACGAACACGTTCAACTTCATAATTATTCTTTATTCAAAGTCCTACCGCCGACGCTTAACAGCCAACGACCAACGACCAACGTCGATCCCGTCCCGCCCCTTATCGATTCTACCCGTGTACTATACGAAACCCCCTATTAGCTTACATCTGATGATACGGTAGCTGTGGCAGCGACATCTGCCAAACCCAAAAGAAAAAGATGGCCAACGTGTCGAAGTCGCCCGAGGCCGCGCAACCATCAGCACCTCAACCTGCTGGTGATGGACAAGCAGAGAACTCCGGCCCAGATGGGACCAATCAGTTCCAACATGCTATTTCGGCATGGAGAAGTATGCGCTTATGCTACTCGCAATAGTTCTGTTGCCACACCCGGTACTAATTCTTGATAGACATCGATTTGGGTTCATTGATGTCGGCTCTCGACAACACTGCTTCAGACATTGTAGCTTTCCAACGAGATTCAACCGTCCAGCGAAAAGACCTGGCTCAGAAGACGAAAGATTTCCGAAAACTAGACGATGCGACCAAACTGACAGAAATCAAAGGCCTTCTAAAAGCATACCAGACATTCATCGATCTTCTCACCAATCATTCCAAATCCACCAATTCGGCATTTTTGCAGGTCTATTCCGCCCTCGAGAATGCACCGGACCCGTATCCTTTGCTTGAAGCTTCCGTCGACTCCATGCTTGTGGTTGAGGACACCCTACCTAAGCTTACTGAAGAAAACCAGCACCTACAGAACAATGTCGTCGAGCTTACATCGCAATTAGAAGAGACCGAGTCAAGACTGCAATCGGAGAGTGCTAGCCGAAAGCAGCTTGAAAATAATCTCGAGACTAAAGTCAAAGAAGTGGAGGCGTCGTGGACCGCAGTCGTAGACGAGAAGAAGGACAACTGGGAAGCGAAGGAAAAGGCATTGGAAGAGAAGATTGAAAGTCAAGATAGACTCATCAATGAAATTAAGGCTAGTTACGAGGTGAACCAGCGTCTAAAGGGATCCGAAGATGCGGATGACGAGGGTAGACATGGTCACGTTACGAACGCAGAGTTGGAAATGGTGAACTCTGACCTGGAGCGAACTAGTGCAAGGCTTGCGGAGGTCGAAGCTCGAAATGAACAACTACGCTTAGAACTCGCCCAATCTAAATCTCAAGTCCCGGCACAAGCACCTGTCCTAGAAGATGATCCTGGATATATTCGGATGAGATCAGAGAATTCGTCTCTCATCCGTAAGCTCGACTCGGCAAGAGTCGAGAAGGAAGGGTTCAAGAGGGATATCGACACAAAACTGCGAGGCTTGGAACGAGAGGTCGGTCTTTTGAAGGAGGAGCGCGATAGCCTGAAGGCGAAGGTTCAAAAGTGGAACGACTACGACGATATCAAGCAGGAACTTGAGGTTCTTAAGAGTATCGAATTCGCGACGGGTGATGACGACGACGTGTTAGCCGCTTCGGAGCCCAATGGCTCCGCCCAAAAAGGGAAGGGTGACACCCTAGAACAATTATTGTTGGCGAGGAATAAGAAGTTGAGCGACGAACTAACCATTTTACGGGTGTCTCATCAAGATCTGCAGAGTCGACTGGAGAACCTGCAAGAAGATATGTCCAGAACAAATGCAGATCTGGAGAGGTCACAGAACCTCAACGCGCAGCTGGAGAACGATCTAGCAAACCTTCAATCAGGAGCACAGAACGCGTTTCCCTCGGGAGCATCAGTGGCAGGTACTTACACAAGATACGCGCCGTCTATAGCACCTGGGAGGAGAGGCGGAAGAACTTCGCCGACTTCATCAATCATATCCGGTTTTGATCCCCGCGTGACTGGGGGCGAACCAATGGGTGGTGGCTCGGGTATCTTACCCATGATCACCGCTCAACGTGACCGCTTCAAAAAGCGAAATGCTCAGCTCGAAGGAGAGTTGTCAGAAAGTCATCGTACCGTTTCGCAGCTGCGGCAAGAGATCGCAGCCTTGCAGAAGGACAACCTTCAACTATACGAAAAGACACGGTACGTATCGACTTATAATCGGAATGGACCGTCCGCGTCGTCATCATCTGCGTATGCGTCGAACCCGAATCCGTCAGTAGTCGCCATGGGCGGTACGGGAAACCCTGGGATTGCGTTGGATCGGTATAAAAAGGCATACGAGTCCAATATTTCACCATTTGCGGCTTTTAGAGGACGTGAGTCAGCAAGAGCCTACAAACGAATGAGTCTTCCCGAGAGGATAGTCTACTCAGTAACCCGGATGGTGCTGGCTTCGAGAACGAGCAGGAATCTTTTTGCAGCTTACTGCGTCGCATTACATATCCTAGTATTTTTCTCGCTCTACTGGCTCGGCACGTCGGACGTCGATCAGCATTCGAGCAATCTCAGCAAGGGTGTAGCCGCTGCAGCAGCGGCAGGAGGGTTGGCCGGCGGCAATACCGGTGGGAGAGGGCAAGCTGCCAATCCTGGGAGTTGGCAAGAAGAGGGTTTCAACGGGCACTGATGATTACGTCCGCAGGGTTATACATCTATTGTACCAATACCGGCCGAGTTCTGTTTAATACGGCATGTGCCATGCAACTAATACTAGCCCATTAAGTTGAACATATTGCTCATATGTTTAAAGTATTTGGATATCAAACCACCGCGGCGTGTTTAGGTGTTCGGATTACATTCAATACTAATGTGGACGCAACCCAGGCTATATCGGCATCTAAGCAAGAAGGCTTAGAAGAAGCAGGCTTCTAGATGGTCACAAGCAAATATGCAGTAATAAATTAATCACGATGCCCACCATCGGAGCCAGAATGGTGCCCATCTTAAATAGAGGAACCTTCTTCATTTGTTCCATACCGTGAAAGGTGAAAAAAAGCCAAGGTCTAGAAATGTGGCCTCCCCGAGCCGCCGTGTTGGATATATGATGCACGCAATATGCAGACGGCCCGCCTGAGACAGCTCTAGCCTGTTGACGACTCTTTTCTGATTGGCTAATAGTATCTAGTCATGATGGCGAGTAATATCTATACTCGGTTACTCAGCGAATACCGGACTTGGCTACACAGGGGACTACGTAAGTGGTCTTGTTACTGCCTATTCTGGACCTTGTCCGGGGTTTAATGGGTTTTAATGCTCTGCTTGACGCTGGCGGGCTGGGCTACAAGAGCACGAATACGGTATTAATTTACTGGCGTACACAAATGTTCGACTCTCACCGTAGGCGAGACACCAATCATATGACGCGAACCGATGTCTTGACCGCGGCTGCAACCCACACCCGAGACTCGTATGTGGTACAGCAGACGGGAGGACGCCGGGAAGGCTTCGATGTATTGTTCGGCGAGACATAATGGTGGACATTCAATAGACCGTTAGTTACCTGCCTACACAAGTTGGCTTAATTATGTACATATGTACGGAGTTTTCGGCCGTCGGACGAGCGAGACGCCTTTCTCCTTTCAGCATCACCTGAGACGAGGCAACATCGATGATATGTAGGATATGTAATAAGAAGCTAATTTGCAAGAATATGTGCGTACGGTGGTATTGCATTCGATATAAATTTGCCCACATCCCGAGAGCCAGTCGGTGGCTGGAGAAGCCGGAAAGCTTGTATGCGCGGTGATTGGTGGATGCGTATAATCCGGGCTAATTGGCCCGAACGGGTATGATAGGGACCGGATTAAGCGAGAGGTCCCGAGGGCCTAATTTTGTTATTTTTGGGTGTTCGGGCGCGCTTGTTGCTATTTTGAGACGCTAACCGCCACATCGCATGCCTGCATGTGTATGTATATGCGGGGTCAAAATAATTAGCCCGGATTTGTTGCTTTCGAAATTAACCCACCTTCTCAACCTTGGAAGTGTGCTTTCGCGGGCTAATACCTTTTTACCCTTGTCCATTCATATTTGCTTTTTTTTTTCACCACATACCACTTTCAACCTTGCAACCAAGGCACGGAATACTACAGTAGGGACTCTACGTTGTATGATCTGATGGCGTCTGCAAGCAGCCGAGATCCCCTCCCAGCTTCTCAAAGTTTCTTTACCTATCTTCTGCAGCGGGTCTACCAATGACGCGCAAGTAAGCTGTCATCGACCAAGGCCTAGGTCGATCTTAAAGTTGCAGCGGAACGGCTTCCATCGTCAACCGGATATATGAAGTTCCTTGAATTAGGGCTTAGTAGCAGGGCCATTATTACGACAACATACATGATTCCATTAGCAGAGCATCAGAGTGACGAGGAGGGTCATTTTAGCATTGAAGCTATGCTAACAGCTCCGTGCTTCGCCTACCTTACTTTAGGTAATGCCTCGTCCAGCAATGCCATGCTGGCGTCAATAGGAATCTAGCAATGATTCCCATGACTTGGTAAGATGCCGTTGGTCATGTTACATGATGCCAAACTTCTACTCCCGAAGTGGGAGCCCATTGCAGATGTCATTGCGATTGCAGGGTTTAGAAGACCCTTACATCCGATACGCCTTGCAGCGAGCTACCGACCAACATCTCTACACGTGGCGTACTATGGCATACAAACAGTTTATTATGATCTCTCGTGTCTTTCCTATATCCAGCTATACAGAACACGACTATCTTCAACGCTGACGATGACTATCTGCTTAACTTGAATAGAATTGTAGTATCTTCAAACAACAAGCGTTTTGCCGCTACACCCCTCTTCATCTCTCATGGGCACACGAAGAAATATCAACCAAGCGTTGACCGGGTGGCCGAAGAAGAGGCGGCCGCTGGCGCTTGCAAGGTAGCTTCGCCAGCCAGTAAGATCGTCGTTTGCCGGCTATACACCCCTGCCAACGGGTCCTAGCTGCAGATCGCTTGGCTCTCCATACAGAGCCCCATGTTAAATCGATGGCAGGGGTTTTCGAAATATGGAATACTACCAACCTTGCGTCTAGTTCTCGCCGGCTCGCTCTTTTACCGCGGGACTCATAGGCAAAATGACCATTCTTCAGCTGCAGATGCTCGAACTTCTCGATGACACCCTTGTCTAGTCTTGCAGACTTCCCGGTGCAAATTTAGGACCCATTCAGGGTCCCACGTTATCGTGCCGCTGGACTGGGGTAGGGCGTAGCCAAGAAAATCCAAGCAGTTCAGAGGTAGGCTGGCGGCGTCTCTACATTTAATAACCCCATCTCATCCCGCTCCCGAAGATGTGTTCAACCACTGTATATACATCTTCAACTCTATCTTATATATATCTCTCTTCCGGGAGATCATTTCCTTTTACGTTTTCCTATTCTCTATCTCCTTTAGTGTTTCTTTTATTTCCTTGTCCATCTATAGTCTATCTATCTTCTGTATCTTGGGTCCGGGTTTTCTTTGGGTTTTCTATTTCTTATTAGTCTACATCTACGCACATAACGACCAAGACTACCTGAGAACTCAACAAAGAAACTACTTCGGTTCAACTTTGGACAATCGACAACATCTACTCCGCATACTTCTTCCGACTCACATCTACCAAAATGTATGCTTCGACATTACTGGTATCATTTCTCGGTGCTTCGACCGTCATCGCTGCTCCAACATGGCCATCATTCAACCGGGACGCCGCTAAGACAGACGGCCTCAATACCGTTTCCGAGTACTTCAACATGTTAGCCTCGAAAGTCGAAGTAGGGAAATACATGGCGGCGGCTCCGGTCTGTGATCTTTCGAAGGCTCAGATGGCAGCAGGTTTGTCACTCGTCTTACCAACAGCACTCTAAGCAATTTAATTAACACGATTCTCAGCTCCTACGCCACTGCCACCCCCATCCGCGGGTCTGACTCTGAAGCACGTGGCTATAGGCCGTGGGACGCAAAACTACACATGCGATACTACCAACGCCACGGCCGTCCCGACCGCCGTAGGAGCCGTTGCAACTCTTTTCAACGCTAGCTGTGTCGCCGCAACATATCCGGATCTTCTTCAGCTCCTGCCAAAGCTTGCATTGCAGTTCAACCTCACGACACAGGAGAACTCTCGCATGGGGCCGACCAACCTCATCATCTCGGGCCACCACTTCTTTGAAGACGCCACCACCCCGTTCTTCAACCTCGACACAAACCAGTACAACCTAGGCGAAGCCCCATGCACCAAGACCAATTCCACAAACGCACCGGACGATGCGCCTAAGGGTCAGCAAGGCGAGAAGGCCGTTGCATGGCTGAAACTGAAGACCGAGAGCGGCTCCACGGGCAACTTGCAAGAGGTCTACCGGATCAACACGGCGGGCGGTTCTCCCCCGGCGACCTGCCAAGGCCAGCCAGCCGCATTCGAGGTGCAATATTCCGCGCAGTAAGTTCCCGTTCTTAAGCATAGGCTCTATTGAATATCTTGCTAACATGTAACATAGATACTGGTTCTGGGAGGGTGAATCTCGATCATGAGTAACACTACCATCTCTAAACTTAGTAAAATTGTATAAACCGGAAAGTTAAAGGGGTACGGCAGTGCTTTGTAATAGGGAAGCGGACATGGGCGGTGTTTTCCGCCTGCGCGTATCAGTCATAAGACACGCGGCAGGCATTTATCAGCGGAGAACACAGCTCCGTCTTCCTCAGGGCGTTCGGGATGGGCACGATTCAGCGGGGATATCCAGTGTTACGATTCATACAATTTCTTCTTTTTAACTAGTAAACTACCTATTTCTATCTTGTTAATATATTTATAAACTACTTTTTTCATTGTATATTATTCACGTTATCTTAATGTGACATGGTGATGTCCCTCTTCGTGGTGCTGATGAGATATCATAATTGTCCTAATATCACGGTCTCTAATGAGGTAATCCCTAATCATTCGATACTGATAAGTGTGACGTCACTCGTGAAGTTTACTGCAATGGTGCTAAGCTATACTTGAAACATAAGGGTTAGACTCTTCTTTTGTTAGACTATAGTAGCTATCTACGGAAGTGTTTCCACCGAAAACGATATGTCACGATAGCTACTATAGCTATAGTTTCATAAACCACCATTCGCTATACTCGCCTTTTTGAGTGTAGGCATGTGTCAGGTCATACGGAAGGTGTCAAAGCCACGAGATCTATAGATTGAGTTGAAACGGGAGGCGCAGTCGTAGATTAGCGATTCTTGGCCCGGGCCCTGACCTGAGGGCGATCCGGGTCCCGGACCCGAAGGATTGGCGTGGGGAAGGAGCGGCGTAAGGATCTGGTTTCCATATCGAAGGGTTTGGGTTTGTTTCTCTCCTGAAACTTTGAAACGGATAGTATCGCAACCGGTGGTTGAGCCGGGGTCGTGCTCGGCCTGAGCGCGCATAGGTAATATGGGTAAAATACCTAGGTACCGGCGTGAGTTTTTATGTAAATCTTATAGTCCAATTAATATCTACTAATCTGATATCTACAGAACCGTCTTTTTAAATTACCAAAGCGATAGCTGTATTAGTGGATCTTCATTGTTGAGGCAGACACGAAGGCTATCGCAGCTCATGGACGAACTTGAAACGAAAGGGCCAAGCCCCATCGTGACATGTTTAATTCCTAGTACCTACCTATTCTTTGCCGATACACTAGAAGCATTTTAAATGCTACCAAGTTAAAAGATAGTGAACGGAGAATGATACCGTATGAATATTGTCTTTGGCGAATGATAGGGGTCGCCTTACGACTTACCTCAGCGAACCATGACCAGTTTAGATAGCATCACTGTGGGATATCTTATTCACGTGAGTCTATATATACACCCATAAATAGTAATATGTAATTAATATTTATAATGTAATAGAAACTGATTTTAAGTTTAGCAATTCAGTTAGTGGATATTGTGACGTTGAAATAGACTACAGGACCCTTAAGCTAGAAGGACCCCTATCTAGTACGAAGACTGCCGTCCTTCTCTTTAACTCTAATGAGATATCCGACGCAATTCTCATATGTGACAAACGTATTAATTTAGAATCGTTTCTCTACAAATTGATAGTTTAGGCCTCACAATCGAGCGAAAAGCCCCCTGACATCTCAAGGGCTATTTGCCTCCTAACCCTCCGAACGCTGCTTAGTTTGAACTTTTCATAAAACATGACGGCCAATGACATAATTACATAGTTTTGAAGCCTTTCTCAATGAGGCATGGTCGGGGACAACGTAAAGTTGCCTCAGGAGAATCCAATGCCGTGCCTTGTTCTAGTGCATATTAGCCGAGTATAATATAGGGGGGTAAAGGTGAGGGCGGATATAGGAATAGCGGCAGATCTATTGGTGCCCGTCTCGTGGAGAATCTGCCGACGATCAAGAAATACGACCCATGGTCCTTCTCCGTCAATTTAATCAATAGACCATTGACGGATTAGGTAATGTATACCAAGCTCCGAGAAATGGGGAAGCTTCCTCATACTTCCCCAGCTTCGAATGGGCTTTAATATATTTATGAAGCTGGAGGATTGGTTGCCAATTAGGCTAGTAAATTGGCTCTGGGCAAGCTTAGATATTCTGGTAGATGGATCTGCTCTATATAAATATCATGTATCCTTCAGTTCGTGACCTCACTGACGATCCTGCAACAGACAATTATCAAATCCTGAAATCTACCTAGGTACGCAGAACCAACGACAGAAACCAAAATGTTGGCAACTTCTTTCCTCATGCTCGCGTTCGCCGCGGCTGGCTTTGCCCAGGCCCCTGAAGGCTACCGTACTGTATATGTCACTTCGATGGTGGACCCCAAGTTCGTCTTGGTCCCCATGACAGCTACTAGCGGTAGCACCTTGGTAGTGTTCGTCTATAACCCCCCTAAATATCGAAAACACATGTTCTAACCTGTACTTTTCACGTTTGAAGTAAGACAGCTGCTCAGACACCCGAACAACAATGGTATATCACAAGTGGCAACACAAAGATCCAGCTAGCCGGCACTGAGCTGTGTCTAGATGCAGGCGAACAATGTAATTATTCAACGGAATCATATTACGGATCAGTCAGAACTAACGACATCAACAGCCAACTGGAAGGATATGGCCAACATCTACATTAAGGAGTGTTCTGACACGGCCGACTCTCAGAAGTGGGTAGCTATGGAAGACGGAAGAATCGCCCTTGAGTTGTCGAGCCCACGTAAGTCCCACGTATTCAAATCTATATTATTATTGTAGCTAACATGAAAAAAATAGAGGAATGCCTCGACCTCCAGTTCATGAGAGCCACAGAGAACAACCCGGTCGGTCTATACAGCTGCGCAGGATTAGGAAACACCGGTGCCGCAGACAAGGGCATCAACTGGCCGCTTACCGACGCCACTGACCCTTAAAATTATGGATCACCAACTACTTACTATTCAAGTGATGGGCACTTGAAAGGGTATTATCCAGAGCCAAGTGGATTAGGAAGCTTGCTTCTAGGGAATACGAGACCTAATTACACAAAAAACTATCATGCTCTTTTATAGTCACCATTCAAATCATGTTCCTGTCGTTGAACCAAGTAAATAAGGAGAAAGCCTAATTCTAAAAGTAGTTAGAAGACATCACATCAAGCTGTCACAATAAGAAGGTAGCTAAAGGGACTTGTTCATGCTCGCCGTAATTCCATTCGTATTCCTCAATGATGTGTGCTCTCGAGTTTACTATCCGCCAGACAAGCTAGAGCTAATAACTCACTTCCTAGGTAATCAAGGACATCACTAGTTTAATAACAGAGATATCCGACTATATAAACGTGCCTAGGTGATCTAAGGGGTACGTAGGTATGTTACATTCTATATAGCTCATTCACAGGCCTGGAATATCTACAAAATTTCTTACTCCTTTTATTAAACATGTTGATAGATTATAAACTTTATAAGGATTCAAGATATATTCGAGTTTCCAAGTCATCGTGCCTCGGTAGTCAGCACCGTTAACTTCAAGACGGTAGGAATCAGCAACGTTTCTCTAAACACCTAGATATCGGGCCAACACAATATTAACAGACAAGGTATTAGCAAACCACGATACGTAGTGTATAACACTAGATTGCTTACCATTGCCTAAACAGTATAAAGATCAGTCCGAGCACGAATCATAACTAAGACCTACCTAGTATAAAACCTCATCCCTTCCTTGCATGCTAGCCAGAATATCTTAATTTAATTCTCATCAGTTTGTACGTTAAAAAGCGCCTCCGTACGTCGCCTAGTTAGGTACCCAACCATATATAATATCAATACCACGCCTAGCCCAAGGAACCGTCTACGTATATACATTCTCATTGTTAACTAGGTAAGAAATCTGTTTGTTCCTGTCCTTAAAGTAAGCAATTCCCAGCTTCGCGGCACGGGAACCGGGATTAAGCGATCGCAAACCTTGCCTTACGCCGCCTGGGTACCGATCTTAAGAGACAGAAGAGGGAGAGGGAGAGGGGGTCCGAGAGCGTGAAACATCAAAGATCGCCCCCCTCTTCTTAGTTGCACAACACCTGGTGCCTTGCGGAATACATAGGATCTAACTTTAATTATCAGCTTGTTTGCGACCCCAATGCAGCCAGCGATGTGACGGCCACACCCGGAGGGGTCCCTCGGTACCCAGTCGCATCGAACGGACGGGGTGGGACAGTAAATGGACCAGGAACCGAGCCGAATGGAAATGATATACGCTAGGTATCTCCCTGTTCCATATGGGAGTTTTCCTCTAGGTTCCACTCTCGAGATCCATATCCAGAGCTCCTAAGTCGGAGCTTTATTACAAGGACATGTGTAGTTAGATGCTCGGTTAATGAGTATTCGTAAGAGGTACAATGATGACTTCGCGTTGAGCACATTCCGCGCCTGAAATCCGCAATAGCATTGTTACCGCCCGATACATTGTGTACCGTAATTCATAGCTCTAAGACGTAGTCTCTATCCCATGCCATCCACAAACAGGCAAGGCCGCCAAGAACACACTATGCTAGGTCTCCGCCGCCTCTGGCGCAAGACCTCACGATGGGGAAACCCCATTATCAAACCCATCTCCCAGCCCCTAACCCCTAACCTTCCATCTCCACGTCCCCACCGCCCCCTTTCTTCCTACCCTCAAGCCTCAGCCTCGTCTTCGCCTTCGCGTCCTCGACCCAGCGCGCATACGCCTCCTCGCCTCCCTCCCTCATCTTCGTCTCCACAACCCCCTTCAGCACCGCACCCGCGAACCCGACGAAATTGTGTCTCCGAAGCGCGTTCTCGAACTGCCAGTCGCGCCTCTTCCGCTCCTCCCGCGCCAGCGCCTCCGCGTCGCCCATCTCGCGCGCCGCGACGCGCCGGTCGCGCACCATCGCCAGGAGGTTGAACCGGATCTCCGAGAGGTCGTAGCGCGCGACGCGGCGCTGCAGGACCGCGCTGACCTTGGCGGGGAAGTCCTCCGCCGACGCGCACGCGCCGTGCGTGATCGGCGCCGGCTGCAGGCCGTCCAGCTCGTACAGCGTCCCGTTGATCGGCGTGTACGCGACGAAGTGGAACGCGTCCTCCGCCTCGCCCCCCTGCCGCTGCGTCTCGTCCACGAACGGGCTGCTCTTGGCGAAGCTGTTGTGCGCGTCGCGGATCAGCTCGCTGTTGCTCAGCGCCTCGCCCCTGAACTCCGGCGGCAGCGCCATCGTGAACTCTTTGAACTCCCTTAGCTTCTCGCCGATATCTACCTCGCTATCCTCTCTGTTCATCAGCATGCTTAGAAGCGCCTGCGTCCCGCACGCATTCTGTATCGTCTGCGCCGCGAACCACAAGTTCTCGGCGGCGTCGCGGTCGAAGGCACCGTCGAGCGGTTTGTCGGTCGACGTGTACGGTGTGTCCGTCGGATACTTGAAGAGAAAGATAACGCCGTAGACTGGGTAGAGCTCGGCTATCGCCTCCGGATCTAGCGTGAGCAGCTCTTCGAACTGCACATCCTGGACGCCCAGATTGTTGAGAAGAAACGTAAAGACACCCTATAGAAAATTGATTAGCCCTAAGAATATTAGTAGTAAGTAAGATAGGGATTTCACATACAGCATCCGACTCAACTATGAATAGTAGTTAGCAAGCCATACTCATGATCAGCAAACGGCCAACGAGGTCAACTCAACTGGTATTCCATCCGCCACTCATCTTTCAATTAAGCTTGCCCGGACAAGGCAAGGTGTTGGCTGTAGCTTGTATTATCTACGTAGCTTAGACAGATCCAGAGTTACTTAATCAAGGAAGAGAATAATGTAGAAGTGTGTCTAGGTAGGAAGTTTGTATTCGCATAAAATAGCCGAATGAAAAGTTGCTGTGATGTCAAGTTGCACAATAAAAGAGCTAGGTACCTTGTAGGTACGTACATCAGGTACACAATGATGCTTACGTGCCTGCGTACCGGAGCTGTTGTGGACCGTTGCGGGAGCTAAGGTCCGCATTTCTTGACGACCTGATAAGATAAGGCGGATAAACTACGGCGCTTGATGCTATTAGATTGGGTACTTGGGTACTTTATTCATTCGTCTTTTTCTCATCGGGGATGGGTTCGTGTTTTGAGTTATCTGAGCTATAGCAAAGGAGATCTGTTTTTACACTTAACCTTGAAGGAGGCTAGGTATATGCATCCCAAGAAGAGGAGCCTAGTCTTTCCACAGATCTCTCAAGAAACATTATGTGAATCATTTCGTTATCTACTGGCATTATCATTGCCAGTAAACTGACGTGATCTTTTCCTTCATTAGTGTTCTTCATCATCATTACCCCCCATACACAGAGAAAACACTTTTAGGAAGAAAATTGCCTAATATTGGCAAATTCGTGATCGGGGTCAACTTGCATTTGTTGCTTATTCCCTTGCTCTTTCAATCAAGAGAGGGCAGGTCGTGATCGCGAGGTCGAGGCTGTCCCTGAACTTGAGTCTGAGCCTGACCCTGGGGGTGGTGGTGAGCCTGGATAGGAGCCTGGGGTTGAGGGTAGGGTTGAGGCTGAACCTGAGGTTGAATGTGAGCCTGGGGGTACACGTGGCTGATGTGGCTGACGTGGGCGTTGGGGTGGCTTTGACTCTCCACAACGTGTACGTCCTTGTCTTCGGCCGAATTGCTTCGCGAAATGGAGTTAGTGGCGGCGTTCATGGCGCTATCATTGTCAACCAGTTCCACATCGTCCTTTGTGTCGTCCATGTGGAAGCGGGAGGGCAAAATCCGTCGCTGGATGCACCTCATCCATCCGGGGAGATCTCTCGATGCCATTCCCCAATCATAAACCTCTTTCTCGTGCCAGTTCGACGGGGTGACTCGGCCATTGGTAAGTCTCACGACAACCCAGATCATAGTGTTGAGGACGACATAGACCATCATTCCTCTATAAATACGATTAGCTCGTGCTAGTTTACTTGATAGGGGGAGACTCACGCGATAAGGCCGTAGGCGACGCTGTAGCTGAAAGGCATAAAGGCCAGCGTAACAAAGGACGGGACGGCGTCACCGATATACTGCCAATTGATGTTGATGACTTGACGGATCATCAAGCAGCCGACCTGGCAAAGTAGTATTAGTTATTTCCTCGTCCTCTCAAACTTTTAGATATGCTTACCAGAATCAAGGTCGATCCTGTGGCCCAAGGCGGAACAGAGGCCAGGATAGGGGCAAAGAAGAGACAGATTAGGAAGCAAACGCCGGCGGAAATAGCGGTCAGTCCAGTTCGACCTCCTTCTGCGATTCCTGCACCACTCTCGATGAAGGCGGTAGTGGGTGAACAACCAAAGAGAGAGCCGATCGAGATCATGAAGGCATCAGTGCAGTAAGCGATGGTTGAACGAGGAAAATCGCCATCATCTCTGACCACTCCACAGAACTTGGCCATCGAATATAGTGTTGCAGTACAGTCAATGATGTCAACGTAGAGAAAAGTAATGAGTGCTAGGGCGAACTGAGCACCATTGGCGCCGGAGAGGTTCCACTCGTTGACATTCAAGACAGACTCGATAGGATGGAATGCGATAACTTGCTTGAAGAATTGGAATCGCTCTTCACCAGCTTCCGTGTAAGGGAAGTAGGTAAATGGGGTATTACGGCTAAAAAGCGTCAGTCGATTCTTCCAGGTCCTTCACGAGTTCGAGAAATGTTCTACTCACGGCCAAGACATAATTGACACGATTCCAATACCGATGACGATGGCACTCTTGACTTTGAAAGCCATCAAGAACGCAACGAAGATGCCGCCAATGAAAATGCCGATCCACATCTGTCAGCAATTGTTAGCTGAAGGAACTCGATTTAGGGGGAAGATTTTCTTACACCGGGATTCTCCATGATGTGGCTAGCACATTCGCCCTTGGCGTCAAGATACTCGGCGGGACATCCACCAATTGCAAGGGGGGTAGAGAAACCTCCTGTGATGGCGCCAATACCTGCTGAATAGGACAATCCGATCTCTGTAAGGAACAGGCCAATTCCAACACCACACGCGGTCTTAATAGTAGCCGGTATCATGCGGACTAGCCACTGTCGCATTCCAGTCAGAGCCAGGAATATGAAGATGAAACCCTCCACGAAGATTGCAGTGAGGGCGATCCGATAAGGGACCTTGCCAGTACCATGCCAGCCGACAACCTGGTACGTGAAGTAGGCATTAAGGCCCATGCCTGGTCTTGAGGTATGTTAGAAGAAGGTTTATATAGACAAGAGTTTGGACGTACCCGAGAGCAACAGGCAGGTTTGTAAGGAAGCCGAAGAGGATACTGGCAAGGCCAGCAATAGCGGCAGTGGCCGTGATCAAATCGCGCTTCAGAACTACATGGGAAGTAATTAGCCTCGGTTCTTACCAAAGTCATCTCTTGTTCTAGGGGTCTAAGAAGCTTACCTGCTTGACAGTTGGCGTAATTAGGATCACCGGGGCAACCCGGCTCTGATCCGGGGGGACATTCGCATGTACCTCCAGAGTCCGCGAGAACAGCGGCCTGTTTTGGTTTATCAGATGAAATATCACAGGAGGATGGTGGAGTGTGTGGTACTTACATTGACTGCAACAATGTACGCCATAGTGGCAAAAGTGGTCAAGCCGGCGCGAATCTCCCGGAAGAAAGAGGAACCGCGGACGGTTTTGGGCTGATCATTGTTAGCAAAATAGTTGCTGGCATGTATGATCGAGAGTATTTATTGTCGTGGGTTACGAAGGCCGAATGAGTTCGCAGTATGGATGGAATACATCATATCAAGATCATTGTGTTGGGGACAAGGGGATGTATAGGAATCGGGTCATTGAAGGTAAAGACAGTCTAACTTACATGACCAGAGCCATCTAGGCGAAAGACGCGACCGAAAGTCGAGCTATTGATACGGTCCTCAATAGAGGCTAGCTTGTTCATCGACGAATCGACGAGTGCACCTAGATCAGGCATGGTGTCTGGCTCGGGTGACAAAAAATCACGTCGAATAAGGGGTGCACAGGGAAAGATTGGTAATTATTTCTTAAGGAGGGAAAATGAAACCGATACGGAAGACGGAATTTTTTAAGTCGGGGAAGAAGAAGATTTGTCAGTGAGTGATATGAATAAGGTCGGATAAAGTTGACAAGAGATCGGTCAACTAAGATGCAACTATATTCAACGAGTTTGTGGGAAACAAGACAAAGGCAAAGATAGGAAAAGCACCAGGTGGCGGTTAACCTCAGATGTCGGTGTGCGGGTGCAAGATTTCGGAGGACGAAATCAGAGGAAAAGTTGCACGGTGATGTGTCTGCCGAATCTGGAGGTGTGCCTTGCCCGGCTGGAAAAGAATGTTGTAAAGGAATGTTTCTTGTGGACGGGAGAAACGATACGGGAAAATGGATAATGAAAAGAGAGTTGGTGTGAGGGACGGGTGAGTCAAGAAGTGAAAAGGTTGAAGTAGGGTTGAAGGTAAGGGGACTAAGGGGACGGTTTAGCAAGTATCAAAAAGACCTCAAGGGCTAAAAATATTACCAAGTGCATGGTAGAAATTCTGTGGGGAGGAAACCGCGATATGAGGCGGCGAAGGACAGGTGCAGGTGTGAGTGCAGAGGCAGGTACCGAAGGTTAGGTTTGGGTGCTCCAGATATCAACCATGTCGTTGCTCGTCTAAAAAAGGTACGTACCTGGACCCGACAATTCCAATTGAATTTACTAGTAACTGGGATCATTCAGATGAACGGTTGGAGTAAAATCACCCTGGAAAGGGTGAAAGAAGTAAAGTTTCTACCGTTTGGTATTTTTTCGCTGTTCAACCCTTCTTTTCCAGTTCTCGTCCCTGGTGTTTCTACACAAGTCGTCACGCTATGAGGTTCGTCAGTGACCACCCCCACCAAAATATCCACCATACACACAGTCTACTACGCATGTACAAAACAATGGAAAATTGGCATGAACGCCTCTTCCCGGGGCCGTTCTCGGTAGTTTTGTAGAACTGCTACTAATGTTGATCACGCACCAGTAAAATTTAGTCATGTACTAACATCATATCAGCATTCAACGATTTTGTCTTCAATATCCACCTTGTCACCTTATCTTCTTAGACTTAAACTACCTAAACAACATATCCTCCACTGTATTTATTATCGTTCCGTTGTTCTATTACGCTATTTTGTTGGCAAGAGAGGGTATACGGGTTGCAAAATCAGGCATATCCTTGTTTAGTGGTAACACATAGCAACAAGGAGTTCCTTGGAAAGATAGGAAGATCACGTAGAACGCGCTGGGTCGACGTTCAAGTCACAGGGCCCTGCCAAGAACAAATATATAACCTACAGCTCAGCTGCAGAAATATATAGATTCCGGGTTTGAAAGATGCCGCAATTGCCAGGGTATACTTGTTACCGGATGCAAGCATCTCAACTGCAAGCACGCATATTATTATGCGCATTGCCGGCCCACCCCCCTTTTGATTCCTCTTGGGGACTTTCTCCTTATTTTAAGCCTCTTGATTACCCATCTAAGCATGTATATATATGAAGAGCTGCTGCTATAAAATGGCCTGCATTGGCGCGTGCATGTATCAACCTCACATGAATGTTGTGTATACCTCTCTGCTTGCTATAGTCGCCATTAGGCCCTACGCTCTTTTTCCTTCTCCGCCAACCTTGTCATTAACTAAGGCCCTCATATTTACACTAACACCGTATTGGTCAGCATGAGGTGATTGCTAACACGCGAGTCCTCTGAGGAGCTCGATTGACTTGTTCCACAAAGTGTAAACGAGTAATCGAACCCCTGAAAGGCCTCCTACGGGTCAGCAATGGGCTAGACAGTGGACAAGAACACGAGACATGCGGGAAAATTCGCCAATTACCGAGATGGACGGTAGCACATGCTACCTAGGTGTTATGCTACTGAGATACAGAGTGGGGATGCGAGTACGTCCATTCCATCATATATCTCCTGTATGAACCGGGATTGCATGTCGTACTCCCCCATGTAGGAGATTCTTCATTGCTAACCGATTCAACAGAAGCAGTGATAGTCAGCATGTAATAGTCAGCATAGTTCCTCTACGTCGAAGGTCCACGAACAAATCGGAAAGTCCTTAAGAATATGTGTAGCCGTTTCAATGATCTGAATGGTATTTCTTTAGATTGATGTAAACTGGAAGACATCATCTTGTAATTAGATCCAGCTATGCTGGGATGTTATGGTGTCGAGATATGCCTCCGGTTTCTACGTTCTTCAATGGCATAACATACTTCACAATATCAACCTGGGGGTAAAGCATCTTTAACTTTTGGAAGTCGTCACATTGGGCTTTCCTATTCGTTGATACCTCATACATAGGCTGGGTCACTTAGATACCTACTAGTTAAGTGGGGAAAATTATAAGATCTCTTCTACAAGAATCAACACGGGAATTTCCCTTTAATCGTAATCATCTGTTTTGGTCATATCTCCCGGAAGTAAATGAATACTTCTAATTTCACTTGGAATTAACCAGCTAGCACGCCGTATCTTGGTCTAATGCTGCGCTTCAAGGGAGTACGAGAACGGTAAAAAGACGTTACCTACTACAAGTTCTAGAGATATAATTTTCTCAGTCATCTCCCGCAGACCCTAGGTAGGTAGAGAAGGAGAGATGGAAAGAGACTCATCTAAACAAGTAATATGGAGAAGAAAGGGACGTAATATCGTTGAGACTGATAGTATGTAACAACGAGCAAGTCTAGCCTAATGTTGACTGTCCTATATCCATAGATACCTAGGTCACCATGTACTTAGTGCGTCTAGTTCAATATCTAGGTAGTAATTATTGCATGTAGCTGAGAGACAATACTTATCTAAAGATCTGGTCAATCAAGATGCTCGAAGCCTTCAAAATAGGGGCTTAGTTGGGATGGGGAAGGGTAGCATAGTTGTGCAGATTTGTAATTCTCCTCACGAATAATAAGCTATTAAAATTAAGAGCTACTCTTGAAAATTCGTCTTACCTAGTTTATTACTACAGCAGTCTAGTGCTCTGTCAAGCGGACTGCAGAAGACACAACTAGCAGAAATGCTGACGAAAAAAAACAATCTACCTGGATAATTGCGAAGCCTACCACGAATCTAAGGCTTCTATGTAAGATTATCATGAAATAGTGATAAGAGAAGGAGGGAGATATTATGATATGATATTGGTCTCGGATACTTTTGAATGTCTCACGTTTATCTAGACACAGCGTGCTCATTGGTAATTCTTGGATTTTCTCTGTTGTCCAACGAATAGTAGTCATATGAAAAGCTAGAAGGATTTCTAAAGACGTCAGCAGAGGACACCTAATTATCGTCACTGGTTCTAGACTCAGCCATCCTTACCTCCGCTTTCCCAAACCAGCATGCCATAGCGTTTATATGCGAGGATATCAGCCAATATGGATTACCTATGTAAAAGCAATTCAGCCCGAATGAAAGAGATACCTATAGTATAGAAACGCCATCAAATCACTAGGTAAAGCTCGGCCAATGAACCCATGTCGAAGTTACACAAGCTGACTTGGTTGGAACACTTTGTTTTCTAAACTATTGAAGCCCTTTCGAATGAACGACAGTCATGTGTACTAGATGAATCTAGAGCTGGCTGGTCTTCGACGACGCGATTAGATCACCATATCGCAGGGACTGGTATTTCAAAGGGTGAACTTTGAGGTATTCATGTCCTCTACAGGTGTAACGTGATCCTCTGTATCCTAGAAACACTATAATGCCCACGGAGAAGAGATGAGTACACTGTTGATCAAGGACGACGTGAAGTCACTTACCACCAGGCAAACATATGCATATTGTTTAATGTATCCACCTAAGTAAAGAGTGGAAGGTATCTTGAAATAGATCATTTCCAAGTTCGCGTGAAGGAGTGATAAGAATTGAGAGTCGACGGGAAGGTGCGTCCCTCGATCTCATTAGCGCACGTTCCCGTAGTTCGTCAATGATCTTTCGGAAAAGGGGGAAAGTACAAAGAATAATGTAAAGGTACATTAGGTAAGAAACTCAAAACAGGCCGAGATTTCGAACTCGGGTAGCATTGAATCTGTCTCACCACTCAAACTAAGTTTACAAGCTGCCTCGTATCGTTTGGGCGGCTGTTATCATCAACTCAAATTCTCACCCCTCCCCCTATCACCAACTTACAACTTGTCCACCTTATTCACAAACCCGTCTACTGCCTTCTGCATCCTTACTGCTATTCGATTCCTATCTCCGGCCTTCTCGTCGCAGTAACCCCCTCGATTCAAGCGCCGGGTGCGTGTGAATTGAGTGAGTGACGAAATACAGATTTATCGAACAGTACCTCCTTTGACAACAGCCAGCCGTTTTGCTGTAATCCCAACATTCAATAGAACAAAACCCCTGATTCGCCTATAATCTTAGTTTATGATATGGCATAGTTAGTAATTTGAAGAGTTGGCTTTTCCACAGATTCGACTCTATTCAATCTACATCTTAGCTATATCGTTCTTTCGCAAGACTCTATCTATCGAATCCAGCCTCATACGGCTGGATCAAGTGCGGAATATTTCAGAAGCAAGAAATCGGAACGGTCAATCAACCAACGGGAGGCAATATGTTCGACGTCCTTTGGACCGACCCCAATCGGGAACTTATGGGCGAGCGAATCATAAGAAAAGAGCAAGAAGCGAGGCTAAAGGAGAGGGATAAGAAGCAGAAGACAGAGAACAGTCGCCGATCTATTTCAACGGAGGGTTCAAATTCTAGTGATCGTGGTTTTGGGATCTTTACAGTTAGGAGCCGAAGGAAAACCCCGACACCGTCTAAAGCAAAGGATACAACTACGTCCCCTGCGCGTCTGGCCTCTAACACCAACAAGGTCAATCGAACGTCGGCATACTGTGCTAGGTCTCTATTACACCACCACGACGGGTCACAAGCTACAGTAAAGACCGGCGAGAAGGGTCACCATCCTGTCCAGTTCCCAGAAGTGGCTGATACCTCAAGCATATCATCTCCAGGTACGAAATTATCCTGGTTATAAACAATATATGCTAATTCTTGACGATACCAGATTCCACATCGTCAAAATGGACACATCGATCGGCTGCTAGTAACAGCACTGGGGCCGATGCCCCTATAGACGTTACGGAGACCACTCTAAAACCAGAATATCTAATTCAAACTCTAGGACCGTCGTCCTTTGTCACTAGAACTACCGAAGTCACCTTCTCACCTCGTGATCCGGAAACAGACCTTGACCAATTAGTTTCCGAAGTACACATCTCCGCTGATCGGTCCAAAGCCTCAACGCCCCCTTTAATGGACCATATGCCACGCCTACCAGAAAGAGTGTAAGACTTTGAACTTCGTGAAAAGCGGTTATAACTCATCCTAATGCTTTTTCTAGAAATCCCTTGGCATTTGATGACCCTGGTTCGACAGCGTCTTCCTCTCAATCACCTCGAACTCCACCCCCCGTTGAGCTTCGGAATAACGCCGCTATCTATACTCCAGGCTGGAACAGCAATGATAGATTAGTCAACCCGGACGCCTGGAAGCCTCCTCACGAATGGGACTGTTCCCCGACTAAGGAAAATGCGACCATGTCAGATGAAGAAAGGTTGCAATCCTCACCGGTGGGCGACGATTCAGACCAATGCATGTCTCCCAGTCTTGCAGCATTACAGCGCGAAGTCCGAATGATGGCTGCGGCTAGTCCAGAGCTTATGCTCGCCAACATCAAGTCAAGTATGGGCCATTCGTCAGACGCAACAGTTTACAAAGAGCTTGAGATGTCCAAGAAGAGATGGATGTTTTCTGCCCTACAAAAGGAAGGCTATATCCCCTTTTCGGAGCCCGCAGATAGTCGCCCAGTGAGCCCGGATTCGTCAAAATCTTCCAGATATCCTAGAATCCTCGCGCTATACGAAACTCAGGGTCTGTCCCTCTATGAATATCGACTATAGAATATTTGAGCTAATTGGCAATGTAAACTAGCATCTACGTCGTTCCTCGCAGCTCTACACCCACAAGCTTCGATCTCTCACCTTTCGCCAAAGCCAATATCTCCGAACCTATTTCCCAACGTCCAACCAATACTTGTGCCAGCAATCTCGGCATGCTCAGGGTCTCGACCGCTTGCGCCGCAACTGTACTCGACCGTAACATGTTTGCATATGCCGGCATTATTTCCTTCCAGCGAGATCCCACCGATGCTTCGCCATATTTACCGCTGTCTAGCAACCGGCGGTGCCCTGCACTTAACACTAATTGATCCTCAACCGGTCTCATCTTCGATGGGACCAAAATTACGACAATGGTTATTTGAGAAACTCTTGATACAGCTAGAAAAGCGATGTCGCACGACGTACCCAAGCGGCACATTTCCGGCCTGGTTGGCAGTCGCAAAACTCCGCGGGTTCGGGAGCACTATCACGACGGTGTCCGTGCGGGCTGTACATGAGTGTGCTTCTTCGATAGAAGACACGAAGAAGACAACAGCTGTAGAGAGCGAACTTCGATGCCTCATTGCGAGAATGCTGTGGCAAGAGATCTGGGGGAAATTTGTTCACGCAGATCGGTGGTGGTGGGAAGAGGAGGACATAGTTCAGGAATGCATTGAAAGGGGGACTTACTGGCAGTATTCACACATCGTCGCAGTCAAAAACAAGAGGCAGGCATCCTAAACTGTCTGGTGCTTTCTTGACGAAGATTTCGAGTCGATGCGGAGTAAGGAGTCTGAAGCATTTTCGTTTGGGAGGAATGGTTCATTTATAAGACGAAAAAAGCGTCAACTTGCATCAGCTCATGCCACAGGAGTTCTGGAACAAATCATTATATTCGCTAACGATGTTTCGTTCTATACCCCGCCGAATTCACCGGACGTTTTAGAGTATTTCTTAGGCAAAATCGCTACACTCCCTGGCACGACTCGGACTGCTCCCTCTCTTGCTCTTGTTGAAGCCTATTAGCTCGTTGGAAGATACCCGAATACAAGTCCTACCTACATCGACTTGACAACCATTTAATAATTATTCTAGCTATGCCATTTCGATTTCAGCAGACATGTGAGCGAGAAAAGCGGTTCATATTCATGCAGCAAATAACCAACCATACCTATATTTTATGCCAATTCTGGTAGTGGGTTGCATGACCAGACCCTTTTATTGGGACTAGGCGTCGGCGTCGTACGTATATCTAGCTTATTCCAATAGCTTATCTAGTAACTGCCGTCATGACCTCGTATCGTGGAAGTAGGGGGTAAATACAACGATATTATGTGAAAGATAGCAAACATGGGTATGTGCATCCTAGTCGCCGCCCCTACGTTTGAAGGATATGCACTCGCCCACCGAACTACGAGCCAGCCACCGAGGTTTGGGGACTGGGGGCTCGACTGAGATCTCGAGATCCGATGGTCGAGACTTTCCTGAGTTGCAAGGCCGATACTATGAGGCTATCCCGTCAGTACGGTTGTAACAGGCTTCTCTAGACTGCAGTCGTCTCCGGGGCTATATGAGAAGTTTGGCTGATCGTCATATATATGTAGGGACCGTCGTACGCGTTTTTTCATGTGTACCTGCATATCGAGGTCCTAGGGACAATGCACGGCGGATCTTTAATGGAGGCTTACGACTGCGGTTCGACGCAGATCGGCTCATTTTGTCCTCCGCCATCGCGAGGAGCTATTGCGTCTAACGATCTTAGCCAATGCTACGTCCCCGGAAAAAGATCTATGCTGGTTAGGTATAAAGCTTAACTGATACGATTAGCTGCCTATCCTGATGAAGCCACGGACCAAGCAATTAGTAATTCGGGCTCTGATGCTTAATTCTTTACCAAGCCCCTGAGTAGGTGGCCGTTGCGGCGTTTGCCGCGACCGCCTCCAATTACCCAAATCATAGTACCGAGCGAGGAGTCGTCGGGCTTCGTTAGTTCAAACAAATTTCCGTCTGCCTTTTTAGAGCCCGGCCCGCGTATTAGCTTCCGACGGAAAAGCGTTGCGCTTGCGTTGTTTGCTTTTTTTTCCCCAACGCTTTCACATGCCGTAATGGGTGCACAACATGCCATGTATGTACATATGTACATAGGTAGGCATGTACAACAAATCGAAATATCGACCGCATATCCGACCTATCATCTTACATAAAGACTGACTAGAGGCGAGAAGCGAGACACGGGGATCTTCAGAGACAGTATCCAGTCTCGTTACCGCACAGACAAACGCCATGGCGCGAGAAAAAAAGCTTTGGGCGCGCGCACCCCCCGGAGTCATAGCCTTATAAGGCGATTGATAGTCGTCATTCGGAAGTTCAGGGGAACTTGGAGCAGTTGGAGGTAGGTACCTACATAAGCTTTTATTTTTTCCTTTTGGTGGTTGTCATGTCTCTCCTTGCCGTTATTGCACAATTTCAATTACCGTTGGCCGCGCTAGCTGCGCCGCAGGAGGAGACGGGGAATGCTGGAATGGCGCACCAACGTTCTCGAAGCCGTTGCCGAACGTTGGCTGCCGTTGTCTCGGAAAAGCTTCTTTTAATCTTGGAAAAGTCTTAACTCTCTTAGTAGTGTAGGTAGGTAGGTAGTTGTTCTGCTGCTCTCTTTACCTTGGCAGCTTGGATATCAACGCATTATTAATCAGAATAAGGCTAGAACGCGACGACGATCCACGATATGATCCCACGGGTCCTTGGTGATCGACTTCGGGGGGGGGCCCTTGTTGATAATTACCGGCACATGCGAAGCAAAATCAAGCAGACATGCCGACGCGCAGGCAAGCAGGCAAGTAGGGCATGCAGACAGGCAGATAAACCATCACCGTGCCTTCGCAATTCAGGTTCCTACTGTACACTACGTACAAAGCGGCGAATAAAAAGTATCTTGGTTCGGCAAGCTTTGCCATTCGTTCCCCGGTTTCTCCTTATGCGGACGTGCCAAGGTCGAGGGCTTGCGAGATGGGGGACCGAGCAACCCCTCCGATCATTCCTCCATACGGGGGAAATAAAAACGGGCAGGGATTTTGCAGCAGTGCAGTAATTTTCTTCGTGAGACCCGAGGCCATGGTCCCAAGAGCTGCAACGCGGCGGCGCAAGCCATTATTTCTCCTCCCAACGCCACGGGGTAATTTTCCTATTGCTTTTTTCGGAAGACCTTCTCCCCTTTTTTGGACCTGTCTTATTATGTGATAATTATGTACTAATTTCGCCATTTTTGCTGACGAGCATAGACCTATATGTATATCTGACGTGATTGAAGATTTTTACGAACGAAACCACACAGATCTATGTAAACCCCTAACAGCTCAGCCACTTCCCGTCATTAGTGTCATTAGTGGTCTTAGATCAGGAACGAAGCAAGGCTGTTCTCCAATGACATTCGAACGCTTCAAGGTTAGGGGCTACTTGCCCTCTTCCCCGGTACTTAGTCCCCCGGCAAAAAGACGCTTACCTATTCAAGCCAGATAACCCAAATCCACGGCGTATGATTGGTTGCCACCCCCAGGACCATGAAACTAGAAAGAGGTAGGTCCAGACCTAACAGAATTCTACGAGCCCATACATAAACGCAGGTAGTATTGAATGTCGTCCTCGTAATGGAGGGCGGCGGATGTAACTACCGTTGGATTCGAAACTCCCTAGACGCGTTCTCTAAGGGACTTTATATCCCGCTAGTTTTATACCAGAAACTAGGTAAGCTTGCGAGCAGCGGCATTAGACTTAACTTGGTGTAGTGACTTGGTGTAGTGGAAAGACGGCAGCAATTTAAATAATACCAAACGTCAATAGTTGGATGCTGCTAATCTACCTCATCTTAACCCCGTATTGTACCTAGATACGCCACAAAACGAGTTAACACTTGGACGCTATAATGGATCAGCCTTATGAACGCTACTGTGGTAAAGTCCAACCTTGGCCCACCTCTCTCTACTATATCATAGCTTCCCATATTGCCATTTCTCAGGGTCAACATGCTTCCCTGGAACTGTCAACCAAAACATCATGAATGCTGGAAAGAAAACTCGCGTGGTGATCCGCATCCTACTGCAACGTAAAAGACCAGCCTCATTCAACTTCGTGCCCGACCTAACCGAACTTCGAGCGCAATAAATTTTTCCTTAGCCTTACCGGATGCATAATAGCGAAATACGTACTATGTAAGACCTAGGGGAAGCAAGCTACCCCAAATCTCAACTTCCCCCAAAGAAACATAAGTATGGCATACGTAATGAATAATGCGCTAGGCAAACTGAGGATAGTAAAAATGCACTCCAGATCACAGCGCTATGGTTGACCCCAGATTGTCTTTCGCCTTAGCGAACTTCCCCTTTTTACTGCACCTTCTGCTCCTATGTACTTGCATCAAGTAAGGAGTTGGGCAATATGGCGGATGCAAAGCCCGAATTCTCATTTTCCTCCCGAATCATTACGGCCCGCCTCGGCTGCAAAAGCGTTGGAACGGTAATGATATCCGAATGGCTACCAGACTAGCGGGATTTCACATGTACGTATTATATGTATGTGACTCGGTTCTCAAATGGGAAATGTTAGATTGGCCTCTCCGCGTTTCGGATAGTTAGCGGTGTCGAGGGGCAGGGTAGGGCCGACTAATCTGAGCAATCCCTTCGCTTTGCAATAACTGTATAGTATCTTGGCCTGTTTGGCCAAGCAGACAAACAACGAAACACGAGGACATCGAATCATTGAGATGCACGAGATAGATATTCTTCAATAAATATATCATTCGGTACACCAACCGACCAATCCAATTCGGTGATGACTGGGTATATGGCTAGTAAGATTTTAATACAACCGAAAGCTGCCTTTCAAATATGCCCAAGAAGTAGAATAAACAAGAATACACTTCGTAATACAACCTGTAATGCGCTCATAGCGTCTATCCCTTGGAATCATGGGCCGAATTAGACGTCCTGCCACTGTTGGCTAGCTCGGTCATGCTTTCGCTTTCGAGGTCTCGTCGTGGACTCCGACTCGGAAGCCTGAAGGCGAAATTATGCTTATCGTGGAACTCGCTCGGGTAACGATTCGGCTCGGGACGTTGACCGTTGATCCGATTCATAACATCGGCGAACGTAATCTTCACCGCCTCCCAACTGGTCGCTACGTAGATAAACATATTCCAGAAGCCCTGGAGCGGTAACACGATCGCACTCATGATCTCTAGGGACGCTTCTGTTTTATTCGTGTTGACAAGACTGTACACCCGATTGGCCGAAGACGGAATCCAGGTGACAAGGAGCGCCGTGAAAAAAAGGAGGGCACACTTGCTATAGGACCACGCGGCGTTATTGGCCTCGAAATTTGCCCTTCGCTTTTGAGACTTTGCCTGTGCCCGAGCAGTTGATGGAGTCGGTGGTATGTTACTCGTGGCAGGGCGTGTACCGCCGCCCCCTTGCTGTGACTGGTTGCCCTTTTTGTTATCAGACGAGATCATTACTGAGTACGCTGGCCTGGGTCTCTCAGTGAACCGACCGAGCGGAGCAAGGTCGATCCCATTTGTGCTGTCTTGGGCGGATTCGCTGGTGACGGTCACCTCGGTCGTCTTGACTGAGTAAGGGTCGTCCATGGTTATCGCCTCAGGGTCGTGAGCACTACTGCTGGCTCCGAATTGACGTAGTTGTTTCCGCTTCCTGTATATCTCTCCGCCTGTTCTGATATAGATGAACATAGTGAGTAAGATAACGACCCTACGTTAGGTTAGCATCATACGACTCAAGAGGCCTCGGTCCTGTGCTCTTACCAAACCGGCCCGTAGAAAGTAGCAATTCGAAAGATGTCGTAGTCAGAGCTGACCCAGCACCATAAAGTAGCGTTACCATACATCCTCCCAGACCTTTCACTCTTCACGAAGACATAAGCGAGCGCGGGTATGAATGGAATACCATAACATAGCAAGAGATAGTAAATTTCCATCTTCCGGAGCCTGGCGGCGTCAAACTTGTGGTAGAAAGTCAGGTATACATTGAACGCCATTGCCAGAGTCCATAGAGCATCTGCAGGTAGGAACCTTCATTGGGTGAGTAAAAGAGACGACGTTTTGACACAAGAGGTGGTGCTTACATCTGAATGAGGAATGCCTGAAATTGACATCCAAATGAGTCGACTTCTAACACATATCTCCTCGATAACAGCGACCCCACGTTTGTCATCAGGTTACCGAAGGAGGCGTAGAAGACTAGTCGGTTGATCGGCTTGTGAAATGCCTTCGAAAAAGTAAAAGTGAGGATGACGAAAAGGCATCCCAACATCGAGAACACGGAGCCAACTCGCTCAATGACGCTGATGGCGTTGAGCACTTCATCTGACAGATCGCTGCCCGCCATCTCTCACAATACCTAAGGAGTTCGGTACTTCAAAATCGAAAGGAGGTAGGGTATATTATCAGGATAATGAATGAATTGGCTAGTCGACAGGTACCGTAGCTTAATTTTAGCTCTCGATCAAAACCACTCGGATGGGTCCGCATATGTAGGTTTTGGTAATGTTATCGAATAATAGTCAGTCGAGTGACGAAAAGCGGATGGTTAGCCCGAACGGTGTTCGAGTCATTCGTTAATCGAGATAGTTGACATCATCCACGTAGACGGTATTGCCGCAAAACACAAAGTCCCTGAATATCGAAGAAGATAAGTGAGCCAGCTCGTCGAATAATTCATCGGCCACTACCAAGCTTTCAAGGGTCCACTTGTGCTGCGCGACATCAACGGCCAAGTCCTAGGAGAAGTTGAATCTTATAAATGAATCATTTACTCACACATACGGGCTCGTAATGCGCTTTGTTTCCCGGGGGGAGGATACTAGATATGCAGTTCCTAGCTACTAGTCAGGATGTCAACGAGTAGAGGAGCCCTGCATGTTCACCCATGTCAGGGTCCTGGCGCTCGACTCGAGCTGACTAGAATGGAAAAGGTACCAGTCTGTGAAAGGGTGACTGGAGTATGGAGGCCAATCAAATACCAATATGCGGAGTGAGAATAGTTTTGTGCCAGCACGGACATGATGAACAGGGATGGGAGGCCGCTAGAGAAACATCCATATGTGCAAGCATGTCATGTAAGAAGCCAGGGGGCGTATGCTTTGGCCTGTACCTAAGTATCGTGTAGGGTCATCGAGAGACGACATGCCATCTTGCCCATCTAGACTCTCTGCTCACTGTTGATCTGTCGACCTGGGACGACCAGACCTGTGGACCCTGTACCACACAGTATCCATGGATGTGGGCATAGGCTTAAAGTCATTAGTTTGAGCTTGACCCGAACTTGGCTCCAGCGTCGGGGTAAGTACCTAACCCCAGAGCATGTGGGATAATGGCCGAAACGCATCAAAGCCCTTAGTCTCTTTAGCCTCTTGAGACCACCTCCAAAGAGTGTTACCCCAGCTTGGCAGACATGGTAAATACGTCAAGTGACGGAGGTACGTAGTAAAGGAATCGATGAAGCTATTGTTGATAATTGCCTCTCGTCATCCGTCATCGACCACGGCTCACTAGAGTCAGATTACAATAACAATACTACTAAGTTCCATGTTGCTAGGTATGATGGCTGAATAGGTAATGATCCGGCGGTGGTAGGCGTAGCCAGGCAAGCCACATCGCTATATGGCTGCACCGATGCAGAAATTTGAACAATTGCTGAATAGGTCGGTCTGCTATTGGCAGCTGATGGTAGGTTATCCTTGGACGTGTAACCCAATCAAGACATATGACTGGCGAAACACTGAACGGGCAAATGCGTTTCAAACATTCTTTCCGTCACGAACCCTTTCTCATTTAGACAGTTATGTCGCGATCGCTGTGACAATGCAGAGAAGCCGCAGTGGTAACAGATTGTAAAGCCCTCCATTGGAGTAGTGAGAGGGTGATGAGTGGTATGGTGAGATAAATGTTGTGGAGTAATGAAGAGTGCTGACGCGAATATGTAATAAGGTGAGATGAAAAAGCTAAGAATGTGGTAAGAAAAGGCTTTAGTTAGCGACGCTAATACGCTAAGCATATTGATGTAAGCTGCAAATGTCAATATGATCCATTAGATGCATGTGGATTCATTTCATCGATCCTTCCTCCTAACTCCCTTATAACTTCCTTCTGAGGTCTGTTCCCAAAATACATAATTATTAAGTAATGCGGCACGTGCATCTGAGAAAGGGAATATTCTTTTACTTTTTGACACTAAAATGTCGTGAAGCTTCATCAGCATTAAAGATCTGTGCCAATCCCGTCAACCACGTTGTCGAAATCCCGACTTCTCCATGTGGCGTTCGCACGTCTTCCTATACCCTGCGCTGCCACTTACATACATACCGTTAGTAGGTACCTTGTACCTCTTGCCTCTTATCTCCGTCCTATCCCACGGTCACGCAAACACAACAAACCAAACTCATTCAGCTTCCTCCGTCACGTTAAGCTTCGAAGTTATATAGTCTTCACACCACAACTCACCAATTTAGAGTATTTCAGATCAGATCAGATCAAGCTTATTAAATGATCTACCAAATTCACTTCCCTCCACGGCTCAACTTACTCAGCACTCCATCATTGAAAGGAGGGAGACGTTACACCGCTTCGCAGCTATCTAATTGTCTGCTTCAAGCCCGTCAGCTTACATACCTCCCGGAGCTACCGTCTTTCTAACGATGGCTTCTCCGTCTTTTCTCTGCGAGCCACCGAGCTTCGTCTGGCTGGCTGTGTCTCGATAGGCGCTGAAATCGATGCCCTAACTAATCGTCGGTCACCGGTCACGGGTGTTTATCGGACAGATAAGTCTTGGCTGGCTACTTGAGTTTTGATAATGGCCATTATGCTCAAGCTCAATCAACCATTCCGAGGTCATTCCATAATAATGACACCCACCTAATCTCCTGCGAGCAACTGTTTCCAACGGGCGCAGCCAACCGGAGCATCAGCAAATGGCCGGCAATTACCCTTACAATGCATTACCGAACTGTCGTGGAACAATTTCTCCTGTCTCATGCACCATGCCATCGCAACGCTGCTGGATTAGCGCTCAAATTTTTTAAATTGCAAAACCAGATATTTGAATGTAGGTAGATTTATCGACTGATGTTGGTTACCTAGGTGTACATACCTAGGTAGGTATTGACAGGATTGGGGTTGCGTTTGGTCTACGGATTTCCCTGATCCAACACCGCTTCACCGTTCCGAGATCTTCCAAGATCTCCAGAAGAAAAGCAACATTCGGGGGAATAAATCATGCTTGCCTCATTTTCTGGACTCCGATGCTCAGAAACCCTGTACAGGAAATCATCTAAGGAACCATTTCTGAAGAGAAAGTTCCTGCTAACCCCTTACCGAGCATAACGCGCATCATTGTTCATTGCTACCTTACGCAGTAGCTTTGGTTTGGTTCCGAAACCAATGCTCCAATGGCTCTAATGGCCCCTCTTTTGGGGTCAGAGTCTGACGTGGGATCCGGGGAAGTAATCGAATGTTTTCGACGACCCAATTGCCTGCTGAGCAGGTATCTTTCAACTTCTCCAATGTCAAAGCGTACCTGGCTGGAGGTCTTTGCTCCCTATACCAAAACAGTATAAGGGCCGTATCGAGCACCGCAAATTTATCCCAAAGTCCCTACCCCCTACGCAAAGTCCCAACGACTGAAGTTTTATAGGAAGGTAAGGAAGCAACGGCAACGATATCCTACGTCGAAGTCGTGGAGAGAAGCAAGTTAATCACATTTTCGGGATCTTCCAGAGCCTCATGCCCTTCTAGAATCCACTTCGAATACCACGACAGTTAGATGAATCCTTCGTGTCTAGACCAATGTAACGCCAACCAACGACAATGGAATGGTTAAGCCTTACTCAAAATGGTATTTTCGTCTTAGCTAATATGTTCACAGGGGCAGATACCTACGGAGATTTCCTTCAAACACTCAATAGCGTGATGAAGATTGATAACTACAAGATGACCATGTCAAGAGCCATCATATTTAGGCATCTACATAGGCAAACTGTTTCGAGTAAATTTTTTTTCGTACTTTAGCTAGGTAGGAAGATGAAATCGAAGAAGTGAATAGGTAAATCACGAATATCAAATCCATTCATGCTCCTTGAAGTAGGCAATCGACGTGTTATATCAAAGCAATCGTTCCAACCCTAACTAAACAGAATATACCGACTATCTCAATGTTTCCTTCCGGAGCTAGGAAGATACTCCAATTCTTTCACCGACTTTATATTTATCAAGGTTGAAACTGGGTCTCACGAGAGATCATCGCGGAAGTTCACAAAGACCCACGGCTTTTAGAACCTGACACTTGTGTCAGCTGCTATTCGCGTGTTCAACTAAGATTCTTCCGTCCTTCACATCGATCATTGTCTCCTTCGTAGACTCTGAGAACAGTTGCATGATTGCCGACGAGTTCTCCCCGACTGCCTAGGGTTTCTTTGTAGAAAACCTTCAATAAGACGACCCAAATATCCTCGCCATAGAAACCTTCTAGATCCCGCCATCGCCACGAGATCAGACTCCGATGGGTAGTCTCCGTAGCCCACGGGAAAGCTCGTCACTTTATCTACGAGGAGTTCTTCCTTTGTTTTCTAGAACGTCCGGAGAAGTCTCATAACGCCAAAGTATTCATGGCAACCCCTTTCAGTTGCCAGAGTTAGCGAAGGTTTAAGATGGAGGAGTCTTCCTTCAACAGGTTCCAGGCTTCCTTCGGTCGACTGAAGCCCTAAGGTATCGATATATCTGTCCCAGTGCTTCCTTGGTGACACCTAGGAGTTTAGACATTAGTAAAGCTCAAACTAGTAGTTAAGCTGTGCGGAGAGTTTGCGGCCCTGGTAGAAGAATCATTGCACGTAATGTCGAGGAAGAGGAACAGAACTCGGCGCCCGAACGCTCATGCCAATAATCGAAGGGGACCGCGAACTGTAGGTTTCGATGGCGACCACCTCATGCAGGTCGACCCGCCCCTGACGAAAAACCGTAACCCGGCTAACAGGAGAGGAGGCAATAACAAATCTTTCCCAGCTCGCGGTCGAGGAGCACAGCCATACCACAATGGCAACAACCACGCCCCTGGCCCCCGTGGCGGTCAAGGGCAAAGGCATCACAACAACAACGCTTCCAACTCGAATCCGAATAAACGCAAGCACCGCAATAACAACCACAGCAACACCCCCAATACGCCCTCCGACTTATGCTCCGACATCGATATGCACCTCGGCACGCCGCCGCCGCCGCTCCCTTTCACCACATCGCCCTTCTCAGCCTCCTCGCCGCCATTCTCGCTAACTCATCACGCCAACTCCAACTCCAACACCCATTTCAACGGCGGAGGTGGAAGCGGTGGAACGAACAAACGGTTCTGCACAGAATGCAGTGCGGTGCGGCGCGCGAACCTGCGCTTCCGTAACTGGGCGGCGCGGGCTATCCGCGCGTGCGGCGAGCGCTTCCGCGAGTGGGCCGACGACGCGGGCGTCGGCTTCGAGAGCGCGGATGAGATGGACTGGCAGCCTGAGCCTGTTATTCGGGTTTTGTTCGTGCGGCCTCCTAGTCCTACTCCCGCTTCCGCTGCCGCTTCTTATCCCTTTGCACAGCCTTACGCTCAACCTTATACTGGGCAGCGTAAGCCTAGTTTCGGGACGCAGGCGCAAGGGCTGGAGGCGGAGCAGTATTTGGAACATCTGCGGCAGCAGAACGGGGTGAACGTATGGGAAGGAGGTGTAGGAAGTGTAAACAATGACCCCAAACCCGGGCCCTGGCCCTGGCCGCCGTTCAACTGGTACGAGAACCCCGCCGTGCCGACCTGGTCCGCGCGCGTGCCCTCGACGGGGCTCCCGGGCGTACCTACGACGATGGAAGACGTGCCGCTGCCCGACTGCAGCACCTTCCACACCAACCCTAACACCAATGCCCACATCAACAACATCTACGCCAAAACTAACGCGTACACCAACAACGCCAGCAGCATACCGGATCCAATGCCCGTCTCAGGCTTCGGCCTGCTCGGCGCAGGGTGCGCCGGCTGCGCGGCCGAGGAGCAGGAGTCGAGGTTAGGCTGCGCGTGGAGCGCCGCGGGTGAGCAGCCGTCCATCCCGGCGCGGGCGCCGCCGCAAGCGCCCGCCGTGACGAGCACGTGCGGGCCGGCGAGGGTTGGGGTCGGGGTCGGGGTGCCTTCCGCTCGGCCCCTAGGCGCGAACTTTGCTACGTACCGGAGTACCAGTCGGAAGACTTCGAGGGATTCGGATGGTCCTTATTGAGTAAGGGCTCCTGGGTAGCTAGCGGGGAGACGGGTAGATGTAGATGAAGGATTGTTGTGGGCGGGGGGAGGGGGATTTTGGGAAGATGAGTGTTCGCGTTTTGCCTCGAGATGCCACGGGTTGGAGGTTCAAGGTATGGGTGCTTGCTGTTAACCGGTCAAGTATGCATCATTTGCTCAATAGGAGAGGCTCACGCGGTATGTAGGAAGCAAACTGCTATTTCGCCCTTGGCTAAATTCAAGACTGGCAGGTTAGCACGATTCGAGGCAAATGAGTCTAGTAACTAGACCTTCCAAGATACTACGATGTGAACGAAATGCCATTAGCCATAAAGAATATTTTCTGTATCAGATAAAAATAGACAAACATGCAGAGCAGACCAAATTGCCTATGTGGTATTGACCAGATACTTGTCCCTAACGGAACTATACACAATCGAATTAGCAAGAAACCCACCCCCATAACGCCTAGTCGCCGTTGCCTGATGGGAATAACTCCTTCCCGTGAACCATGCGGATCGTGATCGTCATACCAAGACTCTCCTAACACAAGACAGGTTGCCTTCTAATCTGCAATGTGTTTGTTTACTTCGCCTCTTGGTACTGACCAATCACGATACAATGGTCTCGTTCGTAGGGTTCTGGAAGTATTTGTTAGTATCTAGTAGTTTAAAGAGGATATGCGATGTCATACCTAGTGTCAATTGCTCCTGGGGCTTAATACGCTCTGCTCTCAGCTTCTGGACTTCCTGCGCGAAGACTGCTTCCGGAGCAGCTGTGCTGTCAATGCAGTTTGCCTTAATAGAGATAACCACACCACCGCCAACTTTCAGGAACATGTGAGCGTTCAGGGCAACGATACGGGCTTGATCGGGCTGGGCGACGTCGGCAAAGATGCAGTCGACCATTGGTACAAGCATGCGGTACTTCATAGGATACCGAGCATCCTCGACAATAGGAATAACGTTCGTTCGGTTTTGAGCCATGTTAACCAAGTCTCGGCCAGATCGGTGGGAGAACTCGACGGCGTAGACGTTCCCGGTAGGACCAACGATGTCGGCAACATGAGAAACTGATGTTCCAGAAGCGGCACCCAAGTATAGAACCTTGGAGCCGGGCTTCATGTAAATGTTGTCAATACCTCCGATGATACCAGCCGCCAACTTGCTTCGGAAAGGATTCCAAATTCGGTATTCGACCTTGGTGGTGATAGGGGCACCATCCTCTCCTTTGGTAACAGTATCAGTGGAGACTCGCTTCTCGCCATAGACTTCGATACCAGGAGCGATGCTTCGGGTGAGCAAGTGATCTTCCTTGCCCCGCGAGACGAACACGCCCTCGTGACGGTGGGGTTCCTTAAGTAGGCCAATTAGCGAAATGTGAAAGAGAAAAGAGACGAACCGGTGCTTCACTTACGACAACGACCTTCGCACCGCCCTTTGCGCCGCCCCTTGCACCTCCCCGTCCACCACCTCGAGGAGCTCCACGTCCTCGGCCACCGGGACCACCACGGCCCCGATCACTAAAGCCACCTCGTCCGCCTCGTGCACCGCCTACAGATCAGATTAACACTCTGAATTATATATAGACAAGTTTTCTAGGTTGGACTCACCTCGAGGACCTCCGCGACCACCTCCTCGTCCACCGAAACCACCTCGTCCACCGAAACCACCTCGATCACCAAAGCCACCTCGGCCACCACCACCACGGCCACCGCCTCTACCTCCTCTCGGTGTGATTCCCATATTTGAATAGAATTGTTGTATGAGAATGAACTGGATAGGATCTGCGACGAGTTTTTATCGCGTCTATTGTCGCGTTCAGTATTTGGCGAGCGACAATTGGAAGAAATTTTCAAGTCAAGCGTTAAAGCTTTGGTAACAAAAATTTCCTTCCTCAAAGCTTCAGAAGAAAAAATTTTGGAGCTACCTTCTTCGTTATCCACTTGGAGTGCTTGGAGAAAGTAGCATGGCCCGAGCTCCCAAGGGCCGAAGATTCACCGTAAAAAAAAGTTCACGGAAAGCCATTATCGATAAGAAGGAACGTTTTAGCCAAGTGGGTCCTTTCTTTTCTGCTAAGACCCAGTACGTACCACACACAGGGTCGGTAAGCGAGGCCACAAGAACATTTTCCACAATTTGAACTTTCCCGAACTTGAACTTCGCGAAAATCTTCAATTCAACACCAACGTTATCGAGTCCATCTTCTATCTCAACGCCACACAGCAGTCACGATGGTATGTCCAAAATTCCTATGCGATTAATCACATTCGAACTCTCCTCAATTCCGCGACGGTTATGATATTTATTATGTTGTCCTACGACTCGAAATCAATCATATCGACGCATCCCGCATCATCCCGCATTTCACTACCAATGTCATAGATGGCCTAGAAGGCAATGGTAACTAATACCATATTCTCTACAGGTTCGATACGCTGCTACCGAGATCGACTCCGCTAAGTCGGCCCGCGCCCGCGGTGCCTATCTACGTGTTTCTTTCAAAAACACCCGAGAGACCGCCCAAGCTATTAACGGCTGGAAGTTGACCCGCGCTGTCAAGTTCCTGGAGAACGTGAAGGAGAAGACTGAGGCTGTCCCCATGCGACGATATGCTGGCAGTACTGGCCGAACCGCCCAAGGTACGAATGCTCTATACCAATATTTCTAGGATTGGCGGGGACGTTGGAAAACTATTGATAGAACTCAATTCTATGGTCACGAGGGTTGCGGTGGACAAGAGGGCTGACATATATGATGTGAACAGGCAAGCAATTCGGCGTCTCCAAGGCTCGATGGCCCGTAAAGTCTGCTGAGTTCCTGCTCGGTCTCCTTAAGAACGCTGAGTCGAACGCCGACGCCAAGGGCCTCGACACCAGCAACTTGATCGTCAAGCACATCCAGGTCAACCAGGCCCCTAAGCAGCGAAGACGAACTTACCGTGCGCACGGTCGTGTATGCCACCAATATTCCTAAGGTCGTAAAGGTGCGAATCCACTGACTAGTTGTACAGATCAACCCCTACATGTCGAACCCGTGCCACGTCGAGCTTATCCTGACCGAGGGCGAGGAGGTTGTTCAGAAGTCCGAGGCGGCTGTACGTGAGCCGGCACACTTGAGCTCCCGACAACGTGGTGCTCGTATCCGCCAGGCCATCACTGCCGCGTAGATTCTCTCGACATGGAGAACGGGGCAAGGATGTGACGATTTAATGGAGAAGGTTCGGGGTTTTTAGTGCTTTTCCTCCTGGTGTCAAGGCGGTCGTAAAGCATGGGTCAAGGTTTCTGGCATGCAAACTCGCGAATAAGACTTTCGTGATTCCCCAAATACCAAAAAGTTACTGAACAATCCTCGCCGGTGCTTCTTTCGTTTGTGATGAATGACGCTTTGTTCTAGATCTACGTCAACTGCCATGTAACTCCCTAACCCCCTTATTAGTGACACAGACGGAGGTGTCTTGATTGCAGGCCTACTTCCCACATATCATATCATGAACCATACTACTAGGTATCTTCCTTATATGCCGTCTATCGACTTACTCTCGCCCTATAAGGAGGTAGGGATTAGTCGAACTTACAATTCTGTCACAGTCATTAATGTCACGGGTTAGAATTTCTCATAAAGTTTCCATGGTACTCTTAATTAGGCCTATAGCCACTAAGGTACATCCCGTTGCAGCCTTATTTGCAAACGGGGAGAGCAAAGCATTAGCCTGTCCCATTGAGGCTCACCCGTGCCTCGTATTCCAGACTCCATATAGTGCATTCATGACCTCATTCTTATCCATTGCCAGGGGAACCTTCTCCTGCCACGTTTTCTCTGATAAGGAGAGGCAGCAGAGGTGCGCAACAACTGTGAATTTTTGGTGATCAAGGTAAGGAAAGCAACGTGTTGTAGTACAAGTTCAACGCGAATGCCTTCGATTGGTGTCATTGGTTGGAAAGTGTGTTCGTTGTTATATCAAATCAATTAGGGGAAGGGGTAAGAGCGAAGGAGCTAGGTATGACTAGCCCTTTGGAAAGACACTCCGTGGTTCTTTCTTTGCAAATATAAGATGGCAGCTGCCTTCTCAAAGCCCATACGCCGCCCGATGCACATGCGGTCGTGCAGAGAGGGAAACAGCAAGCCGAAAACGTACGCCGTAGTCAGTGAAAAGGAAAGTAAGGCCAGCACGAAGCGAAGATCAAATCCCGTGACCTTTCATACATAGGTCCATTGTGAGTGTTATCCGCGTAGCTCAGGGCCAGTTAGCCGTGATGCAGATACATGTAGGATCTCTCAAGATTGCCCAGCAGGATATTTAGACCAACTGTGTCATCGTAACCCTGCTCGAAGGGCAATGTGAAAATCTTGTAGTCAAGCTGTTCGTCATCATCCTCTGCCACAACGTCCGGGACGCGTTCGATCGTTCCGGAGTAGCGGCCGAGGCCAGGGAAGAGGGCGCCGTCACGCTTGGCGGCGTTGATCGTGGCTTCGTCGTAGACCCCGTCCCATCCCGTCTGGAATCCGTACACCCGCTTCATGGCCGCTTCTTCGGCCGGGTCGATCAAGTGGGCGATCTGGGCCAGATGTCGATCGGTGGAGACCTGGAGGAACTGTTCCATCGCTCGCAACTTCTTCTCGTTCTTCTGCAAAAGCGGGCGTAGGTCTGCGCCGCTCTCGTCCCTGGAGCGTCGAGGATGGTCGAATCGTCGGCTCGAGATGAAGCGCTCGTCGGGCACGGTGACGTACCCGCAGGACTTGAAGACGAGCCTCTGGATCTTGTAGCCCTTCTTGATTCGAAAGTTCGAAGATGGGTTTATCAGATTGTAGATGGCGTCTGAGATGGTCTGTACCGGTGCCAGGGCGTCTAGGATAGCGCTCCAAGACAAAAAGTGACCAGCTCGAATGGAGTACGCCGGTTCACCACTATTGCCATGATTTGCGGGAACATCGACTTGGAAGACATTTGGGTCGGCGTCTCGCATGGTGTCTCTAAGAATGGGAGGTCCACTAAGTGAGACCGTCTCCAGCTCAAGCGACTCGAGACCGTGCTCAGACATGGCGTCCATGACGCGGTAAAACACGTTGGGCGCAAACCAGCAATTCTTCAGAGATAGGTGGGTGATGTAAGGCAGGATGAGAAGATTCTCCTGTCTTGAATCTATCACCATTCGGTGCTGCTTGATGAAGGGCGCCGGTAGGATATGGCAATCCCTGTGCGCCAGTCCGGCGGCTAACTCGCCACCGCAATGCCACTCAAAGTGGAGGCGTTCGATATTCGGCCGTTTGCCGATGTACTTCTCCAGCAACTCGAAGACCTTAGGGATCGCATCCGTAGGATATACTTGTCTCGCACTCATGACGTACGGGCCTTCTGGCTGCACGCTTCTCCAGTCAGGAATGACGCCCAGAGCGACGTCCTTCACTTGCGGCAAAGAGTCCCAAAAGTCGTCGCGGCACAGGCTGTCGAGGTGGAAGCTCGGAATACGCGCAAGGTTCAACTTGGTCAAATTCGTAAATGCTGTGCTGTTGTCAAGCATCGTGAGTATGAAAGACTGGACCAAGGCGTTCTCTGCGGTCAAGTGCTGATTAATGTACCACATTTGGGATACAGTCAGCTGGTCAGGCTGCAAGCGGAACTTGTGGTTGAACGCCCTTGGACGAGTAACCTTACCCTGAAAGCGGCTCAGGGGGAGGGGAGCTCTAGCTCGGCGCTCGTATGTCAACTCCTTCAAGGTCATGCCTTCGAATTCAAGAAGCTTAGCAATCTTTCCCTGGATATCTGCGGGCTCAATCCCGGCGGCGGCTAACTTGCGTTCCATAACTTCCAGCTTGTACGGCTTGTCGTACATGATCTGGATAGAGGTGTCCTCGGTCATCTGAACTGCATTCTGCTTGCTGAATATTGGCAGTCTTCCCGGGGGTTGCAATGGGTTCACGTCGGGTCCTTGGAGATAACCCAAACCCCCAGCACAAGATAGCGCGAGCTCTTGAACATTGGTAGCCGCGCTCAAGAGACGAAAAACGCCCTGAAAATTCTCCAGTGCCGTCAACACTTTCTCTAAGGGTGTCTCGGGCTGAGTACGAGGCTTAACGGGCGACACAAATCGTCTGTAGGCTTTTCCATTACGAATCTCAATTTCCTCGAAGTCATGAACGTCCGGAGAGGCCAGCTCGGACTCGCCCAACTTAAGAGCGAGTCCCAGATGCTGTATGTGTGACGCGAAGGATCGGAAAAGATATGTCTTCATGACGCTCTCCGCCATGTCGAACGCAGAAGACATGCTGCTGAGGCCTGCATCTTTGGCAAATTTCATGCTCTGCTCCGGTCCAAAGCTGATAACCAGCTGTTTCATGAAATAACCTATGACCTTCGTGTTGAACTCTCGGTTAACGAGGCGCATTGCCCCAACATCCTTTCTATCCGGTAGGTAGGATGCGATTACCCAAAAAACCTCGGCAGGCACGCGTGCAGAGGGCCAGCCGGGGCCATCTAGTCAAGAAGTGTTAGTAAAAATATATCATCCGACAATATTAGTATATGGGGTGATAGCATCTTCGCCAGCAAATTATTATGAGCTCTTCTGAATACAAGCCCATCTGATCCAACAGAACTCTTCGTGTGGACCAGACGGACTTGTATTCAGTAGTAGTTTTGCAACTCAGGCTAAAACATTGTGCAGGGTGACATCACTCTCCTTCTTCATATGGGCATATGCCCTACATGAGGCACAAAAACTGAGGAAGACTACCGATGGTATAGAAATTCGGTACATAAACAGCAGTACATGGGAGGGGAAAGGAGGCAGTGGTATGATAAAATATGCCGTGCCTTTAAAGAGGCTACATGAGATATTGAGAAAATAGAACTTGCTTACCTGATGTAGATGAATGCTGTAATTCCATGATGCTGTTTGAAGTGAATGATTTTCCAGGCGATATTCTTCAAATGTTAGGTGAGTGCTGGTAGTTGTTGGATCCCCTCCTTGTTTGAGAAGCTCAAGGTCCTTACGTATTGTAATGTAGGTAGTTATGAGTTGCATGTGTTAAACACAGAACGAATGAAGAGGTTAAAAGAAGCACCAGAAAGTTAGATGAATGAGTGTGGTTGATGCTTGCGGTATGTCTGTAAAGTTGTGATCTGATCACTCGTAAGTTGTGGAAGAATGTGAAGCGTAAAGGATAGGAAATGAGAGATGAAAGGTTGAAAAGTTAAGAATTGGATCATGGATCATACAGTTCTTTAAATAAAAAACATCACAGAACTGCCCGGGTCTCTGAGAAGACGATAGTATATAGTGCTGACGACTTCACAGTTTCGTGCTCATTTGGGAACCCTCAAGCAAGATCCGGAAGCGAAGAGAAGGGGAGGACATGCTAATGTGCTTACCTAGGTTGAAAGCGCCCATCCACAGTCCTTTTCCATCTTTTCGTTGTCGATTTCTTCTTTTTAAAAGGTAGTACTCATAGTAGTTAGTTGAAATTCCAGGTTCTTGTGATAACCATCATCTATGAGTTTGGGTGGCAACTTGGTAAGTTCGAGGAAGAAGTTGGATGTAAAGAAGAAGAAAAAAAGGTTTCTGAGATAGATGTTTAGGTACAGAAAGGAAAGCACCACAAAACAAGAAATTGGGACGTTTGATAAGTATCCAGGTAGGTGGACTAGGAAGTAGGAAACGAAACCGAAGTCGAAGTTGAAGGCGAAGGCGAAAGGTCACTGGTAACATTGAAGTCGTATAGGTACTCTTTGACAATAAGAGTACCAATAAGCGTTAAGCTTGGTTATCATTGAAAGTAGGAGAGCACGGCATATAAACGAAACAAATTTGTATGTTCTCAATAGCACATATACATCATGGCTCTATATTGTATCTTGCTATAGCTCGAGCACCTAGATATAATCGTTAACCTCAACGTGGTGAATTCGAGGTTATAGCTTACTAACTTCACGATATCTATGGCTTTGACCATCCGAACTAGTTAAGAGTGAGATGTCAAGCGCACAGACAATGTCATGGCAGGTATCGGTGTGTCAGGTGGTCATCCAAGTGGACTTGTTCGGATCAGCTAGTAGCGGTTTGGGAGAACATCTGTGCTGTTGGTATCCAATAGAAACGACAGGTGATATTGAAGTATTTTCTACGTGCGGAATCCGGTGTTTAATATCTATACGGTCGATTCCATATGCGCTGAATAAACTATACAAGCGACTTGGCGTTGACACTGGAAACCCTTTTTCTTATATCCAGAGGCTGTAATAGGATGAAGCTTAGGTCGTCAGCTGGGAATAATGGTAATATATTCCGTAGCCTGTGTTCTCTGAGGCCATGGTCATGGCATAAAGATCAACTCCTTTTTGGTTGTCGTAAGGTGTAATTGTCAAGTACTTATGTATTTGGCGTTCTTTACCACCAGTTGAGGCCTCCTTGTGCGTAGTGAGATTGCCAAGAGTTTTGTCAACTGCCACAACTTTCTTCTCATTCCAGTTGAAGATCTGATTTAGTGATAAGAATGAGGTTGACGCAATGCCCTCCAGATTTATGAGAGTCCCGCTAATGGTATCGAGCCCCGGCACTTAGATGAGCACACATGCCCCTTGTTCAGGCAGTGGTGTCTTCGTGTATTGGCCTCAACAAAAGCCTAAGTGGACTGGTTATAAATGGCGAGACGCTATAGTATCCCCTTCAAAACCTATCTTAGATGAAATCAAGCTAGACAACATCTGACGTGAGAGAGAAAAGGGGGTGGCAACACCGGCAACTCACCGCACCACCGTCTTTTATTCATCGTCTAATTTTCCTATATAATCTTTCTGACATTGCTCCCAACTGTAGGTGTAGGCTGTTCCCGGCTGGTGATCATAACGAGCACTGACGCGTATTAGCGGAAATATATGTGTTACTGCAGAATTCATGTAGGATTTTAACGGTATAGTATGTAACAGGCACTGCTGCCATCGAAGCCACGAAAACACCAAGCATCCATTCGGAAAGTTAACTATCGGCAAGGCACGCCTGCATATAGGGGCTCCCGTTGTTCGGGCAAGCCGGACGTTGCTGCACCTGCCAAACCCGCCTCCCACTCTGGCCGGGCGTAGCAAAAAATCGCTAGTCAACTTGGCCCTCTCTGGGGGTTGGCTGTCTGCCGAGGCAAAGATTCCCGGCGCCCGCGAACCTCTTGCAGCTCGGGACGGCCAACGAGCATTCCCGAGCGCGCGTACCTTGCAGGAACCGCTTGTTGATGAAACCTCAACCAGCTCTAGCCTGGGTTTGGGTAGTTTAGAGCGTTTTTTTTTTTTTTTTGCGGTATCGTATAACCTTTTGGGAACCAACCTCCCATATCGTATGGCCTGTCCTTTTTTCCCCCACACACCGTGGTGAGGCGCGACGTCGCGGCCCAAACACACCTGAGCTAGGTACGTGCCGGCAACAGACAACCACTTGTATGGCCCAAGTTAAGCCCTTTTTGACATTTTCCCAATCACGAATTTCTCGAAAAGCCGAATTTTCCGATTCGACCGCCCGCTAATCATTTTCTTGCATCTTCTTGCATCTGTCGTACAGGCCGAAAGGGGGGAGAAGGGGGGGAGGGGGCGTGGAGTTATCGGCTACCTTAGCTACATTTGCCCTTTTCGCCTGAGATATACACGTGTGGACTAGTAAAGAGGTAGCGGACAACATATTGTACATGTCTTAGATTTTAGTCCCGGTCGCAACCCTCCACTAGGGTATGCAGGCTCGGGGTTCCGTTAGGCGAAATGGACGTATTGTGTCCCGCCGCGACCCTCCTGGAGAGGAGTCATCCCGGGCCTAGGACCAGGTGACCTATATCTAGCAGGAGCTCAAGCGGGATTGGAGGAATATAATGGGGTATATTAATCCTGCGGGGCTTGGCATTGCCGTTCGGGAGCTATGGCTTGACACGCTTGACACGCTTGACACGGAGCTGTTTGCGAAAAGAGTCGGGCTGCAGTACTGTCCTTTCGAAGAGGCGGCGGACTGGGCGGATTAGGCAGGCTTATTATGGTAGACCGGCTGACCGACCACCTAGACCACCTTAGGTATAGTAGGACGGAATAGGAGTCTCGCCCTCAGCCACGGACATTATAGCATTTTGACGTCTCTCAATCTGCTTGCTCGCCCTCCACGCCAATAGACTCCTTTTTCATTTGCCGGACTTGACCTAGGAAATTGATGTTAATGCGACTGCTGTAGTGTGCAACGTGGAGCATTGCATATTAAAATTCGAAGTATCCCTTGGAAAAAGATACAAGGTTTGCTACCTACATATGTATGAATCGGTAAACGACGTGATTGTGTCCTCGTAATACATTATTTCCTGTCCCCCGCATCTGAACAATTGGTGGAGGGGAAAATAATTAGTGGAATACCTTACCCAAGCGGCTCGACTCCGGCCGATACATTGCTAACAATGAACTATAACAACTCTATACCTGGGCAGGTTAGCTTACGTAGCACATTAGGTGCCCTATCCGAGTGGGACGGCCCGCCAGGCTAGTTTATTTTAGTTTAGTCAAGTATCACAAGCTTAACGGACCTACATTGTGTAGTACATATGTATGTCTAGGTATAGTGTTAGTAGATGATTCATCCATGGATGTGTTTAGGGGAGGAAGGTAGATAAATGTTTGTATTGTAAAGCTTGAAAACTCGACACGCTAGGTGGATAATCGTCTCATCTGGAAAGGGCGAAGTTCCTGATGACTGACGACTACCTTGTTCCGAGCGATATTGGTCTGGACCCAGGAGCTTTGGGGTATAACCGAACGCCATCGAAGTTGTACAGCCAGATTCTTCCCGCAAACTAGCATCGATAGAGACAAAACAGTAAACCAGCCTCAACCATTCCCATCCAATGACTAAAACTCCATAATGATATCAAATCGCAAATGGGGTATATGAGTCCGTAAATCAATCTCTCCTAACACGGTTCGCTGCCTTTTTGCGTTCCGTGAAACCAAGATCCGGCCTGATCGAACCTTGAAATAACAAAGCTAACACAGCCAAGAATAGCCACTGGAGGCTATATACAAAATACAAGAATGCGGTGTAGCCAAAAAATAAATAACAACAATGTTCTAACTCCAGGCTTCTTCAATATCCCAGAGTCTCATATGATCTAACTGATGAGAGTCGGAATAGCATCTCGAAGGTAGATCCGGTCTTGGATTGATCGAGGCTGAGCTGCGATCTTCGTAAACCCCTTCAAACTGAGCGGGTGGTAGATTGGCAGCTTGGTCTTTCCACCACAAATGAAGGACGTCTTGTTGCCATCTGTCAACATTGAGGACTTTAAGACGGGAATGAAAGGTGGACCACAGGAGCTCAGCTTCCATGGACGATAAATGAAGTTTGTGAAGTAGCCAACGGTTGATGTATCCCCTCTTGTCCCCACCCCGATCCCCGGCCTCCTTGAGGAGCGAATGAATGTTAACTTCACGAGCTGCATTTTCGATATGCTTCTGACGAGTTGGTAAATGCTGGGGGAGCGATATGGCTTGTCGGAGTGACTGTTGGGCAGTCTGGGGGAACTCCTCAAGAAGGTATGTGGGATTAGATAATAGCTTCGGAAACATAGGATGTGCTAGCGTCTTGGATTGCCCCTTGGAAGGTCTATCAAATAATTCATCTCCTAGGCGAATCTCGTCTGAATACACGGGATTAAATCCAAACCCTTCTTGCTGAAAGGGGGTGTTTTTGGGCATGACCCGTTTCTCGCGACACTCATTCTCCAATCGCACGGCTTCTTTGGTGTAACGATCAATGTCAAAAAGGGCTCTCTGCTCCAAGTTGTCGTAGTCTTGTAGCATCTCTATGTCGTCTTGCGACATGACCCCTAATCGCTTGAGTTCGAGGGCTCGTTTCTTCCCGGCTTCACCATAACTTTCTAATAGTTCGATACTATCAGGGGACAACAAATGAGACTTGCCTGCACTCAGGGCTTTCCTCTTCATTTGGGTGTTCACCAAGAGCTCCCTGGCTAACTGGATGTTTCGAGATGCCTCTCGAAGTCCTTCAAATAGGGGATGGATATCTTCCGGGCGATCACCAGTAATTCCTCGTAGCATTGAATTATCCGAAACCTGAGAACAATTATCATCATCGGATTCATCGTCGGGTGCAGTGCTATCTATGACCGCGGCAGCGGTATAGAATCTTTGTTCTTCCAATTCCAGCTCAACCTCGCCATGTTGCAGTTCATCCAGCATATCGTCAAAGCGTTGTTCCGCCTCCTGGCATCTAAGTTGGGCATCTCGCATATCCTTAAAGAACTTATCTAGTCCCGGGTTATCCGGGAGGAGACCCTGCACGGCAGTCATGAACGCGAGTGTAGCGTCATCTTTGACATGACGCATCTCTTGGACTTGAGTCCGTTTTAGCTGTACACCGTTAAATATTTCGCGTAGGTTAGTTCTCCGGTCTCTAAGTCTAGAGAAATGAGTGGTTAGTCGCTGGAAGCTACGAGAAACGCGACTAGACGCGTCGTCCTGGTCGCTATCCTCATCGTTGTCAAAGCTGACTAATCCGGACTGGTCATCATCGTCGCTCACTTCACTTTCCGCATCAAAACCTTTCCAGACATGCGGTCTGAACCCGAGTTCTCTATTGGTAGGGGCGCCTTTCGGCCCCGATATCATCTCGTCGATGCCATGTGGTATTGGCCGCGTCTGCCGACTTGGGGGTACGTGAAGAGTATTTGGCAAGCTGTGGGGTTCTGACGGGTGCTGGGCTCGGAGGGCATTAGAAATAAGCGACTCTCTTTGAGTCTGGGAAGATAGCGGCGGTGACTTCACGCGTCGAAAGCGAGCAGATGGTGATTGAGACTTGCTTGGAATTTGCGGGCGATGAGTTAAACTAGTCCTCTCAACAGCAGAAATGGTTGCAGCCAACTTCTGTGGAAGACTCTTGGATATACTAGAAGAGGAGTTTACGGATGGGAGAACTGGGGGGAAATGCGGTCGGCGAGCGATACGGGCGTGAGAGGTGTCAGATGTAACGGAAGAGTCGTCGTCTTCGGAGTCGGACCAGCCCTCGGATCCGGTCGTTAACGTACGGGATAATTCCAAAGGGATATCCTCAGTAGACATAATGGAAGCTCGACTACTAGATTCGGTGGAAGGACCGTATACGTCATGATGGCGGGCATGGTCGGAAGGGGGAGATCTGAAGCTTTCGGGAAGAGCCAAAGAATTATTTCTGGCCAGATTTACACAACGACGATCGACTGTAGTAGCCATTCAGGATGTGTTATTCGGCAACTCCGCAACCGCATCTTAGATAGGGAAATGGGGGACGAAGTCGATAGTTTTTTAATAAGAAGAAGAAAACAAGGCTGGTGCTATTTTTCTATTCTACCTAAGGTACCTAGGTAGGTAAGGACAGATATTGATATGATAGGTAAGCAGGTGACGCGGAGGTGATGCGAGACGATGTTTTGATGCAGATGAATTCTCTATGGCCAGGGCAAAGAAAATGCACCAAGACTCGAGGTAAGTTACACAGAACTTCACCCCGGCTGCCCTGTACAGCCTGCACCTTCGCTGTAACTAAACGGTACCCACGCTTTATTTTGGGTAAGGTTTGGGGTGGACTAAGGGACAAGGGGGAGACCTAGGGGGTAATTGTAAGCACGTGGCGCCTGATCGGAAACTTACTGTACCTTATCCTAGTAAAAAGGGCACCTCCTACCAAACCTACCAGGACCTACGAAGCAGGAAGCATCTCCCGAGCCCCGTGGCCCCCGGCCTCGGTGAGATCCACTTTCAAAAGATTAAAGTAATACCCCAAAGTGATCAATGTCTTTGTTTCTTACAATATATTCCGTACGTTGAGTGGATTCCCTATATTAGTGTCCTCACACACCCTACATACACAGATTATGTATATATGTAAAGAAATATATTCTTGTCTGGTGTGGATTAGCTTCGAACTTGTGCACTAATAGAGCACTTCGGAAGTCCCTACAGGCTACAGCTTCGAGAATCGTGGGCGACTCTTTGGTGTTCGGATGTGGCCTCAATAGTCAGCCCGAAGACGCCTTTGGATCGCCCAAGGCAGAGGACTCCCACGTCCGGCAATCAGCTTTGGTTGCTCACACACCTCCCAATGCTTGCAACCTCGCAACAAGTACAGGCGATGATCAATACATTCATAAGAGCCTCATCTTGTCATCGCACATGCATCTGGCCGAATCCTCGCGTACCATCCTCCGGTCCTCGCACCCCTCACGACGTCCGCGTCCGTGGGGTGTGTGGTTTAGAATATGGAGAAGGGATCCGTCGGTGCATACGGGCGCATGTGGGCTGCATTCGCTACATCGTTAGCTAGGCCATTTGCGGCTGTTACAAGCCTACGCTGGCCTACGCCGGCCTACAAAACCCTACGAAACCCTACAACGTACTATGCAGTAGTCTTAGTGGACATCATAAGCCCTCGCCAAGTGGCTGCCGCTTGATGGACCACGATTGATCTTCTGTTCCCTTTTGTCGGGTTGCAGAGGTTTAGAGCTGCCTCCCCCTTGTTCCCCCTTGTCCAAAAGCAAAATGGGACCCTTGAAGGACCCAGACTCTCTCTCTCACTCACACGCTCTACCTGTTTTCTCTCGACGGCAAAGTAACGAGAGGAAAACTCGAGAGTGAGGATAATGGGAGACGAGAGAGGTGGGCCGAGTCTTCAGGGGGGAGTGAGTATTAGAATTTTTTTACTCAAAAAAGTTGATAAGAACGCACCACACCCCCTCTCTACATTTTCAACCATGCCATTTCCAACCTTAGTAGTATCTTTTTCGAAATATTATTATTATTCCAAGGTGGTTCATGTCGCTTTCCGTGGCGACAGCATGTCTCGCTTCTCTTCTGCGCTTCCGTCCATGATCATTGACCGCTAATTCAGCCTTTCCGCCTTTGTTGCCTCTTTTCTCCGGCTTCGCCCGTGCCATCGGGTCTCTTCCTCGACCAAATTTCACTTTGAAGCACTCCTCTCTTATCTGGGAATCCTGGGGAGTTGGGGAGAATCTCGTCCGTCAGCTATACCAACGCCGAGGTTGCAGCCATTACCATCCTCTCCGCTGATTGGCTGTCTAACTCGAGCCTACATGATAGTCTCTTCCTACCTCTTACCTAGGCCTTCAACTTCCAATTCTACCTAGCTCTCTAGCTCACCCACGATCCCTGACCAGCTCGTCTTCCCATTCCCACATTATCGGACGCCATTTGATTTCTCGCGAGATCACTGCATATCTTTTTGCCGCGAACTCATTAGGGCCAATGATCTTTTATCCACTACATCACGAGGCATAAAGAGTGACTTCGAGCCGTCAAATTAGATAGATTGCTTGCGCCCCCAGGAACGTTTTGGCCCGCGTTGGCGTAGTGTGCAGCGAACTTGTCCCACACTCTTGGCCGTTCCGAAGTCTTCTGGAGTAGGGCCGTCCTTATGACAGCTTAGGAATATCTTTAAAGACGAGGGGAACACATTCGGGACAGAGCCGCATAACTGATTTAAGGCTCGGTCCGCTTCAGTTCTATTTGCTTACCTCACTTTGCTTTTGCTTGTGAATGCTGCTGTTTTCTACGGCCTAAACTCCCTGCAAGTTTCCTTGCCTGCTGGTATTCCTAATGAGAAAGATGGTTACAAGATGTCACGATGCACAAATCGAAACATAAGCAAAAGTCATCGGCGCGCCCTTGGAGCGAACCCAAGTGGCACGACCAATATCAGCAATGGTACATAGAACGAGTAGGTCGGAATGGTACGTTACTTAATACTCCGCAAATTCCGGCTGGCTCATGCTGACTAGCCGTTTATCAGGGACCATAGAATATGACTGGATTGCTCCAAGTTCCTCCAATGCTCCCGATCAGAGTGTCCCGCGGTCCGATCATGCCATTGATGGTTTAACGGAGCAAGTCCAGAACATAAATATCAGCCAAGATGCCTATGACTCGGGTCAATTCAACGATTATGGAGGCCACCATGCCGCCGCTGTTGATCATGCTAGCTATACGCATGATGCTCATCAATCCCAGGATCCGGGCTATCTTGACCATACGCAGCCACAACAACAACACCACGACAAGGGGAAAGGAAAATCGCTGGGTTACGAACACGCTGATCCATACGGCAATCCATCATTCGGTAACTCCTTAACTGGTGCCGAGGGCGAGTTACAAATGGCAGCAAATTATGGGCAAGGATCACATCCCCAATGTGAGATATAGCAGCTACTGGTCAGCTTGAACTGGACTAATTATTTTAGATCCTAGCTCCGATTACACGAATGTCGAGACTACCGCAGCTAGATCATCAGCACATGTCGTGGAGCCCCATGTGAACGATTATGGGCCTGGGGAAAATCCCTCTGTTGACGCCGAGTATGAAGAAGCCGTCCGTAGGAGTCGTGACGAGTACTATGGGGCCCAACAGGTTGGCGAGTCATCATCGTATACAACGTCTTTAACAGATGCAGGCACGTCTTCGTCTTGGCCCTCTACCGTTACCGTTGATCCTAACGCATACGAGCTGAGTAAGTGCCTCAACGATCTTCTGCTACCCCAATCATACTGATGCTTTTAAAAAGATCCACCATTGACGAATGGAGATGATGTTCCAACGCCTCGCGGTGGCTCGCCAGTTCTTGGAGGTCCAATTCCGGCGGCACCGGCGTATCCTAACTACATCCAAGGGACTCCAGGAGAGGAGGAAGTGCTAGATAATCGTAAGTAATACCTTTACCCTTCCAAACTTCCGTAATTTACTGAGGAATAGGTAGGATACAGGGTAGAGCACTCACAAAGGTTCCAACCAGGAGAGGTAGGTAGCGTCGATTGTCTATACGTTTAGCTAGATCGTCAAATGCTGACTTAGTCAACTAGGTGTTCAAGATACTGTGGTCAGAGCCTCTCGGTCAGGTCGGACAAATCGGACCTGACGACCCAATCTCCGATGTCACCAAAAGGAGAACTGCGGCCGGTAGCAAATTTTACATTGGGTTTCGCCGCTTTATCATAGTGACCACAGATGAGAGCCACCACAGCACATGCGTGTAAGTGGGCCACTCACTATATTCTTCTTGTACCGATTTTAATTATAAGTATAGGCCTATCTTGACGTACGATCGAAGAGGGTGTCTGAAGAAAGGTGTGAGACCTAATAAGCATGGCATTATCTACATGGCTGGTCACAAGCCTAGGCCTCTCAAGAATGAACCCGAACTCGGATTTGCCCCGGTTGCTCTACAGGTTTATGCTGAGGGCGAAACACTCGCCAAAGAATCCAGGGTTAACTACTCCAAATTAGTCACTATCGAGCACAACGTCAAAGTATTTTTCATCGGTTCGATCGCCCAGGACGATTTCGATAATGTCCGCTACGCGGTTAACGAATGCTGGAACAAAAAATTGCACCGTTCATCAAGAAAGTCAAGGAGATAGGCCATCCTTGCCCCAATAAAAATCCGGCCTACATGTCACACACGTTCTTCTACGGCCGAAGGCCATCCATGGATGGTGTCAAAAGACTCCCACCCTATATATATATATACGTTTTAAAACTTCTACCCCATGGCTATACTCCCTGTCACTAGCGGTTATTAGCCGAGAGACTGGGTAGTATATTATCCTTCTCAACAAATCACGTTTTATTTCTAATGACGTACCGTTGCCCCTACATCCCTAAGCGGCCTTAGCACGTTATAGAACCTGGAAAACAGCACAACAGGTACGCAAGAACCGACCAGCATCGAGGGTTAGCATCTTACTTCAGGTTTGGATATGCGAAAACCACGTTAGGTTCGGAGCAGAATAAGGCATACAATCTGATATACAGGACGGCAACCAAAAAACAAAAGGACGAGAATGACGCACGAATTTTACCGATTATAACGATGCTACGACTACCTATATCTTACACGAAGAGCTGAGAATTAAATCGAGACACGATCTTTGATTACTTATCCAGGCCTGCTTTCCACTTTCCTTTTTGGTTTCGGCGTCAATCATTTAACTAAGCAGCTTATATGGACCATACTCCTTACTGTCCTATTTTCTCATCATCTGGTAATCTATATAGCATCCCGACAAAAATACAACACACGATTCTACTCTTCATTGTTCTAAAACCATGTCCACATAACATCACCACCGCGTAGCTCAATTCGTGATTCGTTGCTCGTTGTGATTCTTAATATTTGCCAATATTCCCTCCTCTTCTCGAGGCAGGAGATCTTACACCAAATATCACTCAAACAATACCGAAGTCATCTAATAGAGTAGCCTTGATTTGCCTCGTAGGCCATTTTACATACATGTGTTTCGTATCGTCCATCCGTCCGCCCATGCGTGCTAGTATTCGTTTCGTTTCTCTCAAAGCAAAAAGCAACAAACAAGCAAAGCAGGCCGACCGTATCCATGGACCCCATAGACGTTAAGACGAGAAGAGAGAGAAAAGCAAATCGTTGACGAGGACCCGTTCCGTTCCTCTTCGCCCATCACATCATCCCTTCGTACGTGAAGTCCATCCGTATTAAGCGAGAAATTAGGAAAAAGGGGGTATAGTATGAGGCGGGAGGATGAAAAACGGCCTCGAAGCCGCGACCTTTTCCGTCCCATCCCAGCACATACACACACCCCTTCCCTACCAATAGCTAAGGAGTCAATTGGGCCCCCTTAATCCGGTCCCCCCAAACTTCCTACTCATTCCCCCTACCTCATTGACCACTTAAATCCCCCTTTTACTCCCTCCGATGGCGCTGCGACCGCTTCTTCCTCTTCTCGTCCGCGTAGTCCCTAACATCCGTGCCCGTCACACTGCTCCCAACGCCGCTAGCGCTACTACTCCCGGCAACCGTGCTGGGCGAGATACCCGGGATGACGTGGTGATACGATTTAGTCCCCACATCGCTCTCGGTGCCGACCTCGCTGGCCCAGCCGCCCGGCGGAGGAGGGAGGAATCTGCTGCCGCTGTTCTCGCCCACGGCGCTCTCGCCTTCCTCCTGGATAGTACTAGCCTGCACCGACGAGGAGACGGCGCTAGCCGCGACATGCGGCGCGGCCCTCGCGCGCTGGAAACTGAAATCGCGCTTGACCCCTGCGCCGCCGCCGCTACTCCCCGCCTTACGCTGCTCCTCCCGTAAACGTCTAGCCTCGCGTCGCTCCTCGCGCTCCGCGTTGCGGTCCGCCGTGCTGTACACCTTCCTAATCCCTCCTCCCGCGGCACGCTGCTGGTTCTTAACTTCCTTCATCTCGGACTTGGTGGGCGTGTTCGTGGGCGTGCTCTGGCGGTTACTCAGCAGCTCGCTGCCGGCCGTCGTCGAGTCGTCCCGGTTCGTGCTGCCGTCCCACTGGCTGCTCTCGGCCTCCTTGTTGATGCCGCCCACGCGCGCCGCCTTCTCGTGCCGGTACGCGCGCAGCTGGTCCTTGGCCGCGGCTTCGGCCTCCTCGTCCACCAGCACGCCGTCCTCGCCCACGCGGCGCCCGGACTTCTCGCGGTTGCGCCGGTCCTTCTTCTTCTCGCGCTCGCGCTCCTTGCGCTCTCGCTTCTGGCGCCGACGTTCTCGGCCCGTTACGTCCGAGGCGCCGCCCGTGATGCCCGTTAGCGTGCTGCCCGTGTCGCCCGTGTCGCCCGTCATCTGCGTCAGCCCGCCCGTGTACTCGGTCGCGCCGTCGTCCACGTCCTTGTATACGGACCCGCCGCCGAGCTGGGTGCTGGGCGTGGCGCCGGACAGGATCGTGCCGTTCGGGCCCTTGCGGCGCAGCACCGTCGACTTGTAGTCCTCCCAGTCGTTCTCTTTGAAGTAGAATCCCCCGTTCTTAGCCCAGAAGAAAAACCAGATGCCGGCGCAGACGAAGGCGGCGCCGATCAAGCCAAAGAGTACGAACACGAAGGTGTTGTTGATGTTCTTGGGGCTGACGACGCCCTTGTGCGGGTCCACCTTGGTCGTGGTCGTGGTGGAGGAGACGTCGTCGCGGCTGAGAAGGATGGAGTGCGCGACGAAGGGGCCGGCTTCTCGCAGGGCTTCGGTCGTTGGGGCTAGGGCGCTGGAGGAGCGGCCGGCGATGTGGTGGGCTGCATCGCGGGCTGCGGTGATGAGGTTGCGGGCGTGTGCTTCGAGGTTAGGGAGTACGGGTGCCATGTTGATGGCGTATTACAATGTCGTTGTAATTGTAGGTTCGTCTGGAATGGAAATGAGATTGCTAAAGTTAAACTTTAAGACTGGGCTGGTATTTCGCTGGAATACCCAGCCAAGCGGCCGTTGGATAAAACGTTGAATCAATCTCACTCCTCCTCTCAATCCGGAGTGCACGAGATGGAGATTGGAATTGATGCAGTCGATATTGGTAGGTGCTTCGATGATGCACCTTGGGAATGTTACGATGTAAACCGAGATTTGTTTTGATTGAGATGGAAAGAGGAAAGTAATGATCTGTTTGTTGCAGCGAGCCGGTTGTCTGGTGGTTTCTATGGGTCACGGTGTGGCATTGGAAAATTGTGGCTGGGGGTGGTTGGGAAAGTTGGGAAAAGTTGGCAAATGATGTCAAAAGTCAACAAGCTGAAATTGACCCGGCAACCTGAATAGCCCCACTACAACGGTATCTGGTATCGATAACAGATAACGGGTACCCGATAACCGATAAAACGACCTTAACGAGGTACCGAGGTACACACTTTAATGCGTCTGAAAGAGGAAAGAGGGTATTAGTGGGGCTTCCATTTTTTAGGTTCGTAAGCTTCCCGTCTCGACCGTTGCGGGTCTCCAAAATGGCCATCTCATCAAACACATCTAGCCCCCTTTTCTCTAACTTGGCACTTCAGTTTAAGTTTAGTGTTAAGTGACAGGTGAGGCTTGCAACGTTTCCATCTTACCGCAACTACCAAGTACAGAAATGTGAGGCGATTTAGACCGAGCCATTGGTGAACCACATTGCCGATTGCTTCATCAGTCAATGTGCGTAGGCTCCTTAGCGCCCAGCCTAAGCAGGAACCAGAGACGATCAACTCGTAATGGCTTATTAGATTAAAGGATTTCCTTCATGCGAAGCCCTTCGATATCCCGATCGTTTCCGTACTTAGTATGTGCAGAATCTACGATACACTCTGTTCAAACCCAATCGGTATGACTAGCCGCTTTGCAAGAATTAGCGAATGGGCTGCTTACCGCTGGCTCTGTTGTCCACTCTCGCTATTAGGCAATAATAAGTCAGCATGGGATGACACTACGTGCGTAGTAGACAGAAAGAGAGATATTCTTGTTTCATATCCAACCCACCCCCTGACCAAGGAAGCTATGTAGTATGTACAGACACAATTAATACCCCAACCGCCAAAATCCTTCTATTACCACCGGCCTGGATAAATGTACCGACAGCTCGGAACCAGCGGAAATTCAGCCCTTTGGCGAGGACACGAAGCTTGCTTGGGCTGCGGTAACGATAGGTAATAAATAGCTTTCCTTCGCCTATGATGGGGTCTAAAATACCCTCGCCTACATAAACAGATCATACGGAGTTCGGTTACGGCATATTCAGAGCACCGTTTTGAAAAGTACATAGATATAAGTAGCATGCATGACGATATCAACTCCAGAATCTCCATACCCACCTCCGGGTAGAATCCCCCAATATTCCTTCATAAGCACTTATAAGCACTTAACTTGCCTATAAAGCGGTAGTCTATCGTCTCCTAAGCCGTAGGATACCTAGATAGGTAAGAGCGTGGAAGGGCTACGGATGTCCACGAGATATCCAAAACCCCGGATCGACAGCCCGGACTAAGGCAAGCGATGAAACAAGGCAAGCCCCGATCCTCACAAAAATGGTTCATCCAACGGGAACATCAGTGGATAAAAGTATGTAGGAGTCTGAAGATAATCAGCCGTGAGTCGGTCAACGTCTTGTAGTAGAAAATATCGCGCTACAAGCTGCCGGATCCGACAAGGTGCCATTTCGATATTGTCTGACAAAGACATGTACGTACATACATACACACATACATACATATACATACCGATGTACATACGCCCAGGCCATGTGTTGTCGAAGTGGCGAGAAACGTCCAGTTAGTAAGTTTCATAAGAGACGCGGAAAGACGTGGCACGATCTACGTGGGGAAGCTGGGATACCCTGCCTGCTTGCCGGCCTGCATTCCGCGGCAGAAAGGCCAGAGGGCCTCGAGATGAGAACGATGGGCTGATCGAGGACATGAGCTCGTCCTCCCTTGCAGCAAATTATGTCGTCAGAAATACCTACTTCGCTGCTTGGATAGTTTATAGTAGCAAGACATATCTAATACAGACCCATTATTCACCAGTGATAATCACAACATTTGATACAATTCCTTGATTTTCAAAAAGGGGATATCATGATCCGATTAGATACTACGTACATGGTTGTCCACATAGGTAGGATACGTATCTATCTATAGATACATGATAGACAGACGCTTCGACCAAAGAAAAATCCAGATGCTATCCAAAAAATGCCGTGCCATCATGACGAATTCCTCCGCGTGTTGGCCTTCCACCAGTCACACCCCAAGCCAGGCGAGCTTTAGCATGAATACTAAGGCGGATCGACCGTCCATAGTTCCCTCCGTGCCAAACCTCCAAGCAATAGTAGACCAGTCCAACTAATTAAGGTACAAACAAATTCCCCGAGCACTCGAGTCTACTATCCAATCGAAATAACTCCGTACCGAAGGAGGACGGTAAAAAAAAAAAAAAGGTGTCTCCTCCCTTTGCGTGCGAAAAAAGTGTGAACATCCCGCTGCCAACAGAAGTGCGAACTTCATTTGCCGAGCAGATTAGATTCTATCAGTCCAAACTCTTACGCCATGTGAATGCGAATTGACTCGGCTTCGAAGCGCTCAAAGGGTATCGCACAATAGCATGGCACGGCCAATTCGTGTGTAGAAAAGAATAAGACAAAAATAGAACATCGTTCCCCCCCTTATTCCCTAATTGGGTCGAGAGGATCAAGGTTCGTGCCAGATTAGAACGTAAGCCAACACGCGCTCGATGGGACCGTCCACACAGCCACCTACACACCATCCCTCCAAATGTCCCAAGTCCGTAACCCGACCATCGATCATGTATCCTCATCCACTCGTATCTTCGTATACATTGTTGAAATTCCACCAACCACGGAGAATCTGGCAGGGAAGGGAACATGCGTGAGTCCCCGTCCTGTGAACCCTTTTTCTGATCCATTTTGGGGTATCCATTTTGGCCTCTTTTTCGATAACGAAACATTCAGACCACCAAAGGGGTGGGACGCTAGGATATAACAAGATGAAAAGACGCAAAGCAGTATGACATGCTAAAACATTCGAAAGCGTAAATGACAAATCGCTACCCAGTAAATCAAAACAGAAATGGTAAGAAATCGTCGAGATATTCCAAGTTGAGGAATCAGCAGTCGAAATAACTCTCGTCGTCTTCTTCATCGTAGTACCCCATATACGGTGCATGTGGTGGAGGATCGTAGTGATCATCGTAATCATCGTAATGCGGGTAATCAGAAGGGCTCCGGGGGTACAAGGGCGGCCCCGTAGAGCGTGTGCGGGAGTATGATCCGGTCCTAGTTCGTCTCTCTGACCGATCTGCTCGGCTTTTTCGTTCGCTTCGCTCATCGCTGTAGTTAGAAGGAGCCGCGTGATCGCTACCTCCAGCACGAGAAGTTCCATTACCACGGCCGATATTCATGTTACCACCATCCTTGCAATGGATCTTGGTGTTTCCAACCTCGATGACGGCACCCATCGGGAGCTTAATGGTAATATCATCGTCTCCACCACTGCCGGATCTTGTGGTCCGAGTTGTGGCCGACTGCTTGTAATCGCTCTCGTCACGGCTCGCACTGCTGCGGGTCGAACGGCTGCTACCTCCATTCTTCACACGCCGGAGTGCCTCGGCCGTCAGAGGTGGAGCATTTCCTCCGCTCACGTCTTCCTGATACCGAGATGCGTCGCGCACCTTTTCCTCGAAGTTATAGAACGAGTTTCGTCGACCACGGCCTGCTGGCTCAATCTCGTAATTGCCGACATCATAGAGCGATTCAGTGTCGTAATTCTGCCTCGGTCGGGAAGGGAGAGCACCAGTACCATATTCCACCTCACGCCGAGCCACGGCTTTATACATGGAAGGGTCGGCGGCCCGTAAGTCGCCTTCTGTGAATCCAACGGACTTTCTCCTCGAAGCTGTGTGCGAGGGTGGAGCTGTGTGCGAAGATGGTGTGGGGCGAATCACTAATCGGTTCGGCTGCGTAGACGCTGGCCGAGGAGGTGGTGGCATCCGGTGTCTGTCGTCGTGATCCTTACTAGCCTTCCTCGCAGTCGAAGCTCTCCGCGTAAGTGCCTTCTCTTTCACTGGCTCGTAGTCGAGCGCCTTGGGAGGCGGTTGGAACCCCATAGCCGATTGTGGTCGTCCGAATCGCGAAGCCAAGTCCCTGTTAGGAGGAAACGGCTCTCCATATGATGAAGGAGAGGGAATGGGTTGGTGAACTAGTGCATGTCCCATTGAAGGGGGAGGGGGAGGCCCTCCCATCCAGTAGGGCTGCGGCGGAGGAAAGGACGGAGGAGGAAGTTGTGTGGGTGGCGGCGGTTGGTGAGCATATGCTGATGTCGAAAGAGGAGGGCGTTGGCCATAATATGTCTCGGGCCTGGTGCGAGCGCGAGGCCTGGCGGGTATAGATGAGACGGGCTGTTGCGGATGTATTCCGTAATAAGACGACTCTTCGGATAATCGAGATGCAGGCCCTGGTGCTGTCTTGCGGGAACGGGGAACAGGACGCTGCTGGTTAACGAGAGGATCCTCTCGTCGCTTCTTGTCTCCCTTCATCTTAAGTTTTGAAAGTCGTCTCGTGAGTTCAATTGAGTCGTCGGAGTCTGATAGTGAGGAGACGATGGGAGATTTGGGTTCTTTGAAATCTTTATATTCTTTCGAGTCTCGACGATTTGAATCCTTTCGTGATCTGCTAGTGTTGGGCTTCTCTTTAGAAGGACTGCTGTGTGCGGTGGAGCGTGCGTATTGAGGTTCGCCAATAAGGTTACCCTCGTCGTCTTCCTCCTCGAAGTATGCAACAGAAGGTGCTGACCTCTTCGCCATGCCGGAGGGCGAGGGCTTATGTGCCTGATAAGTGAATCCAGTCACTGGATCAGGAAGGGCGGAGCTGTCCTGGTACCCAACGAAGTGGGTTTCCAAATGCGTGAATGCGTGGCAGATGTGTGTCCTACTACCTGTACAGTGCTGATAGTGTGGACAGCCTAGTAATGTTCGAGGAGTCAGAAAGGGAAAAAGCAATACTATGTATGTAGGTAGGATGTAGGATCCAATGTAGGCAAAGGTAAGGAGACTAGATTGTATGGGTTGTATGGGCTGTATGGATTTGTATGGGGCCAGCAGCAGGAGACCCAGTCTCTCACCCAAGTTTGGTCAAGTGGGGATCCGCGCGAACAGACGTTTGTGGGCGAGACTTGTAGCGTCAGAAAGTCGGGATGATGGATTCGATCAGGTAATAATTGACTTGAGGGGAGCCTCGTTGGAAAATCAATAGAAAAAGTATGAAAAGTTTGGTCTTCAACTGAGATGTGCAGTTTTCAAGGCACTGCAAAATGTTCCGCAGTAGAAGAAGAAAAGGATCAAAGGGCCAGGCCGAGAATAGATAGATATGAAGATGTGGATGTGGATGTCTGTCGACTTTCGACTTTGCTTCCTTCTTTTCTTGTTCCTGTATATTTGTTTTTATTTTTTTCCTCTTCCCTTATTCCTTAATGCCATTCATTAATATTTTTTTATGATTGGGGGTTGAAGAAGCGTCGGGGATGTTGCATAGGGTAGGAAACGGAAAGGAAGGGTGTTGCCGGGTTGATAGAGGAAGACTCGCAGGTACTTAAGGGGCGGCTTCCTCTTGTCAACGTGTTGTACCTCCAACCCTGAGGATGTATCTGTATGTAAGGTAACCACTGGCTACCCTGTCTCTCCTGCACCCGCTCCAGTCATTCGCTGTAAGTGTACTGTCCTGTACATCCCATACAATACATACGTGTACGTATTATACTGTCGCACAATTCAAGTACATACCACTAAGTACCTATCCGAATGTACGTTGAGGTCGGCAGGTGGATAGCTGCAGATATATATGTACGTATGTGTATGTACGTATGTAGGTATGCATATGGATGTTAAGTGTTGAAAAAGAGAGCAAAGCCGCAAACTAACCTGACCGAAGTACCGACTTCAATAGATCATATGTTGAACGTTGTTGTGACGGTTAATACGTAACTGCGGTAACCAGCTGGTGGTAACAGACGGCAAGTGGGAAGAGGGACGAATGGTATGTTATTTAAGCCGCTGTATGTTACTTGGCTGCTTGGTGGTTGTAAGGTGGCACCGAACGTAGGATTGAGAATTTGCGGATAGGTGATCGAACAGGGAATACCGTTGTCTCCTCGAGCAACGAGCAACGACTAAATGAGGGGTTACCCGGCTGGGATGCCTCTATCGATTAGGTACGTGATGGTAAATAATCGATAGGCAGATTTTGGGGAATAAACTTTTAAGTTTAGTTTTTTAGTTCTTTTTTTTTTTCCGTCTTATGGTACGTAGGTACCTAGAGGTTCACTCCAAGTTCTTTTCCCTTTCCCAAAACCCACACTGCAATTCTTAATTTTTCCCTCAAGTGCTTGCAGACAATGGTAGGGAAGATGATAAAAATAGTATCGACGAATTAAAGCTCACGATGCGTTTCCCGGGTTATTGATTTGACTAGGAGAAAGAAGAACGTCTAAGCGGGTACGGAGTTTAGATGCTTCAAGGCTGTGGAAGTTGAAATTTTCAGCGTTTCCACGGATCCAGCAAAAGGAAGAGATGGTAACGGTACCCAACGGTGGGTCACGCATCCGCGTCACAGGCAGGCAAGCTCCAGGTGTAAAAATCTCTCTTAATCGAGCATGTTCCTGAACGATAATGGCCTATCGAGATATCCGCCTCATCAAATCGCTGGTCACCGTTCGCCCCGTTCGCCCACTATTTATTATTACTATAATAAATAAACGGCTTCCAAGGCAAGGCGAACCCTGTCGAACTTTTCGGCGTTACTCTCTTCTCTCTGTATTTCTTCGAAAATGAAGAAAAAAACGGCTAGTGGCTTAGATCGATTGGCTATGGCCAACGCTGCGAATTCGTTGGTCCTGGGGCGTAGATCTTAGTATTCCACGATAGCGTTTTGTTGGATACCGATGTCCCCAAGTCAACTGACAACTGGTTCGGTGGCGACGTTATGGGCGCTGGGGCGTAAGTGGCAGAGCGGGCGCGAGATATGATAGAGAATCCGTGCAGAGGGGGGAAGATTATGTCCCGTCTGCAGAGACAAAAAGAGCAACCGATGAAGGAAGATCCGCTAACAAAAATTGAGACGCAGTGCTGTTAATCTGTCTAATCATGTATCGGCTTTAATGCCCGATTACATCTTCTTGTCCTTGGGTACCAATAAGGCGCGCCGGGAAATAAGAAATATCTCTCAATGGGCAAACCGTGTCCAAATTGGGTTATATTCTCGCTGGTGGCTTTCATTACTACGCTCGTCCGTGATTCTTTCAAGCAGGCTTAGAAATAAAACCAACGAACGGGAATGGATCGAATTGGGAGAGATCTCTAGGACGGCGAGTAATGATGATGATGACGATGGCGTCCATTTTCTGCTTGTCGAGGAATGCTATTTGCTAGCAGGCAGACGGCAAAGTTGCAGGCAAAAGCGGACGCCAACGCACCATCTTTTACATCTCGTGCCATTCACTAGCTCTAATGGATTGGGATATCAAAAATTATGGACGCCATTGGGCTGCTCCGGTAAGGGTCTGCAGGATGCATGCATAAGTTCAGAGCGGCGTCGTTCTCTCATAGGACTAATCGGGATTAGACGATAGCATTGTTTCCATCGTCCACGACGCGGGGAACCATCGTCTACCTTCTGTCTCAAGATACTATGCAGGCGTTCGGTATCCCTCACATCGCTGTCGCCTAGTCCTCTCTAGGCTCCGAATGTGTACATCCTTTTGATGTGACATTGCCGAATCAAGATATGTAAGATTACACCATTCGGCATAGGATTTTCGAACTTCTAGGGCTAGGTGGATTTCTTACCCGGTGATTTTCGCCAAAGGAATCGGCCGTCTCCCGGGATCCGAGATTCTTATCACCGAGTAGCTCCCGCTTTTGCGTCGTACTACGCTTTTGATGTATACTTATATAATATGTATATTTTACAAAGGGCATGTATGAGGAGAGAAACTAATATATATGGCGATCGTATATCTAGCGATTAACGCTTTCCGTGTGATTGGAGGTATACGTCTTTTCTTCGAGCGTAGGTCGGTTAACCTTGGCAGGCGAGGATAAAAGCTGCAGCGTCACTTGATGTCTCACTGATATCTCTCATCATCTTATTAAACGACCTCAGATTGATGGGCGATAAGTTCGCTAATACATACATATCAACTGCCACTCCAGGTATCGCGAGAATGGACAGTCTCGGGACGATACGGTTCTTCGGTAGTGAACACCGTTCAATGAGGACGACGATCTTTTTCAAATCTAAGCTTGGAAGGGGGCGAAAAATTTCATGTCTGTTCAGTGTATGCAGGTTGATTGGTTCTGAATAGGCCTGGGAGATATTCTGGACCTCCCTCTTTGCGAATCTATCCTGCCTGGGGACCGTGCCAGCGATGCATGTCATCCACCCAGACCAAACCCTATCTGTACATACAAATGTGTACTATGAAGGCTAATCTTTCATGTTTCTTCTTGTATTCCTATACTCCGCGAGCGTATCCGCTGGTCGCCAACGATTTTCCGCTATAGACGATTTTAATCATGGATTCTTGGTTATTACCTACCTACATATGAGCAAATTCGGATTATTCTAGAAACTCGACATTGATTAGTAGCAAGGACACCATTTATACATACTAACTTAGGTATATAGCGTTGAAATATATCGTGTTATCATAGCGTGACGAGGCCATCACGCAGCACACTACATGGATATGAGTCACTCCAAGGCTCCGCTGTAGGAGCCGTGGCTCGCTCGGCTCGGTTCTGAAGGACACGGAGGAGGTACATAGCCGCATACATACATGGAACAAAGCATTGATGCAAAGTACAAGGTTCTGGATGCAGCACGACAACCCTCTATCACTTATACGGATAGATGCGTGATCCTCCCATGGGTAGTAGTTGTCAGTTACGAGCTAGGCAGAGCTAGATACTAGGTAGTCGAAGACTTTAAACTGCCACACCTAAGCAAATGAGAATGAGAATGTGGCAAGCGTGGTACAATGCAAACGTGAGGCTCACATACACGACAGCACACCACTAGGAGAAACGCATACCTCTACTGAAGCTGATAATGTAAGCCTGTCGGCAAGCACAGCACAGCAGTCTTTCGGTGTAAAACTGGAATGCCATTCGTCGCCAAGTCGAATACAATTGATTCTGTGGACCAGCAAAATTCCCACGAACAAATCCAAATTGACCACCCAGTGGGTCTCCCCTTGGCAATTGGACGAATGCTATTGGATTTCTTTACTCAACTGAGACATCACCATGAAGTTCACCGCTTTTTTTTTATTAAGGACCTCACGTCACTGCTCAAGAATATGAAGCAGGGCAACGCCACTGAAGTAGGTATTTTAAGTTACCATCATATTTTCCGATACGCCGGAAGAGCACTGCCCATTGAAGCTGTTGAGAGAGTCGGCATGCTTCGTCTTCCAGACGAGCCTTAAGAAGACGGACACATGTCAGCCATGTTGTACAATTGTCCGCCACGCCTCAGCGTCGAATAGCCAATTCCGATTGCTATCCATGGGTTTCGAATATAACATCTCAACGTACTACTGGGTACGAGGCTCTCATTCCAGGAACCAAAGTTCCGGATAGGATTCATAGGCCCTTCCGCCACCAGCTTCGGATCAGCTTATAAGCTTTTCTCTCTGAGCCGACACCATGTGCGATTTCAACATCATTCTGGCTGGGCGATGAGAACACAACAGTACACCAAAGCAAGATCGAATCTTATCTCAGATAGGTGATGCCGGTTGAAGGTACCGACATAGTCGGTCTAATTGGTATCTGAGAGTTGTCGACGAAGATGGACGAACAAGGTGATATAGAGCGAGAAGTCAAAGTCTACCCGAACACTCAGTCAGTCACACGAATTCACAAAGGTCGAATCGATCATGTCTGAATGCCGAGCCATCGGGTTTCAATGACCACGCTTGAAACCAAATGGATGCCAACAGCGATGTGTATATTCGTCGACATCACTAACTTCGAGTAGGTAGTCGATATGAGATTAGTGGAGGATATTGCGAAACGATTCCAGGCAGGTAACTTATCTAGCGAGACCCTAAATCACGATGGAATAATCATTGCGCACCATCCTTCGTTCTATTCGACGAGGAGTCAAATACGAAGCATCCCGGCTGCAACTCAATCCTTAATAAGAAATTGACTTGCACTATGGTTAACCACTGAAAGATGCCTTTTATTCCCCCCCAATGGAGTCTTGATGCTCGAGCTAAATGTATAGCTCTGTAGTGGCTATCCGAGAAAATTGTCTTCGGTCGTTGGAACCACTAACCAGAAGGATGGGAGCACGATGAAGAGACAGCTTACTGAGTCAGAGAGTCAGCTCCCTCTGCATATTCTTACCTTGAGAGAATGTAGTTGTCCATTTCTTGATGAACAGTTTCCACGGCGTCTATTCGGCTCAACGCCCCATCTCGTTCATTGGTTGGGTCGTCGTGGTAGAATCTTGCTAGGTGTCCCCAAGTAAGCTCGTCGCTTAGCTCATACTGTCCGATTAATGGAACCGATGAGAATTTTCCTCAAATCTCATCTCACTTTCGGGTCTGGCCCAAATCTCCGACCAGCCTTAGGCAGTAATTTCCCACAAAGGAGTACGACCGGCCTATCTCCATACTGTCGTATAGGCGTAGTTAAGTTGCCCGACAATGTCCACTTTCCCTAGAGCTATGCTGTCATCAGAGGTTACCGTGGACAGCCTCCGCTGCCGCAACGAGCGAATGCAACTTAGACACACTTGACCAGATTTTCTTATGGTTGCGGCCTCGTAATCATCAATGAGATAGATGCCCAACTATTTCTAAATGACGCACTGTTTTGAATCCACCTTGCCTTGAACTGGGGATGACCGACCAGGGAGGAGAAGTTGGATTTTGACTCAACTCACGAAGAGAAAGCCCAGGGGGTCTTTTGACTAAGATTCTCCACGTCAGAGCGAGCTCAACGACACATCGGTCATCTCGGAGGGAAGGTAGCGGCCGTGTAGGGTATAACATGCGTTATTTTGATGAGTATGGCATTTCAATGAAGTACCGTAACATACTGTCGCAAATGGCCTCTTCGATACATCCTGTCTTCCCTGTTCAAGTAGATATCACTTGCTAGGGTGTTGGTTGGTCTCCATCGACAAGACCTGAATTTACCTGACAATGGATCCTATTGCCTACTGCTCAACCTTTCAGGATTTAAACGTAAGAAAAGGTCAACAACGTGGCAATAAGAACAGGTTTTTTCGTCGTATAGTAGAATGAAGTATAAGACTATACTTCTGAAGTCGATGCCCAAAGAACGACGAGAATTAAAATAGAATCTAAGTTGACTTTAGATTATAAGTACACGTGACATTACTTCGTAGAGTTGTCGGGTATCTGAGCCACAACCCTGGTAGCCACAAGCCCTATTTGTCGGCCTAACAGCCCCTAGCCACCAGCCTAGCTTAGCTGCTTTTCTAGCTGTAACCTTGGAAGATTAGCAACCTTCTTTCAGCCCTACCACATTTGCGCTTAAGGGAATCGAGATCTTAAAAGTCAATCACCAGTCATGCCGACCCTACGGTAATTTGGACTCGAATCCGTTCCCTGTATAACATGCATATTCAAGGGATGATCCTCAGGGACGCATTAGCTTCAATTACTACTAATAGATCTCCCTCCAGAATATCGAATTATCTAGATTGAGTTCCTATCTCCCTTCGCCAAAATGCAACTCGACTCTCTCTGTTGAATTCTGTCAGAAAATTAATTCCTCTTGCGCCTTTGGCCCTCGATAATGGGCTCGGTGACATCACTATATTCATGAACAGTGGTTCTACTCCATCCATGGGATCACATGGGCAAATGCCAAAGACATCTGTATTAAACCCAGATCTAGCGCAACATCATGGACATCATGGACACCCTGGCATTGGCAGAGGCGAGCTTAGACCACACTAAAACTAGAATAGTCCTGTTGATAGCTACATCTCTAATTGGAGCTGTCAAAAGATCCAGCTATAGTGTATCATCGACTACCAACTATCGATTATCTCGAAAACAGGTAAAGAAACCCATCTCCCAATGTTGCTACTCTTCACAATGTGAGGGACGGGAGATGACCATCAATGGCTTCCATCAGCACGGACCAGAGTCGCATTGAATTCATTTTCAGATGCAGGCATGGTTATGTTTTGCGACTTGACTACTACCACAATCAAGACATGGCCCCTCCAGTTGATAAGTCTCCCGTCATCTGACACAATTCAACACTCGCAGAACACCAACGCTATTTCGTGTTCGGCGCGCTGGTGCTACCCCAAACCAAGAATCAGCCACTTCCCTTCACAGAGGAGATCCCTTGACTATTTTTTAAAAATCACATACAGTGCTCCCGGTATCTAGGGAATGGCGTATCACAGCCTCGTAACTAATCACGTTCGAGGATAGCTTCTCCGAGGATGGCGTTGAGGGCGAGCTCTTCCTTACAGCGCTAATTTCAGCTTTAGCCCGACTACAATATATACTCGTGGGCCAAAGATAGCTATGTACCTAGGTGGGTAGGTAGCAGTTATGATCGCCGCCCCGGAATCGTGGGGTGCATTGTCACATAATCTGGTTTATCACGAACCAACAGTTCGCCAAGTTAACGACTTCGACATCGTGCAAACCCGTGTTCGTTGGCTGTGCCGCAGTCGAACTTCATGCAAGGTACGATGCATACGTATTGGCCGATCCGAGGGCGAGTCAATCCGGTCAAGCTTCAGCATTATCAAATCACAAGAAGACCCACGAGCCTCAAGACGTCGCAATCACAGAGGGGTGTTTCGGGTCGTAAATTGCATACAGCATTGTCAGATGCCTATCTGGCCGAGGAGGCATTTGGTGCTAGTGGGCTCGATGTCTTAGAAACCCGGCTTATGCTCTATCAGCTTGGGTGACCCCCACTCACATAACCAGCCTTTAAATCAATCTGCACACCACTACTGACGCGTGATGCTCTTTATGGAAACCAGCTTGGAGGTGATCATAGTCTGAGCCTTCTACGGCTTAGCCCTTGGATGGCTCATTGCAATTTGGAAGAGAGCGTCTCCGCTCACGAGCTCCATCAAGGTTCCTAAGAGCTACCTTTCCAGCTGGGTCCCCCCAGGCATGACCACCACCTTCGCTTGCCTAACCGATCCACAAGGCAACCTTCTAATCCGACCGGTGACTAACATCTATCATTACTGCACACCTTCTGCCTAGTGGCAGTATATATATTACGGCTTTGCCGCCCTTGCCATTTTCTGTCCTTTAGTGTTCTTTCTGTATTTCACGATCTGTCACTTTTTCTCTTCTGAGGTGGTTGGCCGGCTTCATATGCTCACCTCTAGGATAATCAGTGTCTGAGCCGGCTTGAGCCCGGCAACGTTCGTTGAGAACATAAGGCTTTCTCTTTAGTTTCCTTTAAGTTGTCAACGTAATTTCCTGAGAATGATCGCGCCGTGAGATCCGATCTTTATCTCTTAAACCCTTTCATTCTTCAACCACACGACCCCTAATTATTACTACTATGCCTTTGTTACCGACTAATACTCCCACCCGGGGACAGCCGGAGCCGACTTGGCCGCCGAGCCCGAGTCGTCTCCCCCCGTCGTTGGAAGACGATACAAATTATGATACCAACTCAACAGATGAGGATGAACTTGACGCCCACTGGACTCAAGAGAATCCCATGATGTATTTCCTCACGCCGCCAACCCCAAAGGACGAGGAACTCGAATTTGATTTCGAGTTTGACGCCGGGATTGAAGACTCAAGTCGGCCCAGAGAGATCATCCGAACTGTTTCCCCATCCACTCTCGATGGTCTCAGAAAATACAAGCCCAAGGATAAATTGGCAGATTGTGCTGTCTTGGATGACGATGACGATGATAGTGATGACGACGAGGATTATATCCGATTCCATCCTCACGGTCATACGTCTCTACCATTTGGATTTGAAAAGTTCTTTGACCAGACGAGACCTACTTCTACCATAACATCTCAAACTACAGAGGCTTTACTATCACCCGCCTCATTCCACGTCGGATCACCAAATGGGCGTCCATCGAGGCGCTTCGCACCACCGCGGCGATCTCTTCGAGGAAGATCGACCAGTCAATCGCTTCAACGACGCCATTCATGGCGTGAGCCAAGCCCCGATGTATACTCCATCGAGGAGGAGCCGGAAAAGGAGACGATGAGCGAAATGGGTTTGAGCGTCGAAGACCTTATCGACGGCCACGAAGGAAAGACGCTACCAATAGACATACCGGCTGCAAAGCCAAGGAAGAAGGTCAGGTTCGTGTTACCGGTTAAGGATTGATACAAGCATATTTCCTTCGAATCTACATCGTCCCCCGAGGGGGCAAATCAGCACACGAGCATTCAAGCATATTAACGGCGTTGTGGGTTTTTTTGTTGCATTTGCTTCATTTTCATTACAATCATGGTTGGTTGCATATCTACGGTGTTGGGCATATCTAGCATTTGCATTTCGGACTATCTGGGCTTTACTAGGCTAGGGGGAGGGTTGCTTAGGGATGGAAGCTCATGAGGAGGTTCAAGCAGATAACAAACAAACTCTACCTAATTTACCTACATGCTATTCAATATTTGCCTTCCTTTCTTCGTGCGAACAGATTCATAAGACCGTCAGTCAGGTTTTAGCTGCATGGTAATAATCGTGAGCACGAAAATCAAGGATCTCCTCATCTTGCTTACGCATGCTGCAACGTAAATCAGCGCCGATCACGTAGCATTCGACCACCCTCAGGATTTGACATACATACCTACTCGTCAATTATCTCATCACTATCACGTCTCGCTGACGGCATGTGAGAAGTACCAAGCAAGGCGCAGAAGCACACGTACGTACGTTCTCGCCTTCCATCCCGCGTCTTCATCTATTCAGATGTTACCTAGAAGTCGGTATCTAATCGTATCATCCATCCAATTAAACCCGTGAACTGCCCGAGCCGGCCGGACGCGCCTTTCCTCTCTTCTCGGATCGTGCCTAGCCCGCGAGGGAAAAAACCAAAAAAGAAAAGGGTGTGGGATATTCTAAATCGTCTAGGTTAGAGGCCCAGTTTAGCGAGTTCGCCTCCCTGGAGGCTGTGCTCCTCCAGCCCAGCCCTACGCTTACTTATTCCCCGACGCACGTACATATGCAGCGTCGCAAAGAGATAGAGAGGGAGGGGGGTGTTCGTTTCCCAACGTCACACGACGCCGGGCCCGCGTAATGCAAGCGTATGTAAGAACCACGATTTTCCCATCGAGGGATACCGGTCGTCAGCACGTTGCCACGGTTTTAGACATGTCGAGTTCCCAAAGCGGATGAAAGGAGCGGCGGTAAGCCAATAATGCGAGCTTCGAGAGACGAGGACGGGTATAAAATGGTCGGATATAAGGATGGTCCTAGATGACTTGACCGCTCATCCTGTATTGGGGGGTTAGGGGGGGCATGGGCATTGGGATTCTGCACGTGGGTTGCGTGTGTTTATTTCGGACGACCCGGGCTACTGGGTCGCTAGGCTCGTTTACGTGAGCGGAGGGGGTGAGCACTAATCGTGAGGACTTATATAAGATGGGCGTGGGATGCTGGGAAAGCTCTTCTCGATTTGTGTAATCGGCTCCGAATCGCCGCACGAGAATGACTGATAGGTTATTCTGTGTTGACGTTAGTGTTGTTGGCTCGTCGCTAAGATCTGACTTCATATCGGGTGAGTGGGTTTTTATCATGATTCCTCAGTTCACGATATCTTGGGAGGATTTGATTACAAAAACATATTAGTTGGTATTTGCGGCGTAAGCGACGCTTAAGAGTATCTTCTATCTGCTTTTTCTCCCTTGCGTTAAAAGGATGATATTTACAGATACGCTCAAGCGCTCACTTTCTTTTCGACTCGTATAAACGCCCTATTGAGACGTTACTTCCACAGCTAGTAACTTCGATAATAAGAAGAATCTAAAACGAATCCAAATATAGTACCACCTCTTTGCAGTTAGGATTGTGTTATATAGCAAGTACCAATGTCACCCAAATTCCTTGACAACTTTATTCTAGCCCCCTTTTGAGACCGCTGAGAACGACATGATAACTCTGCTAACATGATTCCGCATCTTTCTTAAGGACTTACCTATCTTCCCCTGAGACATACAAGAGAGCTTAGGCCTTATGTTGACTTGGTATTATCTAAGTGCTATGCCATTGTACCATTATTAGGTATATTGCCCCTATCTAATATCCACTTTAATAGCCCCTTTAAAGGGAGAAGCCATCACCTTTTCTCCAACAACCTTGAAAGTTAAGAATAAGATTGAACGCTGATCTAATTATGCCTACCTAGTTCAAGTATGAATAGGTAGGTGAAAATCACTCGGGAGAGGCATAGAGTCACGTATCCATTTACTAACGTACATAATTTGACTTACACAGTATGAGAAAGAACCTTCAAGATGACGAGATGAAAATGGTTACGTTGTTTCTACCCTGTTAAAAGCCTAGGTTATGTAGGTTCACTCCTGAAATATGAATTTCTAATACTCCATGGAAGTTTCTGGACCCTATGCTATAGCTGCCAGCTAGCCAAACACCCTTTGAGTATAGTTACATGTAGGTACTACCTAGCGTCGTGAATTCGCAGCGGTCTCCATTACTGCTAAGGACTACAGGATCCTAGGACTCTTCTAAGATTCCACGTATGTTGTCCTATGGCGAGACCTTAGATATAGCTACCCTAAGGACAGGTTTCGTCGACTCGATAGGGTCGAAGGATGGCTGCTGGGGCTTCATCCCCAGGTACTCTATATTATCGTGGTCACTTTTTGAACTGAAGGCTCGGCCACAAGAGCGACAGTAGTGGCAACGCTTTTAATAAACAACTCGAGAAAGCTAGCTCCTAAAATCCCGCCCCTTGTGAGCTTGAAAAGTGTTGGCGCTGCGAGGCCACTAAAAAGACGCGAACGGAACGGAAAATAGGACTTCACTCTCTAGGGACGGTAAGATAGGCACTCACCATCCAGACAGAAGAGGTAGAGAAGAATTCCACGGCAGATCCAGAGACGAAAGAGATGAGCGTGGCCCCCGAGAACAAGCTCGAGACCAAGACTGTGCCGCCTGTTGAAGTGCATGGGCGTATGAAGACATGTACTCCCTCAACTATATGAGTCTGCTCAGACATATCGCTGTGAACATATTCGTCATGAATAACGTGATATGCTAGAAAGACATGCTTTTTCCAACCGAGACTGGGTAAGGAACTTATACTTATTTCATTTATCTATAGGTAGTTACATATCAATTAGAAAAAATAGAGGTGAGTTCCGAGTATGTTGACGAAGAGAGGTGTAAGTCGCAGCACTGCCATAAGAGTGCTTGGAATCACATCTATTAGTTCTAATTTTTATACGATATAACATAGAAGGAGGATATATCCCTGCTTCCGAACCCTAGGGACTGAGGCTTCCCTTGAAATATTGCTAGATCCTAGTATGCGATATAAGCGAAACTGGATTGGGTCTAAGCTGACGGGAAAAGAATTTAGTGGCTTTTTGTGTAGCATTGAATTTGATGGGACGTCGATAGAACAAGACAGTTTTCGTATAGTGATCTTCCTCATCCTTTATGGAACATATATTCTTACGCAACTCTACCTTTCGAAAAGGATTAGACGAGATCACTGATCTTCGAAGTTTCAGGTGACTTTCTAGACAGCAGCTAGCTGGCTGGCGGGATAGTGGTAACACATACCCCCTCAGTTAACCTTTCGATGAAGATTGATGACACTCTAAGCCATACGTGGTGGCGAAAAAGCAAGCCCGACAGCAAAATGTGGCTTAAGAGAACTGTGTCGTCTTCCGAAACTTGAGGCCCATGACGAGCATATTGCGTTGCGAGGTCATATCAAGAGCTAGGCATAGGCTATCACGGAAGGCCCGGATCCCGGATGGTTTTAATGAACGTTTTTATTTTATTTTCTAACCAAGAAAAAAGAGCCCATGCGCTAGCATCCCGCTACGAACATGTCGCCTTGCCTCGTTCCGGGAAGCCTATAGGCGCGACGATCTGTATCGTGCAAGCTTTCGCGTTATCGGTGCACTGTTCGGACGCGTCAGCGATAGCTCGTTTATTTGATATGCCGTGATATCCGCGGGAGAACCGGCAAGTACGGTAGTTTAGTTTAAGTTGGGGTACGGGTTTAACTTACGGGTGCTTTCGACGAGCAGGAGGCTTGCTCCGAATTGTCTACGTTTGCATAGCACACGTTGGTCGCCACGTTGCAGCCCTATGACTTTTTGTCAGCAGAGAGAAAAAAAAGAAGAAAATGTGTGAGATTGTTCGTCTTGGCGCCAACGCGAGAAAGATACGGGAAATACGGGAGAGGGAACTTACTCCGACTATGTCCACCACGGCGCTGTAGACAAGACCTAGAAATATCGCGACGACGATGAATAACTGCATGGCGGCGCGTAGTATAAAATTTCTTTTTTTTCTCTTTTCTTCTTTTTTTTTAACCGAATTTAAAGGACGAGAGTGTCGAAGAAATGACTCCGCGTTCAGACCGCAAGACGATTTTGGGGGGATCTTGGGCTTAATATGTAATACCAATGGTACGAGGCGCAGCTGTGCTTACCACTCCGCCCCCATCGCGAGGAAGAGGAGGATGGATCCTCTAGGCCTGGGCACCATACATATAGCCTAACCAGGCAGATATAATGTCCCTTCTAATCTAAAAATAGGTGGCGTTCAGGCAGGTCGCCCTATGGATAGACATGTACGGAGTTTAGTCCTACGGCATGCAAGCAATTAATCCTATGACTTCAGTCTGTGTATGCCGTGAAACATTGTGCCACCAACTTCATGATTTGGGGCGGTTTGAAAAGAAAATTGGTGTTAGATATTACACGTCTGAAGTCTGCAGACGACCGATCCTGCTCAGATCCTATGGAGGTATGAGATTGTCCAACGTCGGACACGGCATGTCGTGTCGTGTGTCGAGGTAACAAACGGCCAACGTATCATAGACAGCCCACATCCGACACAGGTGAACACCAATGGCTGATAAAAGTAGAGGCTAAGCGGCAGATGCTCACGTACCAGTATCTCTTGGACGCGCTAGAGAACTCGGCAGCTATCGTCCAATGTCAGAGCTCTGTATAGGCAATTTTAATAGTTCGTATTGCCCAAGATCAAAACCTCTACCTAGTTCCCATTAGTACGGCCACGCATTTAGAGCCCGTCTAGGATACGTTATTTCCGTGGATTAGTATATGTAACAATGGCTAGGTAATTTCATTCCAGGTAACATGCCTCGCTTTTTCCACCGTCCAACGTACGCTGGCGTTTATTCATCCCTCACGTCTGAAGCAGAGCTCATAACCATAATCGCCGATGCCTAGGATACTCAGCGAACATGACCGATATGGAGGAATTGTTCCTAATCACTCATATTTAATAATCCTCATCATACCAGATACGCATACCATTCAAGTATCTTTTAGGGACATGAAGTTCCAACGCCACCAACGCCTTGCCCCTGATGCAATTTCCCCTTTGTCAATACAGAGCCGGGGATGTGGCTCAAAAAAATAACCACCTGGTTTTATTCATCCTCTGCCTCCTCCGCGTCCTCCACCGTCACAGCTTTCGCCTTACCCTTTGCGTCGCTACCCGCTGCCGGTTCTTGTTCGTCGCCCGAGGTCTGGCGTTGAGGAACCTCTGATATCGAGGGCTCCTCCGTTCTGGCCTCAGGCTCGTTGACAGTTGGTGGATTGTTAACCCCGCCATTCGCAAAGAGCTGTGCACGGCCGCCCCAGTTAGGCATCACAGGCGTTGGCGCGGCCACTTCTGGCGTTTCTCTCTGCGTTTGGGATGTGGTCTGGCTGGGGCCGTCTTCTGGAAATCCACTAGGGGCCCCAAAATTCCTAGCATTAGGCTCGCCAGCTCTGGAACTTGACGAACGAGGAATCCCAGTAGCGCTACCAGTCACGGTATTCCCATTCGTCATATCTGCTGACTGTGACTGTTGGCCATTGGAGTCAACCTGTTGAACAGATTGCTGAGGAGCTTGCGATGGTTGGCCGTCAAGGCGTTGAAGAGGTAATAAGGACCATCCCGGAGGAATGACGACCCCTTCAGGCAAATCTGGGCTACCTGCAGGGACAGATGCAGAGTAAGGGACGCCTCCATGCCTGACCATAGTTGGCGTTGACACGCGAGGAGGAAAATTTGGAAACTGGGGTATTTGCGTCATAGGTTGAAGCTGTTGTGGTTGAAATGACTGCAAGTGTTGGAATGGTGGTAGGGTTTGTTGCGGCAAAGGCGGTTGGTAGGGGCCAAGATGAACGTTAGCACCTGGCTGTCCCAGTTGGGCGATCGGCGCAGGCTGAGGTTCTTGTTGGGTCTGGCGGAGGCGGCTTAACTCTGCCGTCAGAGCATATAGAGTCTGTAATTCGACCTGGCTCGCCTGTAACGCCTGCATCTCCTGTTGAATTCGTTGCGATATGTCTAGAAGCTGTGCTTGGATCTCCACAATGCCACCGTTGTTACCTAGGTGAGTAGTGCCAGGAGGGGGCGCTTGGGCTGGCACCGCTGGTACTGCAGGGGCGTTGGGGGCGTCAAGAGGAAGACGTAGCCGTTGAGCCATCTCATGGATATTCTGGGCATTGCCCTGAGCAAATCCCAATCGAATGGGGCCAAACTGAAATACTCTCATGTTGCCGGCCCCACGCGCCTGCGCAGGTTGACCGCCATTAGCAGCTCTATTGCCTGGTGCCTGTTGACCTGGAGCATTGGGCTGGCCGCCAGGATTCGCACCTGGAGCAGCAGCACCACCGTTAGACGCGGTCCCTTCGATAGTAACCGGGCGTCGGCAGGTTGGGCACACTTGTTGCCTTTCTAACCAACTCCTGAGACATCCAAAATGCAAAATATGACCGCAGGGCAGTCGTTTTGGACGAAAGCGTTCTACGGCGCCCACGGCGGATGGATCCCATGGTCGCATATCTTCTCTGCAAATAATACACGTGTCCTCGCGTGCCAACTCCTCCGCAGTAGCATCGGGATAATTGTTCATGCCTCGCAAGGCTTTGCGATACTGCATTAGAGCACTGAGGCGCTTAACAAACGATCGTGCTGTCAAGAAGAGATCGCGCATGATGTGAATAGGTAGACCGTAAAACATCATCAAGATGGCGAAGAATGCGGAATATATACCGAGCTTGACGAAGTCTAGACGTGCGTTAGACAAGAACTATGCGGCAGTGAAACATCCACTTACCAGTAAATAGGTCCAGGCTTAACACCCACTGCCCCTTAGATTCCCATCCTTGTACTTCAATATCTGTTTCGTCGATATCCGCTTCCTCGGGTGGTAGCTCTTCTTGCGCCGCAGCTTCGGCCTCTGCGGCGTCACCGGATTCGCGGCGTCTCATGATCTCAGCACGTTGTTCTCGGACCTGCCTAATCCGTTCTTCTAGTCTCTGGCGAGTCTGCTTCTTGACTATATCGGCTTCAACCAGCGACAGGATATATCGGAAAGCGGTGCGGAACGAGCACGTAGCCAAAATCGCGAACTCGAACAAGAACATAACCATCATATTAGGCCGAGCTTGCTGAATGACGGCATTCACAGTGTAGGTAAATAACCAGGTATCGTAGACGACGCTAAGCAGGAGAGATATGCTGAGTCTCGTATGGAAGAGTCGCGGATTGGCGGGGGGTTGCTGTTCCAGGACCTCGACGCGGCCTTCGCCAATCCACTCCCAGACTTTTCCGGTGACCAAAGCAGTAAACATAACTAGGAACCAAGCTCCAACTTCTTCGCGGAAGATAGTCATCGCAAGACAAGTCTCGGTCACGGCAAACCAGGCCTTCTCGTACAGTTGTTCGGTCTCGACAGGTCGGAGGGGTCCATAACATAATCGCTGAAGGCCCCAGACGAAGGAGCCATAGACTAATAAAACCAGATTTATAAGGATCTATGACAAAATAGCCAAAGTCAGTAACTCGGCACGAGAGCAAGGTCGGCGACAGGCTTAGGAGGGGAATCGTACCATGAGACTAAGATTATTTTGCGATAAGTAGACCATGGCGGAATAGAAGTTGGCACGTTGGTTGAAGGCATAAGCGACGACGCCGGCCGCCAGGGCCGTTGAAGACTGCGCATTGATGTTAGCGATGGCATTACCTTGAGGCCGCGGTGGCTAAGACAAAGACTACATCTACATGTCAATAGTTCGATAGAATATATAAAGAGCTCACTTACCCCTGCGTACCAAAGAAGTCGCATCGTGGCAGTTCTGGGTGATAATTAGGAAACGTAGAGAAAGATTGAAATTTCTTAAAAATTTCTTGGAAGATGCTAGGTGCCCATCATCCCGACATAGGAAGAAGGTGGTTTGTGGTTTGTTGGCGGATGGGTAGACAGTTGGAAGGTTTGTAACTTCAAAGAGCTGGCGGCGGATCGTTAATGCCACCTATTGGAGTTCCAACTTACAATTAAGCGTGCATTTAGCTAAGAGCTACAAAGCTACTTCGATGGATATGACGCGATCTGGGCGATTTTGCTAGATTTGATTGGTCGGGCGGATTATTCGGCTCCGCCCGGACCGACGGCGTTACCCAGTATTACCTGCCGCAGGAAGTAACAGCTTCCATTTCATCCGATTTATCAGACTAACGTTCCATCAAAGTCTCCGAGCTAACTTTGTCTTAATCATCACTCCTTGAGACGACCTAACATTACCTACTTCCACTCATAGGTTAGTAATCTTCATCCTCATCTCCATTTTCACTCCCGGTATATCCTAGTATGAATATCTTGATCCGCCCCTTTCCTCTTGAATTTCACTGCCACATTTAGCGCCCTTGCTCCTCAGCAGCTGTTCAATTTCGACTTTCTCGCGTTCGATGACCAAGTCTAAAGGCGTCTTAAATGTGTCGCTCACCGGTGACACCTCAGCTCTGGCCTCTAAAAGCAACTTAACGCACTCGATATGTCCATTTGCCGCCGCCCAATGGAGAGGCGCCCAGAAAAAGTCCGTAGTCATTGAAGGGTTTACCCCTTGGCTAAGAAGAAATCGCACCTCGTTGGTATTCCCACAAGCTGCCGCCTTGTAAAGCATGTTGTCCCCATCTGGGCCCTGGGTATTCACGTCTGCTCCGTGTTGAATCAGTAGTTTCGACACTAGAATCACAGTTGTCAGAACTCGTACGCGATAACGCTTAATAAGAAACATAGGAGCCATGAGAGGAACACTTACTATCCATGTCCTTATTCAAAATAGCTAGTACCCACGGGGTATCTCCTTTCAGATCTTTGGCATTTACATTCGCCTTCTTTTCCAGCAAGAACTTGACTAGTTTGGTTTTTCGTCGTGCGACAGCGCGGTGTAGTGGTGTACGGAAATCATAGTCGCGAGAATCAACATCGACTCCTCCCTCCACTAAAAGCTTCACTCCATCGATCTCTTTACGCTCCACGGCCAGGAACAGAGCTAAGTTAACGAGCAATGAATGGTAGCCCCGGGTTTCCTCACTTTTGCATAGAGTTACTTGTTTTGTCTCGATTAGGCTCTTCATAGTCGCTATATCATTCTTGAAGGCCGCTGTCACCAATTTCAAGTAATTTCGCTTCTTATATTCACCAGGAGGTAGAACCGCCTCACTGTATGTCCTCGCCACCCGTCTCGCCCGCGATGTATGGGAAGTCTGAGCCGAGACAAGCCCAGTCGCTCCGTTTTCGGCTGGCAAGTCTACGAAGGTGATTGACCTCCTTTTTGCAGTGAATGGTGCCGGTTCGGTCGAAGTATGACTTCGAGCTGTTTGTAGTGTTCTTTCCAAACGACTCAGTTCTTTAGGCCACCTTCGGGTCAGTCTCGCCCATCCCTTTTGGCATTTTCTCGCAACTTGAGCTGAGTAATACAGTGCCTTAGTGGCGCTGAAGCGCCACAACCAGATAAGGAATTCGACTATGAAATTCCCTCCTTGGCCACGGATCAGGAGAGCTTCTTTGAGGATACGGCGTACCACGGCGCCAGCTGAAGAGTTTGATTGAGCAGCAATGAGCAGCAGCTGACATCCTTCAGTCGAAAAGAGATCCAGCGTTGCACCAGCTTCAAGAATCACGAGAGCCGTGTCGATGTGACATGCTGCGAGAGCGATAGAAAGCGGGGTGCAGCCATCAAAGTCCTTTACATAGATTAGAGATGAATCCGAGAGAAGTTTCTTTACTAGATGTGGAACGCCGAGGTGAGCGGCAAGGTGGAGAGAAGTCACCTCTCGACCTGCTGGCTCCTCCGAGTTAGCCGTTTCGACATTAGGGGAAATAGAGCGTGCCCTAGAATTGACACATGGTTGGGTCATTAAAGGGTCATGCTCACTGCCATCACTAGGCAAAGACGAGTTATCTATATCGAGTTCAGGTTCAAGATCACCGTCAAGGTCAGACTCCCACTCCAACTCGGACTCAAACCTGAACTCAGACTCAGACTCGGCCCTGAAGAAAGAAAACATTCCTTGTAATAAGGCTTGAGGTGGGTACGACTCCGCCTCGTTCAGCAGTCGTTCATAGAATTTGCGCTTGGGTCTCTCTTCGAGGATAGTGGCGGTCTTGTTCAAGGCATCGTTTGCAGCAACGAGGTTTACGTCCGACATGGCTCGAAGGTGGTGGCCCAGGTACTTTGCAGCATATTCAACCAATGGATATATTCGGAGTTTGGTTGTGAATGTAAGTTTCTCTGGTGTCCTTCTGTTTCCGAGATGTTTGGTGGACTTGCCGCTCTGTATCATAAACATCTCTCTATCATCATACATCTCTGGTGACCATCCATGCAGGTCAGTAGCATAGGACATATTATTGACAGTGTCGTCAGGCTGTTCAAGCTCAGGGATACACAGGTAAGCAGCACAGACGCGAGAGATAGTGGTGTCAAAGTTGGCGAAGCGTTCGTCCGTTTGTTTCAACCCTTGCATGAACTCAGCCGCGGTATTGTGTACAAATTGGAGAAAGTTTTTCTCCACTATGACCATCCCACAGCAAAACGCCGTAATGTCGTCGGAGAGAGGTTGCTTTTCCGGCTTGAAGAAGCCGTCTTTCAGATCTACGGCGAGGGCATGCCGTAGTTCATCCACGGTTAAAGGACGCTGAGCGTACGTGATCCACGCCAGTGTACTAATCGCTATCTCCTGACGCAGTAGCGTTTGTTTGCCGATTCGATCCATCATGTCCTGGTACTTGTCTGTGAGATTGTTGTTAAAACTAGCGAGTTTAGTCCGAACATCGAAGAGAGTGATCACGTCGTCGGTTTCGAGAGATTCCATGTGCAATTTGACAAGGAGGAACCTATAGATCTATCAGTTAGTGATCTGTCTTTCCCTAGGTACAGACACATTCCGAAGCAAAAAGGGAGATACTCACATCCCCCCTGACTGCTCGATTATGATACTTAGGATCTCCTGTCTAAGCTCCGAACTCAAATCGCAGAACCTTTTCAGACGAGAATTAGTATTGATGCAGTAATTCACATAGTCTCGGATATCGTTTTGGTTTGCCGAAATGTTTATGCGGCTGAAGCCCTCCAAGCCTTTGTCGAGATCTCCAATGAACCTGGAAGTCATGAGCAAAGCAAGGCAGTTACCCAACTCCATGAGCCGCCCAAGAAACCGCTCACGGTCTGAGGAAGAGCACTCATCCCATGCGTCTACTACAAGATACAATTTATGGTCGGTCGCCATGTCCCTTATGAGCTGCACAAGGGTGTCCGCCCTAATCGTTGTCTTACTTCCTGAGTGCTCGCTCCACTTGTGCCGAATTTTAGTGGGGATCTCATTCTCATCGTCAAGAAACTGGCGTAAGATACAGCCGAGGAGTAGCTCGCAGGGGTATGGATGACCTCGATGCATATAGAGAAACGCAGTTCTAGATGTGCCATCATCAGGCATAAGTCCCCGGGGAGCTTTACTCATTTTGTATTGGATCCTCGAACTTCCCAAGGCCGTCAGTACTAAAAAAAACACTACAATTGCTTCATACTTACACCAAAAAAGTCTTACCGGCACCCGCTAGAGTACTGCGTTAATAGACACGCCCGTTGAAGGATTTCTAGGGATGACTTACGTGGACCAGTACCCCAGAGTCTTTTTTCTTTCATGGAAAGCCAGTCTTTAAACACCTCTGACTCCAAAAACCTATTTCTAGCCTCTGGATGAGCTCGCTTGTTATCTTGGCTTCGAACGGGAGACTTCATAGCCTCTAGGGCATCCTGGGGGCAAAGCCAGTTTAGGATATCCGATCGGATCTTCGTAAGATCTCGAGTGGACTCATGGTAGTTATGAACTTGATCGCTAGGGTTAGTTCCTTTTGTCTCACTAATAGTACCTGGGCACCAATATAGGTAGTTCACTGACCATTCTGTGTTCCTATAAATGACGACATTAGCATCTCCAGTTGGTATTGCTGTAACTAGCTAGGTCAGAAGCTCACCGATGAGCGTGCTTTGGTGAACTGCCCCTGCCAAGACCCCGCTGTTTTCCTCGAGGCATCCTGCAGAGAGGTTCCCACTAACAGATTGGCGAATCATTCTCTCGGGTTATTAGAATACCTCGTCGAGTATCTTGCCTCGTGTTAGTTACTGAAATCCGAAGAGGAGGCTTCCTTGTCCACGGCACTAGAAAAGGGGGTATAGCAAAATGCCTAGGTATTCTAACAGAAGAACACTCTATTCAAAGAGGCACCGACAGGTTTAATACTTATTGGTGCTAGTGAATGGCCACGAGTTGCTTGGGTAAGGCAATCTCAAAGGAGACTCCAAGGCTCCTTACCTGAGTAGGTAGGTAGGTGTGCTGGAAATGGTGTTCTCCCATCTCTACCTACCTTTCGTGGGGGCCAAATTTCAGCCGCAATACCTCCAATAGATGCGGCGTTTCTTCTTTCCAAGTAGAGTTATATATGCTGGCAATCCTCATTGAATGACATTTGTCTAGGGAAGTAGATACCGAAACGTAAGCCAATAGTTATGTTGAAGGCGGGGAGGACATAAAAAGGACAATGTTATCCGATGCATGAAATTCTTAACGGAGGGTGGCTAGCTGGGATATGCAGGCAGTGTAGCAACGAGTGCGTTGACCAGGCTCGGAAATCGAATCAATTGGATGCTGCTCGGAGCCTCGCAGGATACTTGACTGCTTAGGAAGGGTTATAAGGGACAGGGAGATGTAGGAGATTTCTTCAAACGGATAGAATCCTTCACCAGATATCTAATCACTACTTTTACACGGTCACCAATACAGACTTTTCTCCAATATCTCGTTGCGATCCGACTATCCGACGTAAATCTATAACGGATATGAGTTCTATGATGGAGGACCCTTGTGGACTTGGGAAGCCTGTAACAGATCCCAAGGACGCAAAAGTCGAGTAAGATACCCTTGTTTTATCATACAAGCTCGGAAATAGATGGCCTAACTCTCGTGTTTATCATTGCAGCATTGTCTTTGTTCATGGCCTCAACGGCAACAGGATCACGACTTGGACATCTAATCCTAGCGACGAAAACCCAGACCCTGTTTTCTGGCCTAAAGATCTGCTTCCTTCTAAATGTCCCAATGCTCGAATTTTCTCGTACGGCTATAACGCCTCGATTGCCCATTTCTATCCCCTCTTCGGACCAAAGAATGTGCCCCCAACGATGAGCATTGGTAATCATTCATCGGCTCTACTAGATGACTTAGTTGGCGTCAGGAGCCGGACAGATAGTGTGAGGTTCACTTTTCTAGGCATTCCTGAACCACCCTAAGATGATTTTACTGTCAAGTGTATGCACACTAACAAGCATGATCTCGTAGAAAGACCGGCCTCTCATCTTCGTAGCCCATAGCCTTGGCGGTCTTGTCTGCGCTGATGCAGTTTCCAAGCAACTAGGGGTCGACAATGCCAAGAAAGACCTGGTAGCCAAAGTATGCGGGATGATCTTCCTCGGGACACCGTTTGCTGGCTCCAAGCAAGCGAGGTGGGCAGAGATAGCAATTAAGCTAATGTCTACCATCTCGAATACCAATGAGAACTTGGTCAAAGACTTAGAAGAGAGATCCAAGACTCTAGCTGAGATCAACAGCAACTTCACCCAGCTAGTTAAAGCACGAGATCGAACGCCCCACTGGATCGAGATTGCCTGCTACTTTGAGGGACTGCCGACGATTGGGAAAAGGAAGGGCTCAGCATTCATAGTAGACAAGGATTCGGCCACTCTACCGGGCATCGCACCCGTCTCCATCGAAAAGAATCATGTCAACATGCCCAAATTTGACGGAGAATACAGACCGGGGTTCATTAGCATCTCAGACAAGCTGTCTAGGTGGATCCAGGATCTTGATCGAAAAGATGATGAAGACAAACAGAAGGTTCGTCAGAAGTATATATTCTATAACGTGACTCAGTAATGGAATTGGATGGGAGGCTAACCATTCTATCCCTAGGCTGGTGGCATAAATATTGGCTCGACTAATTACCATGCCCCTATTACTAGGAACGATGGTGTTGTTGCCGCGACGATTTTTAGTACCCAAAAAGACGGCTTGAGGGTGACTGGGACTAAAAAAGTTGGTTCTCCTCCTTCATACCTATAATTCATCCTCGTGTGATGTATACCTATGTGTGGAAATTTATTAACCGTCATACAGACAGTCTACTACGGAAGTCAAAAGAACCGGTCTCGTTCGGACCAAAGCGAGAGTGACAATGAAGATTGAGGTTGTTAGAGGGCTGGTCTAATAGAAGGTCTAGTGGTTAGAGGTTTAGTCGTATTGGAGTTCGATCTATAGGAGACTTTTGATGGTTAGTCCCGTGATAGTTCCCGCATGTACGTCGCGGTCTTCGACAATCGAAATTCACAACTCTTTACACGACACCATCGTTTCCCTAGGTAGCTATTGGGTCTGTGTTATGCTAAAGATGGCCGTTGAGGGTTAGGTATGTCGCCAACGAAGGGTCCATTCACAATATATTCAGTTTAATATCTGCTACAAGAGCTATGTGACGATCCCAAAAGGTGTCATAGCCATTCTCTGTGGGACAGTCCCCTTAAATCTTTACTGCTCGTAATAAAATTGTAACTTTTGGGTCTAGAGAATTCCAAGCTAGAAGTGGAGGCTGTCGAAGAGCCAGTCGTAAGAAGTCTGGGTTGAGGAAGGGCTAGTCGGATCAGAATTCCATTCGTCATAGGCGCGCTCCATCGAGAGGAGTGGGCTTGATAGTAACTTGGTAGTTCTGAGACAATGTAGATTGGAGGTATCAAATCTTCAAGGATGTTAGCCCACAATAGCTATAAAGGTTAAGAAATTTCGACATTACTCGTCGAAGAAAATTGTATATTGGCGGCCGGTTCTGAGGAAGTGGGTGACCCCTGGATCCTCTTTTCAGTAGTTTATTGTAGGCGATTCCTTCTAACAAGTATAAAGATTGACAGGTAAACATCAAAAGGAATCACGGAAATCTTGCCCCAAGTAAACTCTAATGATACGAACATAGCTAATTAGATACTGGCCGTCTATGTCTCTATCGCAAGCATCAGTATGCCCATAAATGAGAGGATCCTGGATATAAGCCTACTAGCTTAGCCCTATAGTGAGCTTATAGCCGTAGCTGCATCATGTACGGGTAGCGCCAAAAAGTTCTACGCGATTCAGACGCTGCAGCCTCCCCTTTAGTCTAGCAAGCAAAGAGGTGGATCCTATAGAACATCACGCAAGCTGTCATTTAGGAACCCAGGGTTGTAAAACTAACTACGGCAATGTTGCTTGGTTGTATGGTTACTAGATAAACTCATCGCGAGAGGATTGTGTACGGGGACATAGTCATTGGACTAGACATGCCATAAGTTGCTCCCCTATGCACAATGGAAGAGGCCTCACAAACTAATGATGGATTGTGGATCCGACCATATCCACGACCAACACATCCCTTTGGCTCTAGCTCTCGATGGTTCGACCAGTAACATACCGTAACCGGTATTGTATTGATCGGGTAACAGGAAGCGCTCTCGACTATCCAGGCAGGCTACGTCAAATAGCTCAACATGATTGACCTGGATAACCCAACCTCGAAATTACAAATTGACGTCGTCGTGTCGTCGGAGTTTAAAGCAATAGCCTACATAGCCATAATTCACGCCAACTAAAAGTCACTATATTCTGCAAGGGAACCCCGTATCTGATGGTGCTTCCCACAGCCCCTAGACCCTAGACCCTTAAACATACCGAAAGGGGCTCACCAACGTCGCCCGATAGGACTCTAAGTCGGATACCCCCGAAAGCTTAGCTGGGCGGTCCTAGGTAATTCGATGCTCATTCTCGTCGTCTAAGTATTATCTAGTTGCTCTACAATCCACCCTTAGCGAAAATAGTTAGACTGCAAAAGTTTGCCACACAGTATAGAGATATAGGCATGTAGTTATTCAGAGCAACCTCTTCATCGCGGCATCCTCGCGTCGGAGAAAAAAAAAAGAATCTACATACGCTATCCCCTCACGAGTAACGTGAATACGAGACCGTCTGACCTCCTACATCGGAATACGGCACGCCACGCCGCGGGCGCGTTACACACGCGAAAGCCCCGTCGACGTGAAGTCGTATATAGCGCGTAAGGAACACCGAACGCTAGTAATATATATCGTCGTTGTATTAAGCATGTCCTCGAAGGAGCGGGCCTGCGTCTTGGTAGATTACGTAGACGTCTAGCTAGCTAGCATCCCGCTGTCTGAGGTATCGCACGTATGTGTCGACCGAACGGGCTTACGGGCCCACGGTCAACGCTTCTGGTCATATTGTCGTGATGTACAAATTGAAACAGGGTTGAGTCAGATAGCTACTACATACCACATACAGCACATCTTACTTGGTAGGTCATTCAGGTCATTGATGAAGAAAAAAAGAGGAGAGAGAGACAAAAAAACAAGCTTAATTTCCGACGGGGAAGGGAGTTTCCCTCCCCGTCGAGATAGATTCAGACACTGTCTAAGATAGATGCGAGGCATGGCGTAGCAATACAGTTCATGTCATGTAGAAGCACTGCGACGTAATGCTACACCACGTCGGTCACCCCTCGTAGTAGGGGCAAGCGGTCTAGGCGATGACATCGCGCATATACCTACTACCTAACGACCGGCTCGCCGGTCACGTCCGCAGCGAAAAAGCGCAGTGTCGCATGCAGCCGGGTAGGTTAGCCAAGCCAGCGCGCAAGCGGTAAGAAACGCAGTAAGAACATCGGTCTAGAGTTTCTTGAATTCGACTCGTCGAGAGAGGCCAGAAGCGAACGCTTTTTTTCCCCACGACTGCTGTTCACCCGGGGAGCGGCTCATGTCGGGCGAAGCAAAATTCCAGTCAGCATGGTCACATGGTCTGCTCGAAGGACCCGCGGAATGCTACTATTACTTGGAGCCCGACGGACGAAAGAGGTCTTGATTAGCAATGATTGCAAGCGTAGCAAAGCGTAAGGGAAAATATTGAGGCTCTTTGAGGGTCGGCAAAGAAAGCCCAGGCGCCAACTTTGGTATAGAGACCTGTCAACCTGAAAGCTGCCTAGGTAGCTACGCATGTCTCCCCAGTCTCTACCCTAGATAGGCATGTATCTCGGATGGGGCCTTGCTCATTGCAAGGAGCCGCGCGCATGGCATCCCCGACTATCTGCAAGACATCGAGCATGCCCCGGGTTGGCTGAAGGGGTGTGGCGATCTCCCGGATGATATTGATGCCGTGAACGGTATAATTACAAGAAAATGAGGTCGGCGATATCATATTACATAGCGTACGTACGTGGACCCAAAAGTTCCACCAGGTCTGAGTGTACGGTTCCACGAATGAGGACGCGGCGCCCAGGTATAACCGTCAAATCGACGGCGGCCCCAACTCGGTTGTTATTGTTGACAGTGCTGCTGAACTGGGCTCCGTCTTGGTCCATCTCGATTATTATGCGTCGCCCGCGCAGAGGCGGTACGGGATATAGTGGGATAGAAAGGTTGTGTAGAGGAATAAAATGCGTTATAGCGGAGCGCGGGGCGGTGAGGTGTGGAGCGATCCGGTAAAGATCGTCACGCAATGCGACCCTGAGGGCTGCTGAAAAGCTGCAGCCAAGCGTTGATCTCGCTTCTGCATGTAGAAACCAATTCACGTCACGACCGGAGAGGGAGAGGGGGAGAAGCCAGGGCAGTGGGGAGGGGATGAGGGACCTTTACTGGACTAAAATGAAATCTGACGAAATTATTCGGATTATCGGCGGAAGGTGATGACCCTGCCACTTGAGGCTCAACAACACGTGTTACGGGGGGCCGCCGGTCGACTCTAATCACCCTCTGATCCGAGATGGTGATGGGTCCACGGTGATGGTTGGAGGATATACGGGTCAAAGTCAGACTGGACTCCCCCCTGAAACGCCCTTGGCGAGTGTTTTCAGTATCATGCCATGATATCGAAGCAAATACCTGTAGGTCATCGTAGCGTGGAGCGAAATCTACTTGGTTATCGAGTGTATCGCCACGACATAGCGTGGACGGATTGAGGTGTGGGGGGACTTTTTTTAGTGACCTCGGCGCTGCTTTCATGACCGATATTACTGGAAGCTACCCTGTTCTGCCTGTTCTGCCTGGTGTCGGGGCCTAATTTGTGAGGGATACAACAACTCCTCTCTCTATTCTACCGAGCTCCACGTCAGCCACGCCGCATATGATCCTCAACCACGAACACAGTAGGTTAGACGCGGGAGTAGATCTTGCTTCGGCGATCTATATTTCTGACTGTTAAGGTCGACGGGATGTTGCATCATAAGCTAATATCGAATAAAGACAAGATTGTACATACAGTGTGGAGGTTTAGGAAAGAGGTTAGAGTGACAATTTAGGACGTGATGTTATAGACACTAGCCTCCTCCCAGCACGTGTCAGAAGTCCCCTTATAACTAGATAGGTAGGCTGGGTATGCAATCTCAAGATAAGAATAGTCCTTGCGATAATGATAGGCGAAGTTGGTTGGTGGTGTAGGTATCAGGTAGGGGCGAAGCTGGTTGAAACTGGAGACTACCTAGGTAACAAGGACCACTATGAAAAAAAGTCTGCCTACACTAGCAGAAGTAACTAGGCCCATAGTCTTTCGCCCTACGTGTGTGTAAGTGGTATGTACCTAACACAGACTACCTATAGTCAGGGGGGACAGTATCCCCACAGAGGTAAAAGGCTAAAAGCTAATACAGGACGGGAATTGTTAAGCGCATAGAGTATGATCCGGCGGCAACTAAGACGGGGCGGCGCGCGGAAACCAACTGGTCGGGTCAAGCACTATGGTACCCCGGAGCGCGGAATTAGCGGTAATGTAGGTGGTGTTTAGTGATCTCTGGAACGCGAAGGATTGACACGCCGCAATCGTTCACATGGGACCTACTAGCATAAAACCGTCATCTCTTGCATCTAATCGACTGCCAACCTCGGCAGCCCACATAACGATGGACGTCCTAGTAAGCCATACCACTACCGCCTATCGCCCAGGACCCATTAGAATCCATCGTCATGTTCCTTTGGTAATAAACTAATACATCCATCGTGAGTAGCAGAGTAATATCGATACTATAATTCGTCTAAAGTTGCAGCAGGGAGATTAAAAGCAGATTAAGGGTTGTCAAAAGTCTAGAATTACCGTATCGAGACATTCCCGCGTTTTTAGTATTTGTGGCTGCGATGATCGATCCGGCCAGCTGGGATTTTTCATGGGTCCCTTGAGCGTGTGGCTGATCTTAGCACCCGTCATCCACGGCACCTACTATAGTAGCTTTTAAGTAAGTGGCTTTTTATTGACAACCATAATCGTCTTGGAACGGATATTTCCACTAGGAGCTCCGCGATGGTGAAGCTACATACGCTAAAGACATACCACCGTGCCGAGATTCAATAGCTATCTCCCTCCCTAGCCGTCTTTTGCTGACAGACATATCTAGCTACAGATCTATATATACATATACATACAGGTATCCGAAGACGTCTAGCATAGGGGGTTGGGCAACTACATACCTCGCTTGCGTCCTTTGGGGTCTAGCCGAGCAATCCGCAAAGTGCCAGATACCAATTCCTATGGAACGGAGGCATAGCGTGAGGTCCGGCTGTCCTCCATCCATGTCTATCGAAACCACGGACTTTCTGGATTGTAGATTCTAGGCCACACAGTTTGAGACACTACTGGTATATTCTAATGGAAGAGCCATGCCTGGGGTTGGTTTGCGTCTGTCGATCTGGATCATGACGGCAAGGAGGTTTGTCGTTAAACGCGCTTCCCTGCTTACATACCTAGGTAGGTATGCATGGCTCCTCATTGAGATGACATGTCGGATTCGCCCCGTAGTCCAAGCCTAACCTTGTCCTGAACTAGTCGAATTTCGGTAGTGATAAATGATGATGTGTCCAGGTCCGCGCGTACGAGACCTTGACATACACTACATACTACATACCTCTCTTACATAGTAGTAGATACGGAACCGGAAGGTCAGAAACTCTATCTACAATGTAGAATAAACCAAGGATTAAGCTACGTACTACTACCGTATGTAGATGCACATTGCTTTGTTGTTGCTGACATATCAACGAGTTGACCGCTCCACTCCGTCTTGACCTGCTGGCCGTTGTGAAAGCTCACCTCCTGATCAGAGTCTTGATAAGACTTAATCTAGAATGACCTAATATTCAATCTCACATCCACGGTGAGACGGTCTAGACCTTGGGCGATCATTTTTCCAGGCCCGTGGTATTGTTACCGACCTGACTGGTCGCTTATGGCTGTCTAATAAGGTTCTGAGAAAGACCAAAAAAAACACACATACATAGCCATTCTTATGCTAAGTGCATTGGGTAGACGTAGATAATATATGATGATAGTATATTACACACAATTGCCTGGTTGGGCGTATGAAAATAAGAAATAGGGTCCTCATAACGGCACAAGATCCGGCCTCGGTTTCCGAACCGTACAAGCGAGATTCGCGAGCAATCGAAACGTGGGACTTTTGATCTTCGTGACAGTGCTGATGCTGTGTCTCTGTTCTATACGAAATACGAGACCCGGGAAGGGGACCAGGGTTCCTGACATTAGGTACGACTTGGTTTCGTGTCTCCCAATTGCGGGGGATTTGCATCGGTACGGTACTCCATGAGGCTCATAGATACGTACACTTCTGTTCTATGCCAGGTAGCTAGGTAGTGTATGTGCCAAACCGGTACTGTGTCTCATTTAATATGCATCAATTCGTGGGCAGCTATGTATGTACTAGGTAGATGTCTGAACGTGTATTGGCGGGCCGGCGCTTAGCACGTAAACCGCTACCTAAAAGATTGCACATATCTGCTTGGAAACGTGGGACACGGTCCAGAAAGTGATCCATGGTAAAATTTACTAGTATGTAGGAAGGGAGATCGGGTAGGGCTACCGCTGTTACCGAATGCTCGGAAACATGCCGTTCCGTTCATCTCTTAGATTAGCTTTAGAGTGAACTCATCAATGACGATTCTGACAAGTAAGAAGCTTGGCGAAGAGCCCGTCCGAATTTGTGAGCTTGAGCTTGAGCTTGTCATAGTGTACCTACACACGTGCCTACAGTATATCCTGCGAAGATCCTCATGTTGGCCAATTTTGCTTTGCCAGGAAACCCGTCCGGGGGAGGAATTGGGGATTTTCGAATTTCCATGCATCCTTCTAGATCTACTGAACGCCATTTTTGTCTCTCCCAGGTCTGTTGATTCATCAACGACCTCTGGTTGGCTGCCTCGTCGGGCATCTCTGCAACTCCAGGTCGCCGACGCACCTAAAACAACGGGGGTCGGCAATGATTGGCGTTCCAATGTAATACAAAGTCCCATGCCAATTTGTCGGTACATACTATGTACGTACAATATTTATTAGCGGATCCTTGCGACAGATATCCCATAAATAGTTAGTTTCTTTAGTGTGCATAGGTAGCTATACGCAGTAAGATACATAGCTAGGTACTGTATCTTGTTGATCTGTGCATTCCTCTGGATCAGATTACTTACCATCCGTTGTGGATTGTTGGCAACGAAGGGTAGGAAGGGGTCGTTGTTGGTAGCAGGTATGTACGTACATATATCCGATGACCTTGAGGATCCGCAGGTACTGCATAGGCAGTGTGCCTTATTCCGTCGTTACATTTTGTGTCATCCCGTTAAGATAGCGTTACAATTCCAACTTATGGGTGGCCTTGTTTCATCTTAACTGCAAGTGAGATCATCGCAGGTCTGGTCTGCGATTTTAAAATATCGAATAATGCAGTTAGAAACTCGGGTCCTTTTTAATGCGACTGTGTGTGTGTGTTCTGCTCTGCTCTGCCAATAGCACCCTTCTTACGTAGCGCGCTTAGGGGTCGAGACTCGAGACTATGCTGACCTCTGCAAGGTACGCGCGCATCTTCACATGGCCTAAGACTAGCTTATCAAAGTGCGCGTTGCGTCCTCGATGCTTACTGACGGTGGCGTTCACTTTCATCCTAGGCGACTTGCGCGACTAGGAGAGTAAACAGAGCGGGATGATGGAGACTAATCAAGGTTAAGATGTCTTTCTAGACGTTAGACCCCATAGTGTCTCGCCCAACTACATGGAGTATGCAGGGTCCCTAACTGCGAAGTACATACCTTAAACTGATCTATCTATGTTCATATGCGGAATCTGTTCCGAGACAGGTACCGAAATGTCTCCATGTCTTTGTCCGCGTGGTTAATTGGTAACAGGGGCAGAGGGGATAAGTTGGAAGTCGGCATTCATAGGTCTGTATATTGTGGGTTTGACATCCTTCATCTCATCTCCGATCCTCCGCCATGTGCTCCGACTTGTACTTGATTAGTCTGATTATGTGAACATGTGTGGGTTCGTCATAGCACACCTAGTCTCTCCGCATGTTGTCGGTGCGCAAAGTCCACGCGAGGTTGACTGTTGGGATCCATCGTTCGACCTATATTGAATCTGCCTCGTGTAGTAACTCTTAGTCCTGGGGGACGGGCCTTAGGTTCAACGGCCGGGAGGAGGGATTCCGAACTGTCCATGAGGCCTGTTGCAAGGTTACAGGCCCAGCAAGCCCTACCGCGGTGTGGATGCGGGCTTCTGGGGAAAGACACTTGCATGGCTCCATGCCGCTCTGGGACATATTCCAGACGCCAAACCCTTCTCGTCCAAATCTCGTCTAAAATTTCCATATTCGACTAAGCGCGGACCCTCCCAACCAACCTTCCATAGTAGGTACGTGGTTGATCAGCAATGTCGTTTTATGTAATACAGATGTCCATCGGTATTGGCGTTGCAGAATATCGACTTTTAATTCCGCCCGTCTCCCGTATTCTGTGAAGGATGAACAAGGTGAGCGGAGCGGGGCGGAGTTTAATTCGTTGGCCGCCAGTACATACCTAGTTTTGCATTGTATCACGGAAAAACGAATCGTCGAATTGGATTCCCTGCAATTTCTTCGTACGGAGATCACGACACAACAGTTTATAAGCTAGCATATAGGTACTTACATATCTAATAGGCAGGCACAATAGAAGCATTTGCAAACTTCAACTAATGCCTACATCCACAGTAGTGTAGTATTTATGCAATTTGTTACCTGAAACTTAAATAATATGCACTATAGAACATGTGCTAGAAGTTTGGCGATTCGATATGTTGAAACTAAGTGGTATTCGGACTAGCCGTAATAAGTAGTTGCTACGTTAAACTAGGGTTTCGGCTACGCCGCCTTGGCAACTCTATTTGCTGTCGGGACAGCGCTAACTCTAGTATTGACTTACCTATAGGGAGCTATGACACGGTAATTAATCAATTTTCACTTCCTCTGTTACTTATATTTGTAAGCGACAAGGCTGTGACTCGCGGTATATTACTTTGGTATTTCAATGTCCTTTCAAGAAATAAGTCTTTCCATGCCTGCGTGGCAATGGCCGGATGCTTACAGGCCGCGGGTACGACGGGATCGCGAGATTTTTCGATCGAAGCATTGGAAACAATTCTCCTTGCTTACTTGGCTATATTCTGCCACGTGCTATAGACGTAGAAAGACGGGTAGGTCATCTCTTACCATCCACAAGAGGTCAGAATGGCTATTTTAAAACTGCATAGCGTACAGTGTTTGTACCACGGCATTCTTACCTTCTGTTAGTTGGTCCCGAACAATGGGAAAAGCTCACCATTGGACGATTCCATCATTAACACATGAGATAATTACATGGGTATGAAGGCCCCCTGTTGATAGAGATCATGAATGCCATCAAGGGTCGGCATCTTAACGTGATCAGCCCTATGCGCCAGGGCCACGGTAAAGTTTTAGGCCTATCCTGCTAATGTCTAGTGCCTTTGGACTTTTGAAAATCCTAGCTAGTGAACGGTATAAGAAAAGCAAGTCCTATAATATATATCCAGGCGCCAGGTAGCCACCAGAATTAAGCGAGCCTCATCCGTATTTGCGGTGGCCAAAGAATAATAGGAAAGAAACATACCACGATATTTTTAGGAACGTCTTCCACGCGTTCGGTGCCTATGTAACGACAATGCATGAATTTTGGGCCTAATATTTTCCAGTCAAAACACTGCTGACATCCGTAGTGAGTAGAATTATGGCAGTCGCCTCCGTATTACTTAGCCCGGCCGAGTGTCCTGGATTGCACCCGTTTACCTCGCGAAGGATTTTTGACAAGGGTCTCAGCGAATTATAGGGTTGTATGTAGTTTGCAGGGACGGATCGAATCCTTTTGATCTAGGGCTTACAACTTTGCCCCTGGTTCGGGGGGATTAATATGCCGTCGAACATTCCATACCATGTGGAAGACAGGGATATTGGCCTCGGCCCCCATCTTTCTCCAACTTCCTGCAGCCATGGCGAAACTGGCAGATAGGCTCTCCTATCTTCCGCAGGACTGTGTTAGCACACAAAACCAATCATGCTACTTTCCACATCTGCTGTTTTTGAATGAGAGGGCTGTCAGATCCGGACATTGATGTGTTGGCATGGCAAAGGCGCAAGAGGTTGCAGCCACTTAATCAATTGCAAGATTATGGGCGTACACAAAGTCATCCTGACTTGATTAGGAAGACGCATAGAAAGTTCCATCTCGATTCCTTTGGTACACCATGCCAAGATATGCAGGTCCCTTGATTTCTATGGAGGTGGCTGTGAGTTGCTTATTGTCGACGAGATTGCTTAGAGCAGCTCATAGTTGATGCAATCCGATGAACCGTTGACCCTCTTGTAGGGCTGAGAGTTTCTTGCTAACGATGGTCACCAAGTTTCTTCCTACCGGAGCTTTTATTTTAGTTAGTAGCTTGGTAAACCTTTTAATCTATGAAAACAATCAAAGAGAGAGAGGACGAGCAAGTATAACAGGTATTAGTAGAAATGCCTACTTTCGTTATAAGATCGACGCTTCAGGGGCTAGCCTTACGCGACGACTATGCGTTTCCCTTCCACAAAGTAGTAAAATTCATCAATTTCGGCTGTTACATACTTGATGTACTATATAGGGTATGCTAAGCGCTTTGCGGATAAACTGGTCGCAATGTTTTCGACCCCAAGCGAAGCTTTTGCAACACACCGTATGGCCTTCTAGCCTTGGATGGTCTCTCTCATTGGCATGAATATATAACCTTATGTTGATGATGGGTTAGTAGCGTCGTTGAAGGATGCGGAGTAAGCCAAATTCATGCAATGCGCGTCCGTCACGAGGCGATCCTTCGGTTTCACGTGGCATCGTCACTAATATTGCACATAGAGATAGGTATGTATTGCAAACACAACATGACATGACGTTTTCCAGGCGTTGCTTTGAACTTGGTCAGGTATGTATATGTGTTGTACGTATGTGGTTGAGAGGCGATCGTAGAAGGACTGGCAGCACGTATTCCCGGCGACTAGATCTGGCGTACAACATATTTCCAATATTCCTAATGCTACATAGCACATGTACGCAATAGGTAGGTAGGTCGGTACTAGTAGAGGGTTGCGTGTACCGGACAAGGATTTTCCTTCTTACATAAGTTTCTTCCGAGGGACCTTGAATATGTTCACCTGCTGTTTTCACTCGCCCATACGTTTCATAATAGTCCATGATATTTATTGGGGATTGACCTCATGTCGGGTATGGCTTCTGATAGTACGTAACAGTACCTACCTACGTAACATTGTACATGGGTACATTCTTACGTACTTGTGACACAAAGACCCGGGACTAGCTACTAGTGTACATTAGAGGGGAAGTGTCGCCCCTATTAAACTTTCAAGGTTCTTTTTTTAGAATGAGACTAGGTAGCCGAGATGCGTAAACTGACCAATAGAAAGCAGGAAAAGATAAGCTAACTGTATTTAATCTTGTACTTAGACGCGCACAGACTCAATTTGCCAAAGAACCAACAGAGCCAATGAATACAAGCTCTAGCAGTCTAGAAAGCTTCCTAAAGAGCTTAGAAAAGCTACATAGTCTCAGTTGACCCTTACACATCGCGAACCGTCCCGTTGTCTCACAAGTTCCAATAATCATTAATAACTTGAGTGACTCTGTAACCCTGTACTCCCCGATGGTTCAGGGGAATAGGGAATAGGTATTGGATATTGTCAAGCTTATTACCATGCTCGCCATGGAAACCCTGGTTTGTGAAGTTGCCCGATTTGCTTGGTAGAAAGAGGACGTGCTCATCTTAAGCCCTGGGTAATTTGACGAACGTAACAATCGAATCTCCATGAGTTAGTTGGATTTGTCGGATTTACGCATGGTCTACCTACCTATGGTAGGTACTGTGTTGTACTCCGACCAGTGACCAGCGACCAGCCCGACTCCGCATATTACCGGCCGCCCGATGTTCTTTTTCTTCTTCTTCGTTTCCGAGACCTTTCGAAGAATTTGGGAACCTGGGCACGACGGAAGGTCTATGAATTTTGCGGCTCACTGCGTTCCATGCAAGTCTCACATCTCCTTGCGTCGCAACCGCTTACAAGAGATATTGACCGCCTCGCTCGTTCGGACATATGCGAAGCTTAAAAGTCATGAATATGGCTGAATTTGGCACATACCGCCGCTTCATCCAAGATGCATATATTAATGATGCTGTTGTTACGTGCAGAGTCAGAAATGGACCGGCGTATATGACGCAGCCACCAATAAGGCTTCACGTTGGCACTGCTTTTATGCTATTACCTATTTTCATAGCATAGCACTATGGGTCGCTGCCGTAGAGGGGCGGTGCATCAAAATTTGAAAAGTAGTGAAAAATGCGATTGGTCAGCAGTAGTCCGTCGTGGGGTTATGCAGACGTCCTACGGCTGTGCAAAAATTGTGCAGCTACTCAGGATCATTGAGATCATTGAGATGATTATGTAGGTATGTACGGCGTAAGGTGCTTAGCGAGAAGCGCTATCTTTCTAGGCTACCAAGATCGGACGTTTGAAACCTCCACACCTAAGATGACGATGGCTTCGGAAAGATATCCATTCTATATCGGCAGGGACAAAACGATGAAGCGTCTTAGCTCTTTACTATCTAGCGTCCTCCGCTTCAGCCATGCTTCGGTATGCCGTTCCGCACCAGCACTACCGATTCTAGACCCGCAGTTAGGCGTTCTCAGGACATCTTTTCGTCTCTCTTTACTCCATTCAGAAATCCCCGACGTTATATTCTAGCTTAGGGCGTAGCTCGCGGGCTAAGAAACGCGTGAGCTTGTGAGTTTACACGCGAGACACACCAGAGTAAGTCACAATGGATCAAAATTCCAGAAGACTATGTCGGTATGCTATCGGAAGCCTTCTCGCCTTCCCGGACATGTGTCGACAAAAGTACACAAAATATCTGCCTGGAGGATGCTCTAGATCGGTCTTGAAATCCTCGTGAGCCATGTGAGCCATAGTAAACCGAACCCGAATGAGAACATATTTTGGGCGAAACACAAAAGAAATGGGAAAAAGGAATTCTAGAATATTTGGAAGAAACCCCTGGCCAGGAACCTATTAAAGGTAGGTGCATATGAAAAGCAATAGCCACAAAATGCGGTTACCATAGGATCTCGTCATCTTTACAGAGATGAAGCAAATGTCGTAAAATGTATGAATGAGACACGCCTACGTGCTATAGTGTTGGAAGCTTGATTCTTCATGTCATTGGTTCCTAGATAGTTGGAATTGATGAAGGTTAATCTAATAGAGAACTCGATCGTGACTTCAACTGATCTAAGATTACCAGGTTCCCTGTCAAACATGCGTCTTCTGGGACTTAGCGGCAGACATTGACCCCTGGGATATCCTCCTTTTTTTTCTTGTCTATTTTCTTTTTTAATTCTCTTAAGGACATCCATACATACCTAAGTAGTATGATGCGGAGTACTGTGCCTCGCCAAAGGTACGGAGGGCGAGAGAATGCACAAATTGGAACCTGCAGTGATCTTTTGAGGTGGACCCTAGGCACGTCTCCTCCAATCAACGATGGGAACAAGACAACTCCAGGTACTTCCAAAGAAGCATGTAAACACAATAACTATTATGTACCACGATGCCCTACGAGCCCCGGCCTGGCCTACCACCTACCAGTACAGAGAACACAACCTCAGAATGGTGGTGGGCGTGGTAGGCGTGGTAGGCGTGGTGGGCAAGATGGACAACACCCACGAGCCATTCGCCGTCCCGTACCCGTACCTCTTCTTCAAATCCCAAAGACCCAACGGCGGCCGAGATACCCACCTGAGACTATCCCACCACCCATGCAGGTTGCTAGCGCGGTGAAATCTACTTTGGTGCTGACAGCACAGTATCTCCTCTCGTATAAGCCACTATGTACAAAGCGTCCAAGGGCCTCCACCCCACTCCACCAGTCCACCAAATATCTTGGGGGTAATGATTTACAACGATGGTACCAAGGTATTTTCCAGGTACGTACCCAGCCCACCGTTTAGACAGACCCCTGGTCCTCTACCATGGTACACGGCACCGCCTCGATCAATGCTTTCTGCCCTATGGAAGATCTATGTACCTCTTGAGACACACGGCTATGTTCCTGCAAAGCCCAAGTGTATATAGGAATCTGAAGCCCCCAAAAGCTTCACCTGTTTCTAGCTTCTGCCCCATCTCCATGACCACGGAACACGCCAAATTCCCTTTCCGTCCTGCTTCGTACCCTTCCTTCTAGCAGTGTTTGTTACTTATTACTTAGAGCAATATATATATGACATAGACTCTACCCTCCCCGGAGCCTTACATCAGTAACCCACGAAGGATATTCTCCAAATCGTCGCTACTCGTAACCTCGTCGTGTGAGGTCGTATGTTCAGGGTCCGATAAGCTTAGAAGGCGAACGCATCACGAATTTGGGCGCGCGAACTCTCGTTATAACTGTCACCCGAGCTTCGCGACTTACATAAACCTCACGCTCGCTATTCCCGTCCTCAACTACATCTCCCAGTGCCCCTCTTTAAGAGTACCTTGACGCCGGACGCCTTATTTACATTTTGAAGCTCGCTACCTATATACATGTGAGCTCTCACCTGATCGCACCAACTTCACTCTTCATCTTTACTTCTTGTGTCCCAACCGAGACACTGACGCGAGGGAAAGACCTAGCTTAAGCACGTTAGCTTGTAATTCCTCGCTATATACGGCGCAAGTTTTGGAAAAGGCCAGTAATAGAAAGGAAGATAAAATGGCATTGGTCGTCGACCAATCTTACAACATGTTTCCCGGGCGAGAGCAGGATTTCATGCTCTACCCCGAATCTCACCACGCTAGCTACGCTTCACCACCGTTAGACATGCACATGAGCCCAAGCGGCTTCGGCGGCATACCGCGAAGCGTACAAGAAGACTTCCCACCGACCTCAGGATACGAAGTTGGCCCAACATACTCGAACGCGCAACATTTCATGTACGATAGGACATCACCCGGCGTGTTTGCTGACGATGGCGAGCTACCGCTGCCGGCCTCTAATATCTCAACCGCCTCGGCTCCTTCCGCAGCCTCTTCGACAGTTGGATCGCCCAGCTCTAACCACGGTCAATTGGCATACTTTCCCGAGTACCAAGCAAATGCGCTCGGCGTGCACCCCGGAATTGTTGGGTCGAGTGATTACTTGACAGGAACTGAGTACAATGCCTTCTCTGGTTCAGGTATGGAAGACTTCAGCATGCCTTTTGATAAACAAGCTGGTGGTTTTGTTGGTGAGTTGGCGCGGGTCTCATTTTACATGTTGCACACCTTGAAGCCGCGACCTTTCTCGATGTGTATTTGTGAGATTGATGGTTGATCGATGTTGACCGATTTGATTTGAGTTGAGTCTCATCGAAGTCAATGTCAGTTTCACGCTACACAGCCAATGTTGAGGAAGGAACACACAAGACGCAAGACACAATCTTGTTGATTCTGTTAAAGTTTTAAAGTTACAGTGGGAACTCAGTTTTGCTGACTGTAAGCTCTTTAGATCCTTCCATGATACATCCCGACATCCGCGGACCTCCGATGGCTCCACCGCTACAGGGATACGACCAAAACAGCTTCTCCCCTCAGAATCCTTATCCTAACTCACCCGCCCTCTCTGGTCCTGCTTCACCCGCGCCAGCAATGCGCAACGGAAGCCAATCCCCTTATATGCACGGCTATCAGCAGTACAGCCCCTTTCAAGCACCACCTCCCGCACCAAGGCGGCAAAGCCTTTCTTCTTACCAATCGCACGGTTCTCACGATTACGCGTACAACAGCGACGAGTCTGAGAAGAAGCAAAGATGTTCTTACCCAGACTGCGGCAAGGTCTTCAAAGATCTTAAGGCGCATATGCTGACCCACCAGAATGAGCGACCTGAAAAGTGCCCCATTCAAACATGCGATTACCACATCAAGGGTTTCGCTCGTAAATATGACAAGAACCGACACACCTTAACTCACTACAAGGGTACTATGGTGTGTGGCTTTTGTCCCGGGTCCGGATCGGCGGCTGAGAAGTCGTTCAACCGAGCGGACGTCTTCAAGAGGCACCTTACAGCCGTCCACAATGTCGAGCAGACTCCTCCTAACAGCAGGAAGAAGGCGGCCAACTCGGCGAACAGCGGCAAGAAGTTGACTGGTTACGCGCCGGATGCCACAGGCAAGTGTTCGACATGTTCGCAAACATTCTCGAACGCCCAGGACTTCTACGAGCATCTGGACGATTGTGTGCTGCGCATTGTCCAGCAAGAAGACCCCGCCGAGGCCATTAACGCAAAGCGGTTGGCCGAGGTGGAGAACGACGAGGATGTTCACCAGACCCTGGAGAAGAACGCGCTTCCCACCACCACCCAGACTGTCTCTAACTCAGACGATGAAGAGGATGAGGACATGGCCGACGAGGATGACCTCGCGGACGAAGACTTCAAGTCAAGGAAGCCAACTTCGCCAACGAAGAGGAAGGGGAACCCGCCCAACGGCGTCCAGAAGTCCAGGGGAATGACACATTCGCGAGGTGGCATGCCATTGTCGAGTAAGAGCAAGAGCCGCAAGAACCGACGCGAGTACCCTTCGTCGTGGGGATTCGACAAGGGTCAGATGACGATGAAGAAGCGGGTGATGGCCGTCTTCGACGGACCTCGCCGATTGGCCAAGGATGACATGATGCTCTCTACCGAACACGAAGTCCGCCTAAAGCTCTCCGATGGCAAGTCCTACGTGACTGACCTCGACGTCAACACGATGAGGCGCGCCGAAGGATTCCTCAACGCTACCGAGGAGGAGAAAGGACTATGGATATCAGACGACCCCACCGAGGAAGACATGAAGCGCATGTTGGAATACAGCCGCCAGCACTAATCCAGGCGTATATATATCACATAATCATACTACTGTATCGATATAGGATAGCATTCATGACGACCGGGACGAAGAATGGGATAGCATGACTGGCGCAAGGTCTATTGTACATTGGGATACTTTAATGGGCATATAAAAACCTGTAGGGGTTTTCCTTTTTGTTTATTTCTCTCGCCGGGGGAGAGGCCTGCCGGCGATCTATAGAAGGGGAGACGACGGAGGCGTCTCAAGGATGACCATATCTGGCATGCCCATAAGGGGCTTGGGGCCTTTTCACCTCTGGTATATTTTGGTATATTTTGTAGTTGATGACCTGTATCGATACCCTGTCTATTTTCACGTTCATAACGGCATTGCAAATACCGAAAGATATTCGGCATTGTTCTTGAATAGAGAAATACCTCGCTTCTGCCGCACTTACATAACTTGACCGCTCCTTTGCTTTGATGTGACATTGAATGCGCATGTGAATATTATCTAATCAACTATATGATCACATATACATTGCTCTATGCTTATGCTTGGATCGAAAGCTACTGAGGTAGCTAAGGTTCTTCTACTTAGGGGCCTTCAGACATGATATTGCTAGCTGAGCTATAGACTAATTGCCGGATCGGGCCATGCGAACCCCAAATCTTGATCAAGTGTCGAATCTTGACGTATCGTGGAGCACGTCAAACCGACTCAGCTACCGAGACCAACTTACATATCCATATGCACAATTATACTATGTAATAAGTAGTAAGAAGTCACTTGACGCGTTCCGATTGGAAATGCAAGGAATCGGCATTCAGCAGATCCTCCTTTTCTTGCCTGAAACTACAGGAGGGTTAACTGACCGCATCTATATGCGCGTATATATGCAAGCTGAAACAGCACATCTCATTTCCTAGATGGTCGCGGTTGCAGCGCCTGCGACCACTGACGAGATGCGAACGAGGGATGGGGAGAGATCAATTGATGGGTTGATGGGTTGACGGGTTGAGGGGGATGAGATGATGGATGGAGAGGTACCACCGTAATTGGATAGCGTGCGGTTAATGCTGTCATGCTGACAAAGTGGGCAACCTTGCGGAAAAAGAAGCGCGCGCACCACTTACCTACAGACGATGCAAACGATGCAGTCGCGGCCCGATGTAGAGGCCTCCCCCTTTTTCGCGTACTATGTACCTATTCAGGCCGTGGCTTTGGATGGCCGTTTCGTGTACCTAGGCACGCACCGCATCTAGATACTGTGTGTACTTGAGGCGCAGCACCCGCTACCACGTGTATGCTAGGGTGACGGCATGTGGTTGGTGGGCAAGATGGGGGCTAGCAGGCAAGGTAGGAAAGAGCAGGTTGACATGTTGACAGTTGCCCTACCGTCACAGATTCCGCCTGTCTACCCAATCAGGAAGGTTGGGTTTTTTCTTAAGCGGTGAAGGGGCGCAGCATCTTATTTGCATCAAGCAGGCATAACGTAACTTTGAGTTGCTTTGTACATACCCACGTATATTAGTAGAGGTGATACATGCCCTCAGAATATACCTATAGGTAGTATTATAGAACAGCGTTATACCATACGAGTGTACCTTACGATTATACAAACACCCATACTCCTGTAAATCACACGGAACGCCTCATACTGAAGATTACCTAATACGAATAATGATATGTTGTCATGGAAAGCCACCGTATTACCTATGCAAATTTGTCCATCCTATCAAGCACGATATAGGTATACCTACGAAAAGGCAAGAACTAGGCGTTAAGCCACAAAGCCAGCAGGAGTACACTAGCGGACTTAGTAACTATAATCTCCACCTGGGCTTTCCTGGGCCTTCCAAACAAGCGAATCATTCAAAATCAATCCGAAACACGACCCCTCTAAATCTGCAAATCTGCAAATGTTCAAATGTATCAAATCATCCACAACACCACCCATCGCCAATTGTTCGCATCAGATACTCTAGCATGGCCGGCCGCGCCGTAGACGTGCATAGGTGCATACAAGCCACCGCGCCGCTTATACGCACTCTGCATATTCTGTATTTCTGTATCGCCTTAGGCGCGTCTAGGAGTCTAGGCGTACCGTTCACGTCCATGTCGTCCTGACACTGTCGCACCACATTCACCCTACTCTAGTCGTTTGTCGTATTGATCCTCTATTTTTATTCCTTTTCTTCTTAGTTTCCTTTTGCTTTTTTTCCCCATTCCCTGATTTTTTTCCCCTTCTATTTTAAAGTTGCGGGGAGTGGTCATGGCGTTGCCTCCCGGCTCTCACTCCCTCGCCTCTTTCCGCATTGCGAAGTATTATGAACGGATTATTTTCCGTTTTCCAATGCCCCCCCGGATCTTATCATCAATAGTACATCCACACTATTATATATGTAGGTACTTATATCCTAGCGCTACGCGTTAGGATGCCTCAGGTACCTAGGGTAGGTACCTAGATTATCGTACCAGGATGCCTGACCCAACTCCACCCGGCCGAGAAAGATACTGTACCTATTGAACTATTTCCGCGTTTGCAGCCCAAACCCAAACCCTACCATGTATCTAGACACTATCCCGTATAGGGTTCGTGTGAGTCCACGCCACCCCGGTGCCGACACGAGGAAAGCGAAACCGAGAATCCTTGCTTTTGAGCCTCAAAAAATCTCATCCTTGCGCTCTCCCCTCCCTCGGACCCCTCTTCCCAAACTCGCTAAGGCGGTAGGAATAGGGAGATAGGCAAGATTTACCTACCTAGGTACCCAGGGCAAATGGCGCTCACAAGCCGCATCTCCTTGCAAGGCCCTCCCACCTCGGAGCCAGAGGACTTCCTGAGCTCCTCGCTGGGCGTCATCTTCCCGGACGACGTGACGAACCAGCACGGGGACGCAGACCATTCGCTCGCATACGCCTCCCCGCACCTGCCCCGGCCCCTGCATATCGCCCTCGCGGACCCGGACCAGGAGAGCGACCGCAAGCTATTCTCCCACTACCTGTGGAACGCGAGCCTGCTGCTCGCCGAGTTCGTCGAGGCCGGCACCATAGGTCTGCCCCTCGCCGTCGGCAGGGGCGAGCTCCAGGCCTCCGACTTCGATGTCTCGGGGCTCACGTGTCTGGAACTAGGTGCTGGCACCGCGCTCCCGAGCCTCATGGCCGCGCTGCTAGGCGCGGCCGACGTCGTCATCACGGACTACCCTTCCGAAACCGTGCTGACCACCCTGCGCAAGAACGTCACGGCGAACGCCAAGCCGGAGAACTCGCCCCGGCAAACCGTCACCCCTATCGCAGTCGACGGGCACTCGTGGGGGGAGCTAGACACGCCCTTTACGACGGCGCACCGGGGCCGCTTCGACCGCGTCTTCGTGTGCGATTGTCTCTGGATGCCGTGGCAGCACGCGAACCTGCACCGGTCCATATCCTGGTTCCTCAAATCATCCTCCCCCTCCTCCAACTCCGCGCAGGCCTGGGTCGTCGCGGGGTTCCACACCGGCCGCGCCAAGATGCGCGGGTTCTTCGAGCCTACAGCGCTCGCCGAGGCCGGTCTCGAGGTCGAGAGGCTCTGGGAGCGCGACTGCGACGGGGTTGAGCGCGAGTGGGTCTGGGACCGCGGGCAGGAGGACGTCAGCGAGCGGAAGCGCTGGCTGGTTGTCGGCGTGCTGAGGCGGAGGGCCGAGGGGGTCGAGGGGTGAGTGGTGAGGGTATAGGTCGATGACATTACGACGGCCTGGAATAGGCTGTGCTGCGCTCTAAACACTGAACGATATCCATTTCTTCCGGCTTTCGTCTCCTTGAAGAGGGGTAGAGTGAATTACTTCTCGCTCGATTGGCGCCTAAGTCGTAATAGGGTGCTCCTAGGTCGGATCTAAGTTGTAATGCATTGAGACATGAGGTATTGACAAGTTGCTTGGCTATATAAACACTACAATATCTAGTACGAACACCTAAGGACGCTGCTGGAGGAATCATCGAGGTAGGCATAGGCCTTTGGGAGCACACTCTTACACCTAGCATATTACGGTGATATCTACTGTTAAAAAGGGGCTGTGCGACTCATATTCAACAATACCGCACTCAAACACAAACAAACACCGAGAATAATCTGATATATCCAGTCTCCCCAACCAGATAAATATGTGACTATATACCGTATATACATTCTCGTCCAAATTTCCTCGTGTGCTGTTCGAGTCCCACCAATTTATTAGAATGGAAGATAGAAAAGGAGAAAACAAGAAAAAAGAAAAGAGAAAAAAAAGTATATGCTCGCTCCGCGCTAGCCCTATGCTATGCAAGTATGCTGCAATACGCGCGATAAAAATGATTACTGGCTTTTTGTTACGTGGTATTGACGCAAATGTAGTATTCTGTGCAAAAGCACGGGGGAACGAGACAAACAAATGAAACGAGAGGTTCCTCCAAAATAGGTCGCAGGCCTCCAATGGAACAGGATGAGAAAAGGGACTTCACAAGTCCCGGCACAAACAAGACGGGCCCAACGAGTTGGGCTGGGAATCGTTATCGGAGAAGTCAAAGCCATAACTCTTGTCCACCTCTCCTCCAGTTAGGTATCCAGTTCGGACGTAAGAAGAGTATTTCGTATCATAATTTTTGGGGGGCCTGTAACATAAACCCCTTTAGTGAATCGTCCCTCGCATAACTAGGCCATTCATCCACAAACGCCGAACAGCCCCTAACCTGTATCCACCAATACCCGTGATCATCCTCCTTTTCATATTCATCGGCAAAGATGAGAGCCGTATCAAGCTAAGTAGGAACTCAATGTCTAATGCACTATAGCTTGGTACTATAGCTTGGTGAGCTCACTCTCCCGTGGAAATAACCTCGCCCTTCTCGAACGCAGGCCCAGGGCCAGCGTAGCTTGGTTGAGGTATCCCAGAGGCTCTCGCTGTTTCACCGGGTTGAGGTGTAGTGGTTCGTGGAGTGGGTACATCTTCGTTGAATATGATCTCGCCCTTCTCAAATGCAGGTCCAGGGCCTGTATAGCTAGGTTCTAGCATATCCCCTACCACAGTTGAAGCTACGCTAGGAGTCGGCTCCAGGTTGGAATCAATGTCGTAAACACCGGCTGAACGGACGCCGCCCTTTAGTGGCTGCGGGCTAAAGACCTTGGTAGTTTGCGCAACATAGGTTTGCAAGTCGGAACCGAAAGGTAGAAGTCTAGAAGGCAGTTCACTACTATCAGGATCCCCACTTCCGAGCTTTCGCAGCAATAGTTCAGACTGCTGCTTAGCCAATTTTTGAAGCTGGACCACAGGATCCTTGTGATAGTGTAGTATGTTAGTCACGTCGCAAAGGCAGTCAGCAGGAGCCCAACGTCTTCCGTGCGAACATACCCATTCAGCCTGCCCCGGCACGTTCTCAGCGGCCGGTAGCAGCGGGTTGTGAGAACCGACGCCGGGGTGGATGGGTGCCGGTGTGACTGGTAGGCTAGGACGCTCAGTTTCACTGGGGAAGTCGGTAACCTTGCTTCCCTGACGTCGACGGTGAGGGATGTCAGCATCATCAGCCGGTAACGCTGGTGGACCCGGAGATTTAGTGCTCCGTCTGCGTCGATGTTGCTGGAACTTCTCGGCATAGCGCTCAATCTCAGGTATCTCGTCCCAAGCATTAGTCAGCGTAAACGCGGACCACGTGTCAATAGGATGCATAGTTGGCGTTGGTGGCTCGCTCCTCTCTGCTAAATCCGCGATAGAGGGCACGATGGTAGGCGTTTCTGGGATACTGGCTATGGACCCCCTGCGACTCAGGTAATCGTCGTCCCATACACGAGAGGGCCGCTCTCGATGAGCCTCCCATGGGAAGATAGGCTTTGGCAGGTCCGGATCAAAGAACGGGACAAAGCCTTCTGGGTGATCATACCCAGCTTGCGTTACTTGAGGCCTGTTCCCTAGTTAGCTCTTCTATGATCTGCAATAGTCAAAGGCAAGGGACTGACCTATGCGCGGTCTGATATGATGCCGTCTGTCCGACGTTGGAGTGAGAAGACGGAGTTATGGCGCTTGCACCCTGGTGGCGGTACTGATATTCTCCTGTGGTGAAATATTGCACCAATTCCGACCCTGATTTGGTGGCATTGGAACTGCCAATAATCGACGTCGATGTTGCATTCTAAATATCGTAAGCTAAGTGCTCAATATAGAAGTGTAAGCAAATTGCTGATATGGTACTTACGGTCCCTCCATAATGCTTGTCGTAGACGGCCCACCATTTACCAACCATTTCGTCAAAGGGCGAGCTACCGGTGCTAGCACGTCTTCCCTTGAACCACGGCTTCTCGGGGCCGATAAAGTGGACCATTTTGATATTGGACTGGAAATGGCGGTAAGCAGGAACATATTGATAATGGCCAGAGGGTGTAACGTTATAGGCGAAGCTAAGACGGTTATAGTTACTGCCGAAATGCATGTTAATGAGACCTTGATCAGCTCCGTCGAACGAAGTATTCTGTGCCGCCATTGCCGCCATAGCTTGGTAGTCGGTCTCGTTCGGGCTCAGAACCATAACACCCGTGTTGAAGAGATCCGGCCATCCAATATCAGGAGCTGCCGAAAAGGGGTGGGTAATATCGAAGAGCTCGTCCGGAGCTTGGTAAGCGACGACATCGCTATCTATGTAGACGATCTTTCGGAACTGTGTCTGTTTCCATAGGGTAATCTTGGTGAAGGCGGAATGCAAATCGGCTCGGTTCATCAATTGTAGGTTTGAGGGTTGCGAATTGGTGATCCGGCTGACTGGTATAACATAGTCATACACATTCTAGTTGATTGAGTTAGTCGGACATATGTCTTAGATGCGAAGTAATTGGTAAACTTGCCTTGAGTTCAGTAATTACTTCGGCCGAGACAGTGTCCAGCGTGATCAGGACCGCCAGCTTCTTAGTAGTTCCAGCATCTCGTAGGGAATGCGCAAGCACGAGAGCACCTTGACAGGGGTTAGAAAATGCATCACGACGAATTCAGAGCTGTGGAACATACCAGGCAAATATGTGTCACTCAAGAGAAGCTATAGATATGCATATATTAGCTATTATTTCAAGGATTCCGAAGTTCTGTATAGGTTTCACGAACTGTGGCGTACACATCCTCCTCCGCTCCTCCACCTTGCACTGCCATTGTGTGCAAGAAAAGTCGGTGAGGTCACGCCAAATCGAATGTGGTCGAGAGGGGTAGATAGTGTAATAGATGAATACAGAATGATGGATCCTAATCGGGATTCAGGACACAACAAGCTATCCGTATATACAGAATAGCAACAGCTGTGAGAAGAAGAGAAAAGGTTGAGAAGGGAGTTGGGTTGAGGAGAAAATAAGTAGGAATTTTGGTTGCGGTGAAGAAATTACTTAGGTAGCTAGGATGCAGCTTCTACAGGCCGTGTTGTTTCTTTTTAACCTTTACTAGGAACCTTCCCTCCTCAAAGCAAAATCGAAAGAGTTCATGAAAATGCGACGCTAGCGTTACCTCCAAAGGCAAGCATACCTTGGTCTCGCCTCTGGTCCCCAGATTATTATGTACTTGAAGGCTTCAGAGGCCAGGCATACTTGCGTACGCATTACTAGCTCGTATAAAATTTTTTATCAAAGTTGTTGTTAGACTTCGATTGGTTCTTTATAATCTTGAGTCTGCATCCCTACCTAACGAGGGACATTAGAATTAAATGGTCGCATCCACAGTTCAATACATGTACAGCCATATATGGCGGATATAGATACGATAACCCACGAAGATACGCTTAGGTTGGGGGAAGTGGACCAGAAAGTGGATCATGCAGAATGCACGGTTCCGCAGAAGCCCATAGCTCTATTAGCTCTATTGCTGAAGCTACTATCCACTTTGAGAATTATGTCATGTAGACTAAGCCAGAGAAGAGGGGCAAACCAACCTCGCTGGCAGCAATAGAGAGACTCAACCAAGATTCACATTAGCGCTCTACCCGGCGGCAACACGCCAAGTGGGAACTAACGATATCCACATGTGAGTCAAAAGTGCTTTGGGATTTAGGTAAATAGAAAGCTACCTAAATTTCCCCAAGTCAGCAATGGCTGATATTGAATGAATCTTAAGTAGTATTTGGCTTTTGATAAGACCAAGATGTTTTTAATATGTCTGTGTGTGTAACTGTAACATTCAGATAAGTTGTGTCAGCAGCACATGTAAAATGACGACACTTCCTTTTCCTTTTAGAGTAAGGTTCTTCCGCCAGGGACTATTTTTAGCAAATCAGATAGCAGTTTCAGGACCCCGCAATTTGATCTTCAATAGCTGGCCAATCAGCATCGATGAACTCGACTAAGAAATCCAAGTTAGGAAACACCGCTCACCTTTTCCTTTTATACTTTCACGATACTTACATAGATCTTAGTACCACTTTCTGTATAAAAGTACGGTAAATAAAACTTAAGATCAAATAAATAAGCTCGTAGATCTTCGCTCCACATAGCCCTGCATTTCTAGATCTTACTAGTTCAACAACAATGTTTGGGTCAAGGCTTCAAAAAAACTGCACAAACAAAGTCTAGAACTACCATGAAAATCTTGTCTAGTTAGGTATGTATGAGACCGACAAGACATCTCGAATGTCTTGGAAAGATTGTGATATAAAAAAAGGCACCATAACAAGAATTTGCATCAGGCAATCATTAAGTCTAGATCGTCCTTGATATTCCGTTGCCACCCATTGGACCAGAAAAAAAGACCCCATGCTACCAATAGAGAGTAGAAAACGCCCCTCGTAAAGCAGTCACCCACTCCTCTGCAGCGATGATCACAGCAATCAAGGGAGGATCGGGTTCGTTGCCGCGATCCGGCCTTGATAAGTGGTCTTCCTCTATTTCCGAGAAACTTTATAATCCCAACTGCGTCTATGCAAGACAGCATGCCGCTACATCTCACCCCCACGTGCTTGTCCAAGCACCTCACACCTGTGTTTCAAGTGGCAGCAACCCTCACGAAAGTTAGGTTCATAGCTTCACAGGAAACCAACAAATTAGCAGTCGTTTAAGTCCCACACATATCTCATACAAGAACCCCATTGCTATTTTAGCCAACGAGACTCAAATCAGTCTAAGGCTTACTATTTACGCGTCTTGCTCAGACATCACAACGGACTCATCTTATATTTCACTGGACGCTGCTAACTCAACCAAACATGTTAAAGCTAACACCTTTTTTTCGTTTTTGTCAAGCGCCCCATCCCGCTCCACGTAGCGGCCTTAATGGTGATAGCAGCCCAATGACAAATCCCCTGTTCTAGAAGCTACTACCAAACTCGAGCTCGGAAATCTCTAGGCATCTACGGCGTTCCCCAGACATAAGCAAGATGCCTTCATTTCGTTGCCAAGCCTATGTGCGCCGTCCGGGTCGTATGACGCGCAAAAGAAGTCCCTTGGTTCTCCCCTCAGAATAGAATATCATGTGCCGAGATCCTACGCACCTATAAGTAAGTCAATTTGGGGTCAATTTTGATTCTATACCGAGAGAACATCTTCATGGCCCACCAACCACCTGAATCTACCCCTTAGCCCGACAATACTAAATATCATACCTACTTTACCTCTCTACGTGTTACCACTAACTATATAGAAACATGGAGACTCCTGTAAATACATGAATATGAAGGACCTCCCCCTGGAACTTTTGGAAGCCGACTTCATCAGATACAGGCCCAGTCACAAGGTGATCAGCAATATACTATTAAAGCGGGAAACTACCTGCCAATGGTTGGCGTCGAACTCACCCTATTTACTTCCCAGACGGTATTCATCTGAATAATAACTGGTTATTCTCTAAATTAACTTGTCCCTGCGGTTTAGCAACACACCTCTCGTATCGTTCTAACAGCATGGCCGGCATATGGCGGAGGGCGCTTTTAATTAACCTAAAATGATTTCAAAGACGCAAGAGATAACCCGAGATCTCTCTATCTTATTCCATGCTATGTAAAAACTGGAAGTAAAGTATACTACGTTGACAGCTGTACTATTAGGCGAGCATACTGCTAGCTAAGTTCTGTTTATACTTATATGAGCATGTTGCTTTTCGCCGCCCAAACACACTATCTTGTGTGCTGGGAAATGAGACTGGAGGCGATCGACCCGGGCCCTTACACGACTGGTTTTAAATCGGACGTATACTAGTGAAGTTGGTCGGCCTGGATCCATTTCGTTTCTTGATACTACGCGTCGGCCACTTATTTCATCGTGACTCATTGGACATTATTCAGTAAACGGCGTGGCTTTAACATGTTTGTCGTTTTCCTAGAAGCCTAAGCGATGGCATCTCTAACCCAACGCCGCTATCACGGCCGTGGAGGACGAAGTACCATGGAGCCAATAGTTCCTGGGCTCAATTTTATATCTCCACATTCAATGGTCAATTATTCGGCATCCAAGTGATTAATGTTTAGTCTTAATGATAAGACTTGTATGCTATACCCCAAAATGAAACCTGTAGGTCTCTTTCTCTATTCCCATACCGATTCATAAGACCCTAACACCTTGCTTCCGTTCTACATCGAATTACCTGCATGGCGAGTCGATCAAATAACCTGCTTGTGCTTGTTACATGACCCCAGGCACAGCTAGTGTTGTAGCTTTAGCATGCAATTATATATCTTTCTTGAAGCTATGTTCCGGCTTATGCGTAGTCTCGTAATCGACGTGGACATAAGCTCGCTCGATGCCCGGCAGCTTCTCCAGCTCGATCTGTAGCCCTTCGGAAACGTCGTGAGTGACTCTAAGCGGATCGTTAGGGTCCATGACAATGTCGATCTCGGCGATTAGCCTAACTCCAGAATGATACACACGGACGGTGTCGATTTTGCGAATGGCCTCCGAATACGTGACGCAAATGTATGTAATAAGTTGCTGCTTATCGATATCGGCCGCCTTGCCAACAAGCGACATGAACTCGTCAAAGGCCTGATGTAGCCAGGAGGCACTAATGATAACCGACATAATAATGGCGCCCATAGGATCGATCCACCAAGCGAGCCTGGAGCCGCCGACGGATGTCAGCACACCGAAGCCATTGATCAACAAATCATTCCGATGATCTTGCCACAAGATATTCACTTGGCTGTACTTGTCCTTAAGACCCCAACAATAGAAAAATAAGCCGAGTTTGGTCGCAAAAGCGATGCACACCGCGATCACCGAGGGCAGATGAAAGTCATTAACTTTAGTATCTGTCCCATAGCGCTCTTTGATGTCCTGACAGGAGAAAGCGATAAGAATGACGGACACGGTCGTCATAATGAAGCAGAAGGTGATATTGCCAGCGGTCTCTAGGCGGTTATTGCCGGATGGGAAGCGGCTAGGATCCACACGGTCCATAGCTTTTCGGGTGACGTAGAGCGTTAGGTTGCTCAACGGGTCGAAGATGGAGTCGGCCATGGTGGTAAGAAGCGAAAGAGAGCCGGAAGATATGGCACCGTACATTTGTAAAATGGACAGGAGCACATTGGCCACAAACGAACCCTTTACGGCAATTTCGAGGCGCAAGCGGTCCTCGTTAGCTTCACGCCGATGGTCGGCCTCGTGTTCTGATACCGATTTCAACATGTTCTTGATTGTATCATTCTGCTTGTTGTAGAATGTATGGATCCTGCGCGCCTGAAGAGTAGACGCAAATTTCCCCATATCTGCGTTGTCCTGGCCAGTACGCTTGCGGGCGGTATTAGCTTTGATCTCATAAAGCTGGCCGTCCGTCTTCAAAGCCGAAGAGAGATTATAAGGGTCGCTCCCGCTAAAGCGCGCATTTCCATCTTGCGCCTCGACATCTTCTGCCGTCGTGGCAGACGAGTGGCGAGCCACAGGTTGTTCACTGCTCTCGTTCATAGCTTCGACAGCGGTGCTAGTGGCATTGCGGTGGGGATTATGGGAAGGAACAGACTGTGATATGGGCGTGTGTGTCGAGGCTCGCGAGCTCGAATTTCGACCACGCTGGCTATCACAGGGATGTAACTGCGACTCGGCAGGAGGCGTAGTGTCAGAACCCATGATCGAGTGAATATATCGACATAAGCCGGTAGTCCGTCGAAATGACTTCGGATATACGACCGGTTGTTCTGATAATTCCTATCTGTAGGTGAGAAATTAGATAGGCGCGGGATTTGCGGGATGCGGTGTGCAAGGGAAAAAGAGAGGAGGGAGATTTAAAAACTCCTGCCGCTCTCGTTATCTGCAGCTCGGGTTGGAGTATTTCCCGGCTGCCAACACTAGCTTGCTATCTTCCAAGATCTTCTTGAGAACCTACCTGTATCGAGGTTAGTTAATAAGCCGAGAGATAGTTCCCCAACGTTGATCTAAGCGACATGCCAAGTGGTATGGTTGGTCGTGCCTGTGAAGATCAAATGTGGCAATCTAAATAGTGACAGGTGAGGAGTACATAGGTAGGGATGCAAGTCAGACTGATTGTCGAGGGATAGGAAGAGTGGCAATACAAGCTGACAGGCAAGATCATAGTAAAAGAAGCAAAAACTTCACAACACACTTGGCGGTGATACAGTAGTGGCTACTATTGATTAATTCATTATCTTACTTACCACCTCAGCTACCCACCTAGATAGTCCTCGTTTCTCTGATAACAGTGTATTTCACTGTATGACGAATGACTAGTATGCTGTCCGTGGCAAAAGAACCAGTTGGGTGTTGGACGGAAATGGGCGCCCAGGAACAAACCAACTCCGGCAATAGAACACGCGCTCAAATTGGCCATTGTGATTGATTGATTGCTTCGCCCAAGTGCGCTGGTGGTACCTAGGCATGTAAGCCGAGGTGGAGACAGTGATTCACTAAGCCTTTGTGTCTGGTCGGTACTAGATATTGACAAGCTAAGGATTAATCTGATTGGGTCAATCCAATGTGAGAATATTCACAATGTGTTGGTTTGTGAATGTTATGGATGTTGAACTGGAGTTGAGGAGAATAAAAAGAATAAAAAAAACTAACGTAGAGTTAAGCTTTTCGAACCTCTTTTGATGCGGCACGTACAACTTTAAATATTAAAGTAGGCGCAGCTAAAAGCATAAAATCGTTTCATAAATCGGCCACTACCGGAGCATTACCTGGTTATCTTGACCTGCTTTGCGTACCTCGGTTCCGCATTTCGATATTGAAATACAACTATCAATTCCGAAGAAGTTCCAATTGGAACAGTAATATGTTCCTACCTTGGTAGCCAAGATCTTGGCTGCTCTATCATCTTCTTGTTTTTACGCCTTGTCATGTTATCCAGATTCACCCATCCTTTTCATATCGGAACTGGTTGTCTAGAATACCTATTTATGTGCTTATGTACGTATCTAGATACTTGATCGAGGGGTAATCGTTAGATAAATATAAGCCCTATAGAAATGGCCTATATCAATATAAAAATCCAGTTCCCGATCAGTTCCTGTCCCACACACCTAAATCGATAAAACTATTCCGAAAGATCCATCTCTGCCAGTGCATAAAATCCAACCCTTGCTGCTTAGCAGCTGCATTACCATCCATGGCATGTTCCAAGGGCATTAAAGCTCACCCCCCACCTATTGACCGTCTATCCGTCTATGGTGCATCTGCACGCCGAAGTGGATGTGCCTCAGTATTCAACACCCATTCGTCTAGATTAGCTAGATCCCAATCGCCGAAGATCAAGTAGAAATATTTCAGCGTCTCTGCTAGCCAAAAGCTCTCCATGCTATCCACTTGAGTCGGATGGCTTGCCGTCACATCATCCAATGCCGCGGAAGCATACTTCGATCGCGTCCACTTCTCGATAGCTTCGAACATGGCCCAGGCCTTGTCCATGAACTTCGAGTCTCCGGTTAGGCGATACATCATGAACACAGATTCGATTGCCTCGGGGCGGAGGATGTATCGGCGGTCGTCAACCTCGACCATCCCGCGAGGAAGTCGCCTCGTCTCTATGATTTTCTCAAGCTGTTGGTCGGAAAGATCATCGCCCGTGGTGTCATGACCCCAATACTTCCTTAAGGAATTCAGCCAACGCTCTTCGCTCCACTGACAATCGTCCTTGGCGATGTCCGCCTCGCAGGGTATGAAATGAAATATCTCAGGCCCGATGCCCGAAACGGTTTGATTGTATGACCACACGCAACCCTCAGTCAACTGTTCGGCTACGTCTAAATCTGACGGACGCTCGAAGATCTTGGCTGCCATGCCTACCATGCCTCCTGCAAAACACGTTAAATGTTGTGCTATTGGCGTAGTCACAACCTGTTTATCACCACCGGGCGAAGTAACGATTCGAGCGTCGGCGAAGAATTGTAGAGGAAGGTTATCTGGATTCAGGGCGCGACGGAGAAGATGTTTCTTTGCAACTTCTATGAACCCCTCATACATCTTTCTTGGCTGATTCAGCGCGCCTCCAAGCAATAGGTACTGCTTCCCAAGGTACTCGTATGTACTGTCGCTCATCCCGCCGAGTGTGTATGAATCACCCGTGGACTTGATCGGCGTTTTCGTCGCGTCAATGATGACCGACCACATCCCCGGCATTGAAGTTCTCTTCTGATCTTTTTCTAACTCGTCAGATATCCTTTGTACAGCATCGTAATACTGCATATCGCCGGTCAGTTGAGACAACTTGGTAAGCTCAAGATTTAGTGATCCGATCTCAGCAAGTAAAACATAGCTCCGTGCCGTCTGTGATTCGCCTCTGGCATATTTTTGCCAGGGAAATCGCGTTATAGGCATGTGATTCGGAGTATCAAAGGATGTCATAACTAAGTCGGCAACCTCAGTTGCCTTTTTGAGGAGGCTTGGGTACTGCTTGTTGCTTAGCTCATACGCAGCTAAAAATCCCCCGAGATATCGAATTGTCGTTTCGAAAATGTTAATATCACGTGTTTCCGTGGTTGTAAAATTGATGTTGTCACAAGCCCTCACCGCGATTTCGAAATCTTCTTTCATGCCGAGGAGCCACAGGCTATCTAAAGCGTCGACAAGTGTGGCCGCCCAACCGCCAAAGGGGTTCTTATACAGCCCCGAAAGGGGTTTGATCTCATCATGGCCCCACGCGTATTTCTTGTACCCGTTCCAACTATGTTTGAAGCTTTCCTCAACCGCAGCGAGTCGTCCCAACCGCAATTCCTTCTCAGCAGTGGTTTCCTGCGGTTTCGTGGCTTGCACGCGTGGGACTTGTTTCGTAGGTTTGTTGGTCGGGAGCGTAGCGAACTTGTCTACGGGATAACGGGGCGGACGTTTCTCCCACTTAAGACCTTTGGACCCAGCAGAGGCTGGGACGGATTGACCACCCGGGGCATGGCCATGTGTAAGATTGAACAAGCCTGAATCGGGCGGATGCCAGCTATAGTACCAAGACCCAAGTACCCATATAGCAATGACAGCGAGGATTACTCGGACGCGGCGAACGGCCATTGTTGAAGTTGGATCGATATAGTAGATATAGGTATTTATATATGGCAGGGCTTCAAAGCTAGCAGATGCTGTGGATCAGGAGTTAAGCAACAAGTGCCCACATCGCTCGAGGTGAGACTAAATAGACTTAATAGATTTACTGACTATTAGCCTGGAGCACTGACAACGAAGTCGGCTTTCCTAGAGGCAACTGTGAATTCGTAGTTCAACATCAGACGTGTTGTGTTAATCGTAATCAAGGATCCGAATAGTCGGCCGAGTCAATATTGTCGTTTGCAAAACAAGCCTCTCCACATAGGCATATACCAAGGTCGACAAGATATGGATCAGTATAATTAGTAAGTTCGAAGTTAAATCGAGGTACGTAAATAGGAAGAAAAGGGGGCTCGCATTCCAAGCTTCCTTCCCTAGGGATTGCCAAGCTTCTAAGGTTCCAGGGACCTTGCCTAACAAATCATCCCCGCGCCTGTGCTCCACTTCGCTGACATAGCTCGGGAATTAATTAAGTTCTGTGGCCCAAGCTCCTTTAGATAAATTGTTAACGATTATGTACGTCGCTAAAGCTTGGTAGCAAAGGATGCTACTGATACTATGCCTTCTTCCCTTCTCTTCAATAGGCGTATACTTTATAGATATCCTGATATATTGCCGTGCTGTTTCGATGTGCCGAAGCAGTACCGGTAGTAATCATCAAAAAGGAGTGTCTTAATGTAAAGATTATCTTAATGGTAACGATGCCAAAGAGAATAACTAAACTTTGATCAGGCTCAACTTAGGCATATAAGTATACATACTAAAGTAGTATTTTAAATATATCTCACGTATAACTCCAAGAAGTGAAATTTGATAACGCTTAATCGAGACTATTGTTTTAAGATATTGCCATGTCTATTTTAAACAATTGTTTCTATCATGACAAGGTCTACACTCATAGTCGTAGACTATATACACCTAGCTAAGCACCTGCGTAATGAACTGCAAGGTTGACAACTTATGTTACATATTGTAAAAGCATGCCTCGTGTACCTGTGCCGATTTCCGAGTTAGTTTCTATGGTGTCTCACGATTCTGTGATTCCATAACACTGGGTCCTGGTTCATCACTCTCAGAATTTAGGCTTAGGAAGAATTGATATGTCAGCCATCATACAGAATATAATTTCACTTATATCCCGACCGACCTCTTGGAGAGAGTAAGAAGAATTCATATCGAGGTTCACTGTAAATTTGAACTAACATAGCCTTATGTTTACACAGGTACCCTGTAAGGGAATGACCTTCTTTGCTATGCTGTCTTTGCTTGCCTAGCCTAAGAGTTGGTGTAGATGTCAACATGACTAACTACATAAACTGAAGTTGGTTCGAAAAATATTTGTTATGGGATCAATTTTGATATATGAACTACTGCATTGGCTAGTGATAGGATAATGTGGCAATGAATAAGGCTCTATTTCTTGAAATTGCACAGCTGTAATATTCACGCGACAATACATGTAGAAGCTTCGTAAGAGATGGAGTCACGCTCATGTTTCCGTGTGAATGTTTTAATCGGGAAATGTATTGTCAAGTCAGCCGTTGGTGGAGGAGATCCTACCCGTCTTCCAACCTAACACCATTCTTGCGTATACCTCGTGAATTGATAATTTCAACTCAATCAACAGTGTCCCATTGGGCACAATCCCGAGAGAAAAAAGGAAACTTCGTCGCAACATAAGAGGTGGGTATGGCGATCAACAGGCTAGCGAAAGTCCGACAAGTTCCTTTCCCATTCTATTTCTGCATCATTAACTGGACAAACTCGTTGTCTGTAGTATGAAAGTTAGTGATAGGACTTGATAAGTCTTGCAAGTCTCCTTACAGTCAATGCGGCCATCGCCGTCCTGGTCAGCCTCACGGATCATCTCATCGACCTCGTCATCGGTGAGTTTCTCTCCAATGGAGGTCATGACGTGGCGGAGCTCGGCAGCAGAGATGAAACCGTTGTTATCACGATCGAAAACCTATTTCAGTATAAGCGGTTATGTCTTCTTTTGGTCGGATAAGGTGTTCGAACCTTGAAGGCTTCTCGGATCTCTTCCTCGGAGTCGGTATCCTTCATCTTGCGTGCCATCATGGTCAAGAACTCTATGCGACAAGAACGTCAGCCTTGTCTCGGAAAGTAGTGCGACTTGCGCCAGGCAGCTATAAACTCACCAGGGAAGTCGATGGTTCCATTGTTGTCAGCATCGACCTCGTTAATCATGTCCTGTAGCTCAGACTCGGAGGGATTTTGGCCCAGCGATCGCATGACCGTGCCTAGTTCCTTAGTGGTGATTTGTCCTGGGAATAGGTATTAGTCGACCTCGTTGATCAACGCGAAGATACAAAGTACGACGCAGCTGTTCGCGTATATCGTCGAGGTTAAAAAAGGATATTGCTACGAGGTTCAGGTTGAGGTCTAGTAGTAAGAAGACGACTTACCATCGCCATCTTTGTCCTACATAGCTGTTAGCGGGTACGTCATCGACGACGAGGCAGTAGAGTAACTGATATTGGGTGATATAATGTATCATGTTCTCGAAATGAACTTACAAAGAGAGAGAATGCCTCCTTAAACTCGGAGACCTGTTCCTCGGTAAGTGAGTCGGCCTGCGATAGAGGGTTATGGTCAGCGCGAGTCCTATTTTCAAACTCCTTTCGAGCCCCTCATCGGCGGGGCTGTCTCTGGATTGGCGGTGACTAAAGCATTAAGCAATACGGACCATGATTGAGCTGTTTTCCTTTCTGTGATGCGAGGAATTGAGTAGCTTGAGATTGTTTGACGCAGCAGAGGAACGAATGTGAGTCGGTGTCGTTTGTCGCAGTTACCACGAGAGATGTAGGTTGCCAAGGAGGAAGAAGAGGGCCTTCTCTGGTTTTGAAAATAGTTTAGAATAATAATACTAACGAAGACCAAAACAGAACAAGGCAGGGCTGGATTTCAAAATAGTGGGGAGAAAAGGACGAGTGGAGGGGCTTGCTAGCTTTAAAGTACCCTTCAATGTTCCGGGGGGCTTTTTAAAGGGGGGGGAAGGTCGAGCGTTTTAGGGGGGTAGGGGTCGTCTGGCTTCGAGGCAGCCGGCCTGTTTGCCTTGGGCTATCACAGAACGATCATTTATCGCCTCTTTTCGCCTGATGAAGATATGTAAATACCTACCCAAGTACATACAAGTATAACAAGTACTATATACACATGTACAAGACTACAGGTCTACGAACATGATATGGACATTGGACCTACGATAAATTGTTAAGTTTCACGAACTACACGCATCCGTCTAGAACATTTCCAAGTTGATTTAATTAGCTACCCAAGTATATATGCATGGAAATCAAGTACCAATACAGCCCAGGTGCCATGCTAATAAGTGCATAATATACATAAGTACATAGATGTGTATGCACGTAGCTGATGCATGGCTTGTGCTTATTACGCCAAGCTTTGCTCACGCTGTCTTCATTGCCTCACGTTAGGCTGACTTGTGTCTATCCGCAACACTAGGTTGATTACCTAGGTAAAAGCACGTTTCCGTTTAAATGCCAATCGAACCTATATAACCACATATTAGGTTAAGGCATGTATGAAATAAGCCGTGTAACCACGTAACCCGAAAAAGGAGGCTTTTGTCGCATAGATTGGTCGAAGCTACGTCAGCCGTTAAGGAGCTGGCAATTACTTACGAATTACATACATATTTGTTATCCATGATTGAACTGATAGCAACGACCACTTGTCCTGTCGCTCGCTTATCGCCAGATTACTAACGATATATATTCTTCTCTGTTGTTAGTTAGAACGTCTTGTGCTCCATACACAGACCCAAATACCCAATTCCTCTACCGGATCTCTTCAATTAGTTCCGGAGCAGCCAAGGTGAGGGTGTTCATCCCTTCTATTCGCGTCCGCCATGTGGCGAGACCGCACCAACCTGTAAGCCAACAACCATCGCTCTCTCATAACAAACCTGCCCACCTCCTCCGATTGCTCGTAATCATCCGTCGACGCTCTAACCGAAAGATGAAACTCGTACAGATACATATCCTACCGCCAATCCTATGCCCACCACCCGGCCAAGAAGACTCGGTACGGCCCCGGCCCCAGCGGCGGCGGCGGCGTCGGAAATGGCTTCTCGGAATTCGGTCGCGGTAGCGGCAGCGCCGCCTCCGAGGACCAGCAAGGGCTGCTGTCGGGCGGCGACTACCACGACGATGGCGACGCCGTGATCGAGATGGACCTGCTGCCCCCGCGCTGGGCCGACATCAACGACGAGGTGTCCGATCTCCTCGCCGACGTGGCCCGCAAGTCGCAGACCCTCGAGCGCCTGCATCAGAAGCACGTGCTGCCCGGCTTCAACGACGAGGAGGCCAAGAAGGCCGAGGAGGGCGAGATCGAGCGCCTGACCCAGAACATCACCAAGAGCTTCCACGAGTGCCACCGGTGCATACAGCGCGTCGAGCAGATGGTGCGCGAGGGCAAGCAGAGCGGCGCCATGACGAGGGCCGAGGAGACCATGGCCAAGAATATACAAATAAGCCTCGCCGCGAGGGTACAAGAGGCAAGCGCCGGTTTCAGGAAAAAGCAGAGCGCATATCTAAAGAGTGAGTTTCCGCTTATAAACGCGGATGACATAACCTAGACATTCGATACTGACCCGAACGTTAGAACTTCGCGGCATGTCCGGCCTAGGCGCTGTCTCGCCGGGGGGCGACCGATCCTCCACGCCCCTCGGCGGCGCGACCAGCAGCAACACTTACGCAGCCGATCCGTCGCTTCTCGAATCCGACGCCGACCGCTCGTACTCTCAGTCGGCCTTACAGCAGACGACGCAGCAAAGATTACTCCACAGCAATGACGCCGTGATACTGCAACGCGAACGAGAGATCGAAGATATCGCTCAGGGCATCATCGAGCTATCCGATTTGTTCAGGGACCTGCAGACCATGGTCATCGACCAAGGCACTATGCTCGACCGTATCGATTACAACGTCGAGCGCATGGCCGCTGACGTAAAGGGCGCCGATCGCGAGCTCGTCGTCGCCGCCGGCTACCAGAAGAAGACTACCAAGCGCAAGCTCATACTACTCCTCGTGTTACTCATCGTCGGCGCCATAATACTTCTCGTCTTAAAACCTAAGAATCGTGGTCGGGGTGGCGGCGATAGCGGCGATGGAGGCTGACGAGGCTGTGTTTCTTTTTTTTTTTTGTTATACGTTAGAAAACTATGTAGGAAGTACGGTATGATAAAACATGGCTCGATTCGTGTGTTCGGGCCAGTCGAACTAGATGTCGGGCGACTTATCGCTGGCATAGGAGGCGTCAACGAGAAACATCTATGTACTAAATGGGTTTATTTAAATTTTAATTTCATCTTAGATATATGCCCCTAAAATTCACATCCCATGCGAATGAGTAGGCATATCTATGCTATCATATATACGTAGTGTAGCTAGAGTCATAGAACGACATGAAGTCGTGGCGTCGTCTTTCCCATACGCCGTAGGTACTCCCTATCTTTTAACATCATCTTCCGGCCAAGAGTCTCAATCTCCGCTTGGAGGACCTCAACCGGCGGGAGAAACTCTTCTCCCCAAGCTTCGTCTAAAAACGACTTCATTTTCGATAGGCTTAGGACATTCCTGGCTCGAGCAAGCTGGTGGATTTTCTTCGCCGGATAACCAGGACCGTAGAAAGTGACGAGACGTAACTTAACCGCAGTGACGAGATGCTTTTTATGAAAGAATAGGCCTCGATCGTGAAGTAACCGTAGCAGTCTAATGGCCCGGCCACCATTAAATCCTCCGGGTTGCTGGCGATGTATCTGCAAGCCTAGGGCTATCTCGCTCTGTTGTTTTGAGAAGGTGTAAAATGAGTAACGTACAATAGTCCCAATCAGCTTATCTTCGAATATTTGGTGTAGTGGGTGGAGTGGTGTGCGCGTTGGTAGGTCTACGGGAATGTAAACACCCAAGAGGTTCTCGACACCAGATAGTGGTTTTTTTATGGGCTCCGGTATGTTCTCTGGGTGTACGGGGGTAAAGCCAGGACGTGATGAGTGCGGAGAGGTGAATATATCCACTAACTCGACGCAGGTCTTTTCTAGCTCGTCCAGCCTTGCTTGCCGAGCAAGACAAAACAGAATCTTCCTCCAACAACGAACAGGCGCGGGGATTTCCATGGATGCCAGCTGTCGGCAAATAGGTAGATAGAAGTAGAGAGACTTCTCGGAAAGGTAAGTAGACTTGGCTTCGGTAACGAGACTGTCGAATATGAGATTGGTTGCATCTTCATTGACCACGATTTCCATGGCCTTCATATCAGTAAGCAGTGTAGAGAGCCCCTGTCGATCTCTTCGTAATACGTAAGCGCGAGCGAGTGCGTTGGTCGCTTCTCGACTGAATTCTTTCAACGCAACGAGCCTTGAAGCTAGTACAACCCGATGAGTCTGCCAATCTCCCGAATTGGCTGTGGAGACGATGAGCTGTGCTAGGAGCTCATGATCATCAAACACGTCTGGATGAAGGTCGCAGTTTAGGAGATCGAGTAAAAGCTCGTCATCTCTCATCCTAGCTAAAAAGAGCACAAGTCTCAGATAGCTTGAATCGACGATCGAGATCCCCTGCTCCTTCAGCTGCTCGATACGGCTCAAGACACCCTTTGATGTTCCTTCTCTTAAGGCAATCGATTGCAACGACAGTGGGCCGATTTGTTCAATACCTAGAGCTGCGATTGTCGATATGGCAGCATCCAAACTGACCCAGGAGCTAGCTAGCCACTTGGCCCCTAAATTGTCGTTGTAGTTCTTGACACTGATGCCAAAGGTCCCGCCGTGCACACGATTGACAAATTCTCGTGAGAGTTCGATATGTGCAGCATCTTCTACGGATTCAACACTAGGGTTGAAAACAACAGATTCGCTAAAGTGGAGCGATTCGCTAGGGTGGAGCGATGCGCGTGGGAAATATCCCTGCAGGAATCTCAGAAATGGTCGAACAGGTACAAGCGCCGAGGGTATATCGTCATGTCGAATGCAAATTCGTCGCCACTTTGCTGCTAATTGGGAAGCACCCAAGTTATACAAATGCGGTATAATAGTATCGTACAGCCGATGATCAGGATTTACGACGTAAAGTGATTCAAGCGTAGGGGGATGGTAAAGTTCCGGATCATCTGCAAACTGCTTGATCAAGCGCGCAAACTCCTCCGCGCCGGGATAGAAATTCGGGTTGAGCCGCAATTGCCATTGCAAGGCCTGATGGTGTTGGTGTGTTCGAAGGAAATGCGATAGCACGGTCGAGTAGAGTTGTGGCCATCTTACGCCATGTAGGTCGTACATCCATTCGCTGTAGATCCATACATACTCTAAGAATTTTACGTCCTCCGATCTCACCGCAGCATCCAGGATTGTTTGCCAGAATACAGGTGCAAGCGGACTCTTTACATCGTATAGTGTCTTTCGCCCCCAAAGGGCCTTCCAGACGTGCCTAACGCCGGGATCACCGTTGACTCTCTTCTGAAAATTCAAAAGGCAGCTCCATAAAGCGAGATCACCACGATGCTTGAACGTGTCCACCAACAACCGTCTCGGCCATTTCTTCGCTGGTCCAAGTCGGTAAAAGTCAGACTCAATAGCAAGACGGAAGGGGTCTGACAATAATGCTGCCCATTTTCTGAACGATTCTGACTTTTGAATTAGTTGGTCAAAGTTCGGCTGCGTAGGTAGCTTCTGTCCTATCTGTGTCGGTTGGTGGTCGTCGGATAGTTCTGATAGGAGCACATCGACAGGGTTCTCTGACTCGTTCAAAAATGTCGCCGAAGAGTAGCACTGGGCATTTTCTCCTGCCCATCCAGCAGATAACCAAGCAACTCTCCTGTCTAGCCGAGAATGTCGAAACGGGAGCAGGAACCGAGGATGGAGGGCGAAATGCTTTGGCTTCACATCTCGAAGTATTATTCTCGCTAGTCGCATTACTTACACGTAATCGACATTCTAGGTAGGTTGACCCGGTTGTGGAAAGCCTAAAATGTAGGTCGAAGTGAAGACAGCGAGATTAATAAAAGTTGAATCTTTCTGACATATGAACTTTTACATATGAACTTTTACTTTAGTAGCGGACCCTGGCTCCACATCCAAGGCATAAAGGTCCAAAGTACCTGAGCCGCTAGGCCGGCTATCGCAAAATTTACCCGAAGTTTCTACGCTTAGTCATATAGAAATAGTCTTACCTGCTAGTGGTATTGGATACCCGAATGTCCAATCATTCGATCGTCAAATCGCTTCACATTCAAGTCTTCGACAACAGCTCTCCATCCTTTCGAACGCATCCATAACCAATTTTCGAGCTCCTCTCAACCTACAGCAAACATGGGGTACGTGCGAACATTAGATTCCGATACTAGCAAGGCGGTCCATCTCAACGCCAGTGGCTTTCTCGACTTACCGCGGGCTCAAATGCCCTCACGAGCGAACTAGTGAAGCGTCCTCAACCTGTGCTAACTAGACATACAGATTAGTCGACGCCCCCAACAGGGTGCCTCAGAAGCAGAGGATGTACCAGCAAGCCTACCGCCAGCACACTCGAATCTGGAAGATCGTACGTACCCGATTTGAATTAGGCCTGTTCCGACATGCCCTCGATTAACCGAATATAACGCAGGCCCCCACAAGCAACTACCTACTAATTCCATACTACACCCTCCTTTGGGGAACAATGGGAGGTTCGTTCTTGAAATCAATATCATTTATGGCGCAATCTGACAACGATAACAGCCTCCCTATACATGGTGGGACGCAAGGCCTTGGGCTACAACACATGGTTTGGCAAGAACTAGACCAGAGAACTTGAGATGGAAGAATGATGCCCTTTCAAGGACAAGAGACGAGAGGCCGGCCCAAGTGTCCTATTAGGCCGATGAATAGACAGTCTTTAAACACAAATTCTTAAGGATTCTTGGTCCCATTAGCTTCATGAATATAATGCCAGTTTAGGGAGGGATCCCGCAGTTGTTGAAATCAGTCCAATTACGCCCCTAGGCACAGAAAAGGCCCTACAATGCCTGCTTATTTACCTGAGTGTGAAAGTGTTATCTAAGTACAACCAATATTGGCAATGGTCTGCCATGGGCTGCCGTCGATAGGAGCCAATCAACCGGCAGACTCCGTTAATCATGCCCCTAGGTGACCAAGAGCACTACGTAGGAAGTGGGCAGTCGGTGAAAATAGGCTTAATATCCTTCAGCTCCGGGAGCCTTCTCGTCTTTGCGCAAGCTCATCAACAACTCGCGGAATCGTTCCTTTCCTGAACCACTAGCACCGCCCTTCTGGCCCTTGCCACTCACGTCAACCAATTTGGAAATGCGCTCCCAGCTGGTGCCACCGGAAGTAGTGTCGTCTCGGCTTGCTAAGAATTGCTCTGCGTCCTTGCGAGTCTGTGCGATTGTCTTCTCCTTCTTGGTGTTGTAGTTCTCATAGAAGTCGTCGATGTTCTGCTGCGCATCCTTGATGGTCTCGGCCTTCTGGGCGGCCAGCTGCTCGGCTCGTTTAGCGTTGGCGGCGTCTCGCTTCTCGCGCCATTGCTTGATAACTTCAGGTTCCTCCTCTTCAGCAACAAAAGCACCATAGCCTGAGTTGTAGTTGACGGAAGGGCCAGTAATGGTACCTCCTGGTGCGACTTGCTATTATTGGGGGTTAGAATATGATCTTTCCATAGCGACCTCGGAACTTGAGGCATCACTAACCTCGTTAGAAGTGTTGATGTCCGGGAATGCGCTCTCAAACTGAGCAGTCTCACCGCCTCCACCCAACAGATCATCAGACGAGGGATCTGCTAAAGCAGCAGATTCGTTGCCAGTTGTGAATTGTGTTGCGTCGTCGCCTAGAAGGGCGCGCTCGCGAGCAAGGAAATCATCGGCTGACGGCTCGCCAACATCTTGGATCTCGGTTTGGGCTAAGAAGGGTCCAGAGTTAGCGCATCCATGGTAAAGGACGAAAACAAGAATTCTCGAGTAGGATTAGGGGATATATAGATTTACTTACCACCGGAATCGAAGTCGTCTAAGGACGGGAATCTGTCTGCCATGTTGACGAGATGGTGGTGGAGTTAGCTTTAATGGCAGGAGTGGTTGAGGGAAAATGGTTTGTAGAGAATTTCAAATCGGTTGAAATATGGTATCCAGATGCTGTTTTTGTTTGAGGTACCGTCGCAACCTTGAAAGCAAGGTCAGATTCAATTACAAGGGCTTAAGCTGCAAGTGCGTAGCAGCCTCTCAGGTACGCGAAGTACAGATTACAGTTGCTTCCAAGCTTGCACAAGTGGATCATACCGTGCATTTTGTGCATTTATGAAGCCAATGTGCACTGTATGTCTGCGTTTACTTGGATTAGGTACCTAGGTACACGCACCCCGGACCTGCCCGTCATTTACCAATGGACAACCTTCAAGGTTCTGATCGATCCTTGATCACGTGCCTCAAAAACACTAAGACGACTTAACACTTTCCCATCTCTCAACTCAATTTGATAAATTTCACCTACCGCGATCACCTTTCTACATAAGAACTGGTAGCTACTAGATATTCCAAGGTTGCAAACAGTGGAAACAAGCACATCGCCAGCCTTGCGCCTGCTGAACTCGAGTCACTTTCCCTGGTAGACTAGATTAAACACCTGGGAAGCTTCTTGACAACAACATCTTGACAGCATCTTAAAACTTCTACCGCGACTCAATATGAATACCTGGTAGCCAACTCTGCCAACTGTAGATTGATTTGACGACAAAATTCAAGTAAATATACGCCAACTCTACAACAAGCCCAATTGAAGCCAATTCGGTTCAATCCAGCTCGGCTCAACTCAATTCAATTCAATTCAACACAGAACAGAACAGAACAAACAAAACAACACAACACATATTCACCACTCAAGCTTCATCCGCAATTACAACCGCAACCATGGCCTACACCGACGATGCCGTGCTAGCTAAGCTGTCTGCTCTGTCCGAAGCGGCAGACAGCATTGTGACGCAAGCCCAATGGATTATGTTCCATAGGTAGGCAAACCTGGGCGCATGCAAATGCGCATTTCGCAAAGCCCTGTAGATCTTCACTGACATGTTTGCCGGGTGCCAGACGTCACGCAGATCGAACTGTTCAGCTATGGCTACAACGACTGAAGGACTCAACAAGTCACAAGCGATTAAACCTCATATACCTTGCCAATGGTACGTTTTTCCTATCGCCTTACTCTTCCAAGCATTGTTTAAGCTGGTATTACTATACATAGCCAAGACTAAACGATTTCGCAGAGGTTGCTCAACAGACTAAAGCCCGTCACAAAGAGGATTTTGTTCTCGCATTCTCCCCTGTCATCGCGGAAGCTGTCGCAACTGCTTACAAGGGTGCTTCCACGGATATTCAAAACAGAATCCAACGGGTTGTCGATGTCTGGAAAGACCGCGAAATTTTCGAGAAGCCCATCTTAGAGGCTATAGACACCCGTATTCATGGTAGGGTCATATTTCTTCCACAATTGAATAGGGCATTATGCTAAGATAGTCATCCAGAAATCAATCAGGTCCGCGGTACTGCTAAAGCTGGGCTTGGTGGTTCCATTTTCGGATCTGCTGCAACCATTCCAGCAGAGCTAGCCCCTTTGACCACTCCTCAACAGAATGTCACGAAGCTGCTTCTGGGCATGAGGACCACAGCCAACTCTGCCAATCAGGAGTATGACAAGTTGCTGGGTCCGAATAGCACCGCCCCTTCTGCTCCTGTGTATGCCGCTCGTTTGAGCGGGTTGCTCAAAACGCTAGCTCAAGCTGAAGGGGCCGTAGAGCAATGCGTCAAAGCCCGTCGCGAGCTTGTCGTAGCGCTCCAGAAGGTCTTAGATACTAATAGGAATGCGCTAGTGGCTGAAGAGAATCAGCTAGAGACGTTCGTGACCCGAAGAATGGAGGTGGAAGACAAAAAGACAGAAGTCGAGAGGGCTATCATGGCTGGGCTTCCAGATGACGAGCCTTTCTTGCCGGGCACCGCTTCAAATGACCAACCAGACACGGAGCCTGAGAGGCCTGAAGTCGAAGCTCTCACGCCACCCTCGATGGAACCCGAGCATTCAGAGCAACCCGATTCATTTGGCGAAACGGAAACCCGCGAGACTCTTGCACAACCCGAAACAAAAACCACAGGAGCCCCTTCTGTCCTAGGTCTGCAGTTCAAATCGGTACCTACTACGACTAATGGATCTAAGAAACGTAAGATCGATGAGGCCGATGGCTTCCCGGACCTTGGCGAAGACGATGGCATCGATTCGGACGTGGCTGAGATGCTTCGGAGGGATAGTGGCGGTTCCTAAATTGGCGCTCAAATTTGCCAGAGTTGGCCTCCATGGAGTCTAGGCATGCGTGTCTTCGAAGACATACACGGATGAACAGGAGTTAGCCATTGTACAATAGCAGCAATCTTGGCGTTCTGGGTCAGGTCATCTTTCTATAGCCTCGTATCGGGGTTACTCCAGCTACTCCAGTTTTCTTCATCCTTCAATGATACGCTGTCTATCTCTACTTGCTGTAGTAGCTTCTGCTATAGGTAATCGATGCGAATGAACCACGGTCATCTTCTAATTTTGTACATTATATCTACATTATATCAATGGAGAGCAGACGTGTTGGCCGAACAGATCTAACATATTTCAATGTGAAAGGTGATACCAAGGTCTCGGTTTTTATCGGGACAATCACGATGTTGTAAGGGGCGTCTTGTTTAAGGACCTTCGAGTGATGAAACTGACGTCCACGTACATCGTCCATATGAAATTTCCATATAGTGATTTATTTATAGACGGTCTCAGAACTCAGCCGGTGTTGACAGGTAATTTAACTAGCCTGTCTATTCAGGCAAATACGCGAAAAGGTTCAATATATGGACATCATAGGGCTATTGCTAATAACCTTGAACTAAAAACATATATATCTAAGTACCTAGGCACTTATGTAGATACACACGTTAAGCTGCTTACTAAGTACATGAAATCAGCTAATCAGGTAAGCACTTAATCCTGGATATAAAGTTATTCACATATGAGGCTTAGTGGAATTATTCGGTTCGGCGTTGCTCGCGTTTAGTGGATGACGGCATTCCTACATATTCATTTTTTTTTCTTTATTCCACGAGGAGAAAATCGCCAACTAAAGCTGCACGGCGCAATCAGGGTGAAGCTCAAGTCAGCTTCGCATCGATGGTGCGATCGTGCGCAAGGGCAAGATTTTACACCGATCGATGAGGAGGCAAGGAGAATAAAGCGCTCAAGATGGCTTCGCGGGCGTTGGGTCGCGCTATGATGGGAAGCTTCCCACAGCGCAGTGCCGCCATCGCAAACCGACCTCGCCAGCTCCCTCAACAACTTATCGTCTTGCCTCGTAACGAGCTATCCACCATACCGAGATCGCTAAATACCCCGGAAATCTCCTCTCAATCTCCCCTCCACAACTCTTCGACCTCCCCTCATCTCATCCGATCGCAAACCCCACCAGGCTTTTCTCCGAGCCCCCTCGGCTTTACTTCTATTTCACCACCATTGTCGGCGGCGACCTCGCGATGGCGATCCCCAATTGGTGTATTAAGGTATTTGTCTACGAGTCAGGCGTCCCGCCGAGAGAATCAGATTGCGACAAAGCCGAGTATTCAGAAAGAGGAAGTTGGGGCTATTGCATCAGAAGCGGCAAAGGCTGTGGAAGACGGCACGCAGACCTACGAGGGCTTCGAGAAGAGCGACAAGGCTACCAAAGCGGCCCAAATCAACCTACGAGCTCGTCTCTCCCACGATGGGAAAGATTACAAGAAGTCATGGCAATTCAGCGAGATCTGGCGCCTCATCAAGATCGCAAAGCCGGAGGCTAGGAATCTCGCCATTGCCGTCATCTTGCTTCTCACTTCCTCATCCCTCTTCATCTCTCTCCCTCTCGTTGTCGGCAAGGTCATGAATCTAGCTACGTCGAAATCATTGGAGGAGACGGAAATCTTCGGCCTATCGCTTTACCAATTCTTCGGTGCCTTCGCTCTAGCTCTCACCGTCGGCGCGTGCGCTAACTTCGGCCGTATCGTACTGCTTCGTATTATCGGCGAGAGAGTTGTTACACGCCTGCGTGCGCAGCTTTTTAGAAAGACGTATAGCCAGGACGCCGAGTTCTTCGACGCGAACAGGGTTGGTGATCTCATCTCTCGACTCGGAACCGACACCATCGTCGTGGGCAAGAGTATTACGCAGAACGTTTCGGATGGTTTGCGGTCTCTCGTGAATAGCGTTTCGGGACTCGCCTTGATGGCCTGGATTAGCCCTAGCCTGACTGCCGTCATATTGGTTGCCGCCCCTTTTATCGGCAGCGCTTCTTTCATCTACTCTCGTATCATCCGAAAACTGAGCCGTAAGATGCAGCAGAACCTAGGAACATTGACCAAGATTGCGGAAGAACGGCTGGGAAATGTCAAGACAAGCCAGGCTTTTGCCGGTGAGGCTCAAGAGGTCCGTCGGTACAACACCCAGGTGAGGAAGGTTTTCGAGCTTGGAAAGAAGCAATCTATTTACGACGCGTCTTACTTCTCCGGAACATCGTGGATGGGCAATATGACGATAATCGGCTTGCTCTGGTTCGGCGGAAACCTTGTAAGAGATGGTATAATGACTACTGGTGACCTGACTACATTCGTCATGTACGCATTCTGGGCGGGTGGCGGATTGTTCGGTGTCGCCAACTTCTACTCGGAACTGATGAAAGGCGTCGGTGCAGCTACGCGGATCTTCGAACTTCAAGATCGTAACACAGGCATTTCCACGACCAAGGGCATCAAGGTCACATCGGCACAGGGTCCTATCAAGTTTGAAAACGTCTCATTCGCCTATCCTACTCGTCCTGCTGTTACAATCTTCAACGGCCTAAACTTTGAGATACCCTCGGGAACTAACGTATGCATTGTTGGTCCCTCGGGTGGTGGAAAGTCGACGGTATCATCCCTACTCTTAAGATTCTACGATCCTACCGAAGGTTCCATCAGCATCAATGGCGTGGACATAGCCAAGATGAATGCCAAATCTTTACGGCGCCGTATCGGCATGGTGTCACAGGAGCCGGTGCTATTCTCGGGTACTGTGGCCGAAAACATCGCGTACGGGAAGCCAGATGCTACTAGGTCTGAAATAGTGACAGCTGCGCAAAAAGCAAACTGTGGGTTCATCGGCGACTTCCCGCAAGGCCTCGAGACTCAGGTTGGCCCTAGAGGTGCACAACTCTCCGGCGGGCAGAAGCAACGTATTGCCATTGCGCGAGCCCTTATCAAGGATCCGGATATTCTCATTTTGGATGAAGCCACCTCAGCCCTCGACGCAGAATCGGAGACGGCTGTCAATCTAGCACTAGCGGCATTGCTCAAGGGTCGCCGACGGACTACCATCTCTATTGCTCATCGACTTTCAACCATCAAGAGATCAGACAAGCTTATTGTACTATCCAGCAAAGGCACGGTTGCCGAAGTCGGATCGTACGAGGAGCTTAGCTCGAATCCCCACAGCGAATTCACCAGGCTGATGGAATGGCAGATGAGCGGAGGTGATGTTCCTTCCAAGGCAAAGGAGCTCACGGAATCCGAGATCCTTGAAGAGGAGCTCGAAGAAGCGGATGAGGAAGAGCTTGGTGAGGAAGAAGAGGAAGCTGTGAGACAAAAGTCGGAGAAGTAATAATCACACTTTCGACATAGCACACTCTACATGAAACAAAAAAGGGGAAGGGCTCGTTTTTAGTTTTCTCTCATGTGTTCTCGGGATCTTGCAAAAGGTCGTTGGTCGACCTGGTTTATAGGTTCTTAGAAAGGACATAAGTCACGACGGGGAAAACAGGCGAGGTATTCAGGGCGATGAATGGACGTTGTATATGTAGAATAATTGAGTCCAGAACTCCACTCGATACCTACGACATGATAAAGTTGGACTCGGAGGGAAAGTCCACGGGTCTCTCGGATAGAATAGGGGAAGGTTTGGCACGGTGGTGATATGTAGAATCTAACGGCACAACAAATACAGGTTTTGAATTGTACTCTAAGTGACGCCTTCGGTATTATTCGTTATTTGGAATGTTTCCTGAATTCGTGTAAATGTTACGCTTAGGTACGAGCCCTGGTGGATTTACTGGCCTATGGTTTAGAACTCATCGGGGGGGCATGAGCTGGGGCGCTCGACTTGTTTAATTCGACATTGAGCAAGAAACGATGTGAACAACACAGCTGACACCTCATTTTTATTGGGTTTTTGATTTTACAAGTACATTGAATTAGTCGGCGGAGCTGTAGTCTCTCCGCGTTTATGAAAACGGAACCACGATCTATCCGCTGCGGAGCCGCACGAAGCTAAAAGATTAGCGCTTTAAGCCAGCTGGACAGGTACGTTGGAGCTACCTAGGAGCTACCTAGGCATCCCTGAACCCCACAATTTCATCTTCTTCAGCTTAGCTTCATAACTTACCATACTAACTTACAGTTTACACATTCACCTTACCTCGGTGAATCTTCAAAAAAGGCCAGGTAGGATCTTTCGTAATTGGCTCTCATTCGAGGAAATACGATCTCATCAAACATACAGTCCTGTTGGAGCAGAGCTTTATATATATCAAATCTAACTTAGCGTACTATCGTTCCATATTACCCCGACATAAGGCTACGATATAAAACACCCCCAAGCACATCATCTTACCGCCATCATCAATTTCTATAAATATCCTACCAGATCAAATAGCAATATACTCCCCAAAATGGCAGACATTCAAGTCGTCGAAGGCACCGTCAAAGTCGATGACGTAACCCTCCACACCAAGTCCTGGTTTGTAAGTTCACCCGCTCTCCTCGTCCACCATGTAAACTCCTTTTGCTACCTGCCTACATACCTACCTCGGCAAAGCAGTCTTACCGTACCTCGGTCCTCTATCGAAAAAACATACTAACAACCCAACCAAAACCCCAGCCATCCGGCCCTCCAAAAGCCAAGCTGATCGTCATCCACGGATTCAGCGACCACGTGGACCGGTACTACGACTTCTTCCCGACGCTCGCGCGCCGCGGCGTCGCCGTCTACGGCTTCGACCAGCGCGGCTGGGGCCGGAGCGTGCGCCGGCCCGCCGACAAGGGTCGCACGGGACCCACGGCCACCGTGCTATCCGACATCGCCGCCTTCATCCGGGCTAAGGTTTTCGGTGGCGGGGACGGCGACGGCGACGTCCCGGTGTTTATGCTGGGCCACTCTATGGGCGGCGGCGAGGTGCTTACTTTCGCTAGCACGCCCGAGTACGACGATATCACTGCTAAGATTAGAGGCTTCATTCTTGAGGCGCCGTTTCTGGGCTTCGCGCCTGAGTTCCAGCCTTCTTGGTTGACTATTGCTGTAGGTTACATTTTATCTTTATTTTCATGTTCTTTTGTATATAAATATATATATATATTTGAAATATGAAGAATCTTTTTCGGCTGACTAAAACCCCGGTTAAGAGCGGCCGCCTCGCCGCCCACGTCGTGCCAAACTTCCACCTATTCAAGCCGGTACCCCCGGAGCACCTGTCTAGGGATACGGAAGTGCAGAAGAACATCGCGGACGATCCGCTTATGCACAACACGGGCACCCTCGAGGGCTTGGCCGCCATGATCGACCGCGCCGAGTTCCTGTCCGCGGGGAAGCTTAAGCTGCGGCCGCACGTTAAGTCCGTGTTCCTCGCGCACGGCACGGCGGACATGGTGACCAGTTTCGATAGGGTAAAGGAGTGGTGGGAGAGGCAGAAGTTGGAGGACGGCACGTTCAAGGCATACGAGGGCTGGTTTCACCAGCTGCATGCCGAGCCCGGGAAGGAGGTGTTTTACCAGGATGTTGGAGATTGGATATTGGTGAGGAGTGGTGGGGGCGAGGAAATGCGAAGGGCGCCAGAGTCAAAGTTGTGAATGGGAACGAGGATGTGACTAAGGGGATTCATGAGTAATACCGAATCCGTGTTTGCATGTCTGAATTGAGGATCGGTACCAATATCCGGTGCTTTCTTTTTCTTGACGACGATAGATATAATTATGTATAGTAAGGCGGGGAACGTGAAAATTCCTTCCATTGAGGTTGTGTGAGAAATGTTAGGGAGGAATGTATAATAATCAAGGCTGGTTAACGATTTGACAATAGAGTCGGGTCTGTGTAGTTCGTATCATGGTCTCATTTCTCATTTATGATACAAAACATTATCCTGAGTTTAATAAACGAATTCATCCCGTACACCTTTCTTCCGGCGGACGCCACTCTAAGCTTAACCGCTCAAAGACCCTCCTCTCCGCTGTCAGCATATCCGGGGCTGGGCCGTTGGCGTCGCTCTCGAGATCCACCCAGCTTCCGTCTGTCCGACTGCGGACACCGCTACTATCAAACTTCAGGCCCTTTACATGCCTGCAATATCTTCTCAGGTCTCTTTCGAATGTGGTAGCACCAGTCCAGCCAATAACTGCACAGCCCGCCGTCACCCAGGGACTGATGATGATGTCGACTCTGCGGTGGGGGTTTGGGTTTTTCGACGACGCCTTCTTATCCCAGTGCGGGTTCTGCCATACCACAAGCGCCTTGTCAAGCGTGTCGAAACCGGCACCTGCCTTGCGATTCTGTCCCTTCCATGACACCGGAGTTTGCCCTCGCTCGCTATTCTTCGTGCTCATGGTCAGCGTGTGAGTGATGTATTTTTCCTTCTCCAGACTATTAACAATTTCGACTATGAAGTTGGAAGTGACGCTCTCTTCCGGATGACTGAGGATTACGTCGACATCACCACTTTCCGTCTTGCCTCTTCGGTAGCCGCCGACAATAACCATCTGAAAGCCTTTGCAGAGTTTATTTGTGTGGCCTAGGATGGTCCGTCCGATTCCTTCGACTTCGGAACGGGGAATCTTCTCCTGCAATTCATCGTAGTACTTAAGGCCGATCTGTTGGACTCGTGTTAGGCTGTCCCAACCGTATTCAACGATGTGATCACGATCTCGCCACCCTTTCTTGTAGAACTCTTGAGAGGTCGTCGCTGCAACGCCCCATATGTTGTAGAAATCTTGGAGCACCGACATCTTCGGGTCTGCTTTGGCGGCTTCAACCTCTTCTAGACAGCCATTTGCTTTCCATTGCCGATAGAGTTCGGCAATCTTATCACTGCACCCAGGGAGCCTAGCTATTTCTGTACATACAAGTCAGATGGGAATGGCTTAAACATTGACATAAGACACCTACCACTTGGCTTGGAGATGAGATATGGGTAAGCCGATAGAGATGCAATGCTTGTAGAGTAGGCTCTGACACCTATTTCGTCGTTTTTGAGTTGTCTGAGTGTTCGAACCTTGTATAGTTCCTCGATGAAAGATTTGTTGGGTGGAGTAAAGGGGGTCGGACGTTGACAAGAATAAGGGGTGTGTAGGTAGTCGGGAATTGGGGGCATCTGCGAACGGTCTTCATGTTCCGAAGTCGACTCTTGAATCAAGGCAGGGCGCTTCACATTACCCAAGGTCCGTAAATGTTGAGCCGATTCTCCTCTTGAAGTAGGCCGCTCGTTCCCGCCTTCGTGCATCGCGCGTTGGAGAACATCATTGGGGTTCAGGGGAGGCTCATTGGTCACATTCTGCGTCTTACGGCCCCGGTATATCAGGTAGTCATCTATCGGAAGGATGGACTCTTGAGCTAAGCAGTCGATGAACCATGCCAATTTGACGACTTTGATAATTGATTTATCATCTTCCGTGTCTATGCTGCCGACCATCTGACCCTTCTGACCGACCGGGACACGAACACCCGTACCATCATCGGGGCTCCCATCCCTATCATGGACAACCCCTTGCTTAGAACTATATGTGGATTCTGGAGATGATGAACCCGAGAGTTTCCTACGCTTTAGTGGTGGACCATATGAGCCCGAGGAGGAGTCCGATGCTGAAGGAACGTCTTCGGTTAGAATCTTCCTGCGCCTTAGTTCGAACTTAGCCCTTTCTCTGTTAGCTATCTTCCCAAGTATGACATCGGCCTCGTTGATATCGTAGGTTAAGGTAGGTATTTTGCTCTCCCACTCTGGCAACTCGTCGGGGTCAATATGAGTAGGTAATAGATAAATGATAGGGAATTGAAGGAGCATCGTGCTTGCGCTTTGCTGTTAACTACGACATAATCCTTGCACATGAAAATGGCGAGTAGTGATGCTACATGAAGCGAGTATTCAAAAAATGTCTTACTAGCGGAAATAGATATGGGAATATTTGAAGGTTCAGAGCAATACAAATATATGTACCTTACGACGGAACGTCAAACTTTGTATTTGGTATGTAGCCGCTTTGCCTATATGTACCTACCCATGTATACATACTCATACATCCATATTTAACTGTCATTGGAATTTGGAGAATATACCTGAAATCTTCCGAAAGAATTAAGTCATTAGGTACACAGGCTGGATATACATCTAGAGTTACGTGACGTCAATTTGAGTTTAGCCTTGGATAGCCTGGATTAAAAAAAGAACAGCGGAACCGGACAAAGAAAGTACCGGAAGTCTCTAATGAGATGGATATGTATTACCTAAGATTATTATGGGTCATTACCGGGGAGCAACAAGAGCAAGTGAGCAACTGGATTTCCAAATGATTGTTCCAATTGTCAAACCAAACTTTTGTATTCAACTTTGTAACTTTTAACCTCATCATCATTCGCTTAGAAAATACCGAAAAGTCGCCAGGACCAAGCACATTCCCATTCAAATTTCGACTCCGACTCCGATTCCAAATTAGATCGTTTCGGCCGACGCGATACTAGTAACTCAGCATGCCGATTTGTAGCCGTCGTCTTCCTTGACGGAGCGTCGCATAGCCTTTCGCTTTGTCAACCAAAATCCGATTCACCTGCTCAAGCCGACAGTTGACAAAACGATGGAAACTGCCTGCAATATCCTTTTTTGAGAAAGGTACCATTGGTTTGCCGCTATAATCCCTCTGCCATCATCCATTCGACCGACCTTTCTTTGTTACCTCGCCCTCCCTCACATCAACCTTAGGAATATCAACTTTTGCGCCCCTCTACCTAAATTAACATCTTCATTTATCGTCACCATGGATCTGGCCCAGAACTTGGTGCGCACTGTCGCGCGCGCCTTCTACACCGGCCCTGACGAGAGAAGGTTGATTCTCATTGTCGATGCTCTCGTCCTTCACACGACCGTGAAGGATAGTGACTTATCTTACCTCATGGCATTAAACCCGAAGGATCTAAACAAGTCCTACAGCAGACTTAGAGAAGATCACTTCTTGCGTTCGTATGTCCATCACAATAGCTCACTGTTTATCCAACGGAACTGATAGCTATTACTGTAGCCACTCTCGTCCAGAGCTGGTAGCGGGCAAAGAGAAGCCTGTCACCCGCACTTACTACTACATCGATTATCGACAGGCCATCGACGCCATCAAGTACAGAACCTTCTTACTCGACAAAAAGGTCCAAGGAGATGCTGTACCTCAAGCAGAGAAGAAGGTCTACTTCTGTAAGCGTTGTGGATCGGAATGGACTCAGATGGAGGTCCTCGACAACATGGATCCTATACGAGGTTTCATGTGCCATAAATGCGGTAGTATTCTGGATTTCGACCCCGAGCGACAAGCGGGTGGCCACGAATTGTCCACTCGACTAAACAATCAGCTCAAGTTCATCCTAGACGTGCTACCGAAGCTTGATCAGGTCACTATTCCCGAGTTCGACTTCGACACCGCTCGCGCCGCATCTCTTCCCGTTATACGTCCAAAAGGTAATGAGGCTGCCGAATCTATCGCCCTCCCGAATGCCAAGCCTACTTCCGTTAAGGGTATGGCAAATACCGGCCCTCAGAAGATCGAGGTCGACATTACCGACATGGACGGGCCTACCGAAGCTGAGAAGGAGGCTGCGCGCACTCAGAAAGAGAAGCTTGCTCTGCAGAATGCCCTGCCTTCCTGGCATACTACTAGCACCGTTAGCGGAATATCATATTCCGGAAGTTCCAACTCCGCCAAGGCAGCCAAGATCGACGATGTCGACACCAAGAAGCCCGAAGCCTCCATTAATGACGCTGCTCACGAACAAGAAATGGACGAGCTATACAAGTCCCTGCAGAGGTCCCAGGAGGAGGCTGCCCGACGTGCGGCAGAGGAAGAAGACGACGAGGACGACGAGGATGCCGAGAGCGGAGGCGAGGAGTTTGTGGACATCTCTGCGAATGTCAGCTCCATAGGCGAGAAGCGAGCTGCGTCGAGCGGTCCCACTAGTACTGCGGATACTCCCGCTTCTGACAGGCCGGCCAAGAAGGCGAGAATCGAGGAGCCGGCCAACGGTGGCGACAGTGAGGATGACGATGATATGCAGTTTGAGGATGTTTAAGCATGGGCGACGGTGATACGTCTATGTCCATACGTACGAGGTCAAGCGGGGTCGGGGAAGGGACTGAAAGGGGAGTGCGGTCTTTCGTAATCGCGATACCCTTATTATACAGGAGGTGTGTGTAGCATAGCATTGCATGGGTCTTTTCTCAGGTAGACCTGGACGGGCGGGCGTCCAAAAAAAAAGGGTTAGCAACAATCGCATTGCAAATTAAAGTCTAATAGGTGTCCTCTTTTCTGGCAAACGTGAAAACTGAAGCATTTCCCGTGTGAATGGTATATCTACATTGCCCCGAAGAAAAATAAAAGGTTCTGTGATACAAACAAATATCTGGAGTCTATTTTCACTCCAAGCAAAACCGTCAAAGGTATCTTCAACAATAGTAGCGTATGGCGAGCCTGGTGATTTAATGTTTGCCACGACTCGGGGTGCGCCATAACCACCAGCACCTGCTTATCATTACCCATATCATGAAGCCGTCCCTCGTGACACGCCGCCCTTCCCTATAGAAGCACCTGTTTTCCTGTAGAATAAACTTGGGTATTACACGTATTTGCGTAGCTAGGAGAGGTGAGTTAGCACGTATGATCTCCCTATAGATCGATAAGAAATTGTGTAAATGGATACTTACATCAAGGGTTAGCGTTCGTGAGCTGTTCACTTCCTGGTCTCTGTACACGCCGACGAGGCTCTCGCTGTCCTGGAACAGGCCGGTCTTCAGACTGATGACAATGAACTGCATGCCGGGCCCTGCGTGCTCGCGAATGTAGTTCTTGATCTTGTCAACGTTGGCATTGTCGAGCGCGGCATCCACCTCGTCGAGCACAAAGAAGGGGCTAGGTTGGTAGCTGTGGATGGCGAAGAGTAGCGCGAGCGCCGCCATCGTCTTCTCACCTCCCGACAGATGCTCCATGTCACGGAAACGCTTGAGCGGCGGCATGGCGTGGTATTTGATCCCCGAGAGATAAGGCTTGTCTGTGTCCTCTTCAATATCGAGGTAGGCCTGGCCGCCGAGCGGGTACTGATCGGATCGCGTTAAGTCCTTGTAGACGTGCGAGATCTGCTCTCGGATGTGGACAAACGCTTTATCGAATAGCTCGAAACGTTTGGTCTTCACCTCGTCAAAGGCATCCTTCGCAGCCTCGTAGACTGCTTTAGAGTTATCGTAATCCTTCTGGGTAGCTGTGAGCCGTGCTTCGACTACCTCTAAGCGCTCTATTGCTCGCATATTGGGGTTTAGTTTCTCCAGCTCCGCAGTAAGTGACGAGATTTTCTCCTGTAACTTGTCTTCGATGCTTTCGTCCTCGGGCTGTCTAGGTTAGCGTCTGATTTTAACCAAGCTCTGCGTAGCAACTTACATCTTTTAGATCATCGTCTAATTGACTAAAATCGACCTCGATACCGTAATCGTCCATAGCATCGCCCATGATATCGGCATCATCTCCGTCGTCTACATCCATAGCGTCTGGATCCTGGTGTAAGAGGTTGTCCTGATTCGGAAGATTATCGAGAGACCCTGAAGTTAGAGGCACGTTAATCTGCTCTAATCTGCATCGTCTTAATAGGGCGAATTTGCCAGCGCTATTCCTCTGAACCTCGGTCTCAAGAGCATTAATTGCCTTCTGCCTACCCTCAATATCTTTACTCCTCTTCTGGACTTCCGTCTTGGCCGCGTTGACTTTCTCTGTCCGTTTGGCAAGCTCAGCTTCGTATTCATCCAGCTCCTGCTGCAGTGCTTCGAGATTATCCTGGTCTTCGCGCATCGCCTCCTCGATCTTTTCCTTCTCTGCTTGGTATGATTTAATATCTTGAGATATTCGTTTAAAGCGGTCCTCGAGACTACGAAGTCGGCTTTCCGTGTCATTATGTCGAGATGTTTCCCAGCTCTTAGTGCTCTCTAGCTTTGATCTTTGAAGGTCGAACTGCGTACGTTTCTCATGAGCTTCTTGCTCCAGACTTCCTTGCTGCGCCTCATAGGCCCGAATATCAGAATACCCGAGTCGTTTACAGAAATCGGCGAATATCTTATCTTCTACCTCAGCGATGGCGGCCTTGAATTTTTCGACTGCTGCGCGCGTCTTCTGGAACTTATTCTCCTCTTCCTTGAACTTGGGTTGCCATTCCTTTACTTGACGTTTGACGTGTTCCAGTTCCTTTTTCTTACTAGTGATATTTTGGGTGAAAGCGGCCAGTTCGCTGTTGGCAAATGCTAGGCGTTGGTCAAGCCCCGCGAGCTCGTTCTGTAATGTCTCCTCCGCTACGCCCCGTCTATCCGCTCTGGGTAGCTTCTCGATCTCGTCCCGAAACTTGTCTGCCATCTTCTGTAAGTTCTGGACGTCGTGCTCTTCGAAGCGGCGTTTCCCCTTGCTGTCTGGGCCTCGTCCACCGGTCATCAAGCCTGCCTTGTGGATGACGAACCCCTCCAAGGTCACCGCCTTGACCTGAATTCTACGCTCGTAGCAAACGTGTTTCGCAATATCCAAGGTATCGCACACGATCGAGCCACCGCAAGCGTAAGACATTGCGCGCTCGAGAGAAGGTTCAAACTCGATGGCATCGATAGTTAGTCGCGCGCCGGAAATGCCCTTCACAGCAGTGTTTGCTGCGTTGACCTTGATATTGTCTAATGGGATAAAAGTCATCGGTGGGAAACGCTGGTCCTTCAGATACTGCACGCACTCCACACCCGTCTTCTCGCTGTCAACTACGACAGAGTCGAAGTCTCGTCCAAGGGCAGTGATGACAGCCTCGTCGAACTTCTTCTGTTTCGGCTTGCATAGCTCTCCTACTCTACCTTTAACACCTGGGTAGATACGCTTTAGAGAGCTGATCACCTCCTTTATCCGCGCCTCCTTGTCGTTTTGGCGTCTTCCATCATCCGCCTCTAACAACTTCCTCAAAACATCTTGAAGCTTCTCGTCGAGTTCTGTCCGTCTCTGGTTGGTTCTGACTCTTTCCGACTGGACCTGATTGAACTCCTTCTTCTTGGCATCCATCTCGCTCGAGAGCTGCTTGACAGTAGCCTCGGTGGCGCTTTTCCTTTCCTGAATGGCTGCTAGCTCAGTCTCCAACTTCTCCACGGCAGCCTGATAAGTCTCAACCTTGCCCCTCAGACTGTTGACGGTAACTTCATCGGTTTTAAGTTGGCGGTTGAGGTTCTCTAGTTTGACCTGGTTTTCCGAAGACTTGCTTAACGCTTGCGCCCGAAGGGTATTGTATTCCTTCCGGTCAGCGTCGCTCAGCTCTTTGCCTTGTTTCTTCATCGTTTCCTTCCATTGGTCTTCGAATTGTTTCTGAGCCTTTTGGACGGTAGCCAAGTCTTTCTCGATCTTGGATATTAGTTTGCGCTGTTCGTCGCGTTCTTTCTTAACAGAATCGATCCTCTGACGAATTGTATCAGCCTGGCTGCTTGTCTGTTGCACTTTCTCCTCAATAGGAACAAGGCTGTTCTCTTTCTCCTCCATCTCCTTCTCCTGCTTTTTGATCTGACGCTCTACTCTGTGGACCTCCTTCGCAGCATCAGCCTGTTCTTTACGAGCAGTCTCGAGCTTTCTCTCAAAGGCTTCAACATTGCGACGAAACTCTTTTAGGTTTTCTTGGTGATCTTGAATTTTCGCGCTCGAGTCATCCATAACCTGCTGAAAATGGTAGAGCTTCCAGAGGATATGAGTGACAATAGCGGCATCACGCTCCTCGGTCTTCTTCTGGAAGTTTTCTGCCTCGCGCTTCTGCTCTTGATACTGTTTAATTTCAGAGTTAATACCACGTCGTCTCTGAAGCATAAAATTGGTATTCTCGGCAGCCTGGTCCGCTTCGCTCTGAAGTTTCTCGTATTCGGCTTTGTATTCCAAACTACCCGAAATCTGTTCAATCAGACGAGTAAGATCCTGGGGAGACTGGGCGGCGATCGCCTCGACATCGCCCTGGAAGACGAGGAAGTTGCGGGCTTTAATAAGAATGTTTTCGGCTTCAAGGGCTTCGTTATATTGCTGGGCCGTGACGACGCGGTCGTTGATGCGATACTCGCTCGAGCCTTGGTTCGTAATGCTGCGCTTCCATCTCTGCTCGTCGCCAGCATCATCTTCGTATACGGCCATGACCCAAGCAGTCTTGGGGTCGCTACGATTCGGTTTGTCGTTGTCGTCGCCATTAACGAGACCGTTGGTATGTCCATTTGTAGTTGGTTCGGCAGCCGAACCGTCATCGTTTATCTTCGAAGTCTTGAGGACTCGGCCACGGTAAACGAGATCCTTGAGATGGGCAGATCGGAGATGCGACGACTTAATACCTAAGACAAAAGAGATAGCATCCATACTACGCCAAGTCAGTATATCAAGCGCATAAGCAGCTAGTAGCAGAGATAGTAGACGACGTACGAATTAGATTTGCCAGATCCATTTGGGCCGATGATAGAGGTGAAGTAGGAGTCGCCGAAGAGGAGGATATGATGTCCCTTATAGGACTTGAAGTCTTGGAATAGTTAGTTTTGTCGCGCGCATGGGAAGTTCTTATAGAAAAGGTGATACGCACTGAATAGCTCGAGGCGAATGAGCTTCCCCATCTTGCCTTGGGCGTTGGAAGACCTATAGTCCTATATCTTAAGTAGGTGGTGGGTGGTTGATGGATAGATCAAGACTAGAGACGCGACGCGAGAAATATGCGAAAGGACCCAGTTGTCGCTAGACGATCTTTAGATCCCGGGCGTATTTAACTTATGGCATTTCAATGAACCGGCGGGTTATATTGGTAAAACTAGGGCGCCTTAACGTATGGAAGACATTGGCAAGTTGTCCTTATATTTCTGGTGAAGATTGTGAGGGTTGTGAAGGTTGTTGTATGTCGTGTGTTCCTGTGTGCGGGTAGGTAAGAGCACGATGGTGTGTGTATACATACGCGGGGACCCTTCCATCTCAATTGGGAATTACCTAAGGTAAGATGCCTGTCCCATGTTAGTGCACTTTCCCATTGGCAGCTGGCATGCATTGATTGGCAGGTGGTCAAGTATCCCAGCCAATTAGAATCTAGGTACTCCTTCTCATTTGCACCTACCATCCATGGATGTAAAGATTCCTGTTTTCGGGTAGATGTTAATAGGAGGTTGAACCCTGAAATTTATAGTTAGAACAGCTTGAAGATCAAAGCTACCTAACCAGTTTCTCCAAGAAACCTTGTCTTTCCGCAGTTAGACGTCACTTACAGAGCTTACTTTCATACGAAGTTGAATTCATATACGGTAAGTCTAAAGTTTACTTATCCTTAGTAGGCATTTATAGGAGATATCTAGGGTACATGTGAACATGGATTCCAAGCCTGAAGTGTATTGTTATGCCTAATGGCGTCATTATACCTCCAAATACCCTTCAAGATTAACCAATCTTGACACTCGCCAGCTCTACATCCCACAAATAAGATTGAGTAGTCCATCCCATTTTTTTCATTCTCTCGATGAGGGATTCTGTTTGAGCTACCTACCTCTTCAACACCAAAACAGGAAACAAGAAAAAGAAAAGATAAGTCGGTTCCAGTTCTGAAACGGTGTGCCAGTGGGGTTTCGAGGACTAGACACTACTAAAGTTGCATCGACTCTACCGTTGACGGATTGAAGATCCCACAGTAAAAAGAGCCGCCTTCTTCTCGTCCAACCACAATTGACGCTTGAGACACGTCCTTCAGCGAAAGCCACCTACAGGATCAAATATTCCCACCCACCTAACTTTTTATACTTTAACCTCTACATATTCTCCATTGCCTAATACAGGCCTCTGAAGTCACGCAAACTCACCTCGTGTCTTACTATATTCCGACTACCAACCTACGAAAAACCGCATGCACCCGCTTTGTTTTCCCACCTCGATCCTTTGCCTCTAGCCTCGACCCCGTTCTGCCCGTTGCGACCTCTTTATCTAATTGGATCGGCTTCTAGCATCGCATCCACCTGTACGCACAACGTGAAGTCATCCTTTAGTCGAGACGGCAATAATAACCAGGTCCCTTGCTCCCATCGTGAGTTGGCATCTCTTGCTACCCTCTCGTCCAGACCTCAGGTCCGAGTCTTGGACGTACTTTCGCCCGTTGTTTAGCAATGGCTGACATTTTAGTTCTTAGGGGAGCTGAAGCTCTTCGTAGAGTGTCTTTTCGTAACGATATCCAAAGATTCCCGATCCGCACTCTAGCAGAGATGGCCGATTCTACAAGCCATTCCACACAGGCACAGCTGGCCAAGTCCGAAGGCGCTCAGACCGACGATGAGACTGCCCTAACGCCTGATAATACCACGACTCCTTCTCTAAGCTCTTCGCCTCTCCAACAAGCTGTGGTTGATCCTCCTAAGTTAGACGATGGGCCTAAGAGCCCTCGAATGTCGAGGAATCCCTCTTTCTCCGGGAGCAGCTCCTATCATGAAGACTGGGATTCCTATCCTCCTCTGGACCGATTGACGGTTTTAGACCTGCTCGACAATTTCGCATTGCCTCAACAATTGGAAAAGCTGCAAAAGGGGATCTCAGCTCAGACCGAAAAGGTCCGCAAATCGCGAGCCGCCCTCAAAACCAAAAGCCAAGAGGCAAGGGAGCGCATGGTCGAAGAATGGCGGCGACGAGTACCTTCAGCTGATGAGCAATTGGAGAGGTATAGAAAACGCATGAAGCAGAGTGTCGAAAGATTAGGCCGTAGATGGAACGATACCAAAGTTGTCACATTGCGCGAGAAGGTTTCCTTCATCGGCGGCGTCATGAATATTTTCATCAGCGGCTACCTAATAGGCGCCTATCCCGAATACTTCCATCTTTGGTACGGGGCCCAGCTCATCTATTTCATGCCTATCCGCTTCTATACCTATCGCAAACGCGGTTATCATTACTTCTTGGCCGACCTCTGCTACTTCGTCAACCTCTTGCTCTTCCTCACCATATGGGTCTTTCCATCCTCCAAGAGGTTGTTTATCGCCGCTTACTGTTTAGCCTTCGGGAACAACGCCGTGGCAATCATTATGTGGCGTAATTCGCTCGTGTTCCACGACTTCGACAAAGTAACGTCTCTGTTCATCCACATCATGCCGGTTGCCACATTACATTGCATCACCCATCTGTATCCTCCCGATGCGCAGCGCGAACGATTTCCCGCACTCTGGACCGTCAAAACCTCTCCGCCAGGCTCACCAACAGCTTATGGAAACCTTATATCGATGCTTGCCTGGTCTACCATCCCGTACGCCGTTTGGCAGCTTACCTATTATTTCTTCATCACAGTTCGAAGGCGCGAAAAGATCGCGGCTGGACGGCCTACATCCTTTACCTGGCTACGTCGTTCATACTCGAAGACCTGGATTGGTAAAATCGTGCTTTCGCTACCAGACAGTCTGCAGGAGTTCGCTTTCATGCTGATACAGTACCTATACGCCGTGCTGACCATGTTGCCCTGTCCCTTGTGGTTCTATAGTCGATGGGCATCATCCACTTTCCTCATGATTGTTTTTACGTGGAGTGTCTATAATGGCTCGACGTATTACATCGATGTGTTCGGCAAGCGATTCCAGAAGGAACTTGAAGAGTTGAAGGCCGAGGTTGCTAAGTGGCAGAATAGCCCCGATGGGCTTGGTTCCCCGACAATGACACCGACGCCGCTGCCCGAACTCGAAGTGAAGAACGGCACTACGGATGTCGAGGGGGCAGAAAAGGCTGTCCAAGTTCAAGACCCTGCCAGTGGGCGGCGTTTAAGCGTGGACGAGATTCCACTATTGAACGAGGAGAAATCAAACAAGGAGAACCCCTCTTCTGAAGAGAAAGGTGTAGTGGCTAGTGGAATTGATGACGGCGATGAGGATGCTGTTCGAGCAAGAAAACCTACGGGGGCAGTCCCATCATGAAATAACCATCTTTATTAGACATACTGTCTTCTCAGGTGGAAAATATTTTAGGGGATGAGGTTAGGAGAGGATGTCCGATAACCTAAGTTGGTGGTACAGTTGGTTAAATGTCTTCTACCCCGAATTCCAGCGCCGGACTGTCGGTGTTGCCGTGACAGCTCCGTCATAGCATGCCGTGAACAGTGTCGAGGTTAAACCTGTCGGGTCATGGTATTTTCCCTTTTTCTTTGGATTCGGAGTTCCTGCGGGTACGCGTTGCGGCATCATCATCGTTATTATCATCAAAGATTGATTCAGCAGATATCGATACCCCTTCATATTTATTCAGTACAAAACACGGAGTTCGGATGCGGCAGAGAAAGAGTAACGACCAGTGGAATTTAATGGGGAATAGCTCTACATGGAGTTTGATGCCATAACATGCTAGAAATTATAAAGATATTCTCACACATGACCGTCCACATAATGGATATTGTGACTTAAGTCGTAAGCAAATTCATCCCGTCCACGTAATACTTCGAAAGGGGGCATCGGGAATTGATGAATATGCGAAGCTCGTCACAGATTGACAGACCTCGTATTAGGTATATCAAATCACACGCGTAGCTACGAACAGCTAGTTTTGGGACCTTTTACTACGCTTTTTAGCCTACAACGCTCGTAACAATACCTACGATGATGCTACCGAGCCGAATGGATTTTATCATCATGTTCCTCAATTGATCCTACTAATGGGTTCCTATCCGTAAGGAGCCTGCCTCCCACTTCCCTCAACGCCTTGCTGCCCATAGATAACAGGATTGTCCGTCGCCGCCGCCGCCGCCGCCGCCCCACCATCACCACCATTATCATAAAGGTGGTCGAATGCAAATTAGTTAGCTAGTCAACCTCCTGACGCGGTTAGTAACTGAGCAACCGAGAATCCAGCCCTTCCCTCCTCCACGTAGGTTCGTAAATGTAAAGTTCGTGAAAACGATAACGCCCGTGGATGCAACCCAACTGTAAAGGTGACTCCCTTGAAAATGCCGGAAATTTTAAGTACGAAGATGGGTATGGCAAACGTGGGGTTTACCATCCTATCGTACGCATGCATGGCGGAGGAACTGGAATCCTCAGCGTATCACGCCCCAGTCACTCAGTCGCCCTCCGCCGCCGTCACTGTCCTCTCTCTGACCCGGCCGACGTCCGAACACGGTCCAGAATCGCAAAGTCTCGTCACCGGCTCCTGTCACAATAGTTCGTCCGTCTGGACTCATTGCCAAATACAGGACTCGGTACGTGTGTCCGGTGAGACTGACCACCTGGGTCATGGCGGGATACTTCCATACGACGATCTGGTTCTGGCTGTAGCCATGGGTTGAGACGATCTCGTTCGAATTTTTGGACCACGAAATGTTGCACACTTGGCTTCCGGTATCGACTTCGTTGATGACCGATCCACGTACTGTATCGTGGAATATTATTCTTCGATCGGCCGTGCCGCCACCCGACGCAAGAAGACCACGCTGATGAGGCGACCAGGCAATTGCCTTAACCGCAGCGGTGTGATCGGAGAATTTCCAGAGAGGAGTTTCGGACAGCTTATCCCAAACCATAAGCTTATTATCGTTTCCTCCACTTGCTAGTTGGCCATCTTCGCAGTTCCACTTCAAGCCGCACACCTCCTGCTTATGACCCATAAGCTTTCGCATCCATTGGTCCGGGGCTCTCACGTCACGATGGTAAATTAGCCGATCTCGCGATCCTGATGTGAGGATGTGGGTGTTCCAGGCCATAGATCCTACACGTGCGGTATGTCCCGTCATCGTTCTTAAACGCCTAGTCTTTTCGGCATCCCAGATCTGAACTAACCCTTTGCCGGTGCCAATGGCGATGTGTGTGCCTTTTTGGATCCAGGACACACTCGTTACAGTGTCATCCTCGAGTGTGCAAAGCTTGTTGACCCGACTCGTTTGTGCATTCCACATATAGACACTTGATCCCAGGCCAACACCTAAAACGTTAGCACTACCCCAATCGACCAAGTTCAGGTAGAAATCATCTGCAAGCTCCGGCGCATCCAAGACCTTATAAGGTACTTTGCTGACCGCACGTGGCTGACGTCTCGGACTCAGAAGCATTTGTTGGCTTCCAAAGCGAACTGGAGATATGCTGTATATCTCTGATCGGATATCTAGATTGGGGCCGTGTCTGCTCTGCGGGGTGCGGTTTGGCGTCGGGTGGCCAGCGATGTTAGAATGATGTCGGGGAGACATATAAGAAAAGAGGTTCTTGTGTGGTGTCGATGGTGTGAAGGTGGAAGGCAAGGAAGGAGGGGGGTTGCTTGGCGGTGTGTGGGATCTCGTGCCATCGTGAACGTGTGTTGAATGTGACGAGCCCGGCAAGTTGCTGTCTGGTGACAACGCTTGAGGAGCCGCCTGTGGTATCGTGTTTTCAAAGAGCTCTGCTCTTAAAACCGTCGAGAATATTCGGTTCGCCTCTTCCGCTGAGTAAGGGAGGGAAAAATTAGTATCGTTTACTCATGACAACAGCTAAGTTGACCTACTCTTCTGGAAGTGAAGCTCGCCGTGCGGCGTACGCTTCTTTTGCCTAGAGGGCGTTGCTGGGGAACCTTCTTCATGCAAGAGGCTGAAGCTAGCCTGAAGATCTTGGCCCGAGCGGGAAGGAATGAATCTGTCAGATTTAGCATACATTGCTGATTTTTTTGATTGAGACCCCATATCTGGAAGAGTCCAGAGCGTAGGGTTGGAAAGTGAAGGAAAACTTCGATAATAATGAAAATAAAGATATTGTAGAAAAAGTTTGGTAAAAGAGAATAAAATATAAAAAATAAATTTCAAGTGTGAGAAATTTGTGTATACTAACCTGTCAGCATTTATTCGTTGCCTCTTTCTGCTCGGACTAGCACCAGATGTGCTATCTCGTCTCTCTCCGGAAAGCTCTCTGGAAAGGGCTCGTGTCAAATTCTCAGGATCAATACCACCGATACTTGATCCTCGGCCACTATGACGAGCACTTTTTAGCTTCCCTCCATCTCCATTATTCATCACCTGAAGTGTCCCTCGATCGGATGGTGGAGGAGGGGTGGCTATTCTTGATGGTGTTCGGATGGAAGGACTAGTCGAATCGTGCGCTTGTCGTTTTAGAGATGACAGTGTCGTAGACACTGGATCAGACTCTAACGTCATTTTTCGTTCTCTTCACTTAGTGTTCAGGTAGTGATCGCAAAGGCTAGATTATCTGGCAAGGGATAATATGGGTAGATTCTGAAAAGTGAATTGGTGAGTGGCGCAAAGCCGGTTTGTTCTGGGGTCTGTTTCTAATTTGGTGACGGTTTCGTCACAAGGAGACGAGAGAAGCAAAAACAGCGTGCTAGGTGATGGAATATGAAGTAGTAGATAATGGAGTGATCAAGTGAGAATCTCCTGTGAGTCCCCTCGGGGTTCGCAATTTTGTTTCTAGCGCATGCTCTTCTGTGAAAGACGATGTTGAACAGACTAATGTGGCAGTTGAGAAAAGAATAAATGGGCAATCGTTTTTTGGAGTAGTGATCGTGAGATTCAAGCGCTTCGATTTCGATTCGACGGGTTCTCTCGGTGATGAATGGGTGAGAGAAAACAAAAAACCCAAAACAATAAGTGACTAATATTCCAATTAATAGAGATATTGTAGAGTTTGCTCGTTAGTCGTCGATATCACAAAATTTGGCAGGAGGGAGGTGGGAAAGAGGTGGGTGATTGACTCTCGCGGATTATGATTGAAGTTGGATGGCAACGGCTGAATGGATCTTGCTAAGGTAAGGAAGGTGGACGGCATGGCTCTATCCCCCATACCTTTGCTTTGAGTGCGGGCGCGCGCCTTACAATGCAGCAATGACACCAGGGGAGTAGGTGCTAACTCCATAAGTCAAGTCTCCACTATCAAAGTAATATTGGTGAGTCTCTAGGTACCTGCAGTTCGTCTTAGCACGCGTGAGATGTGTTGTACCGGAGACCATGATCAACATTAAATGTCACTATGATTGTATTGAGAAACACCAACTCAACCTGCTCAACCCATCTGTCATGTACATTCATAGTCTTTCACCAGTTTAATGTTATAATGATAATTATTATCTCTACTCCTTCTATATGAGCATATAGAAGCAATGCGTTTAAAGTTAAATGATGAAAATTGCTTGTCTATAAAATCAATACATACCTATTTCTAGTAATGTATGGAGGTACATTTATAATATTATGGGACGTTATGTGTGTAGGTAGATTAGATTCCATTAAGTGGCGGGAAACGCGTGTGGTAAACAGCTTCTGCAAAGTCTCATATCTTTTTCCGTCCTACATTCACGCTCACTAAAGCTTTGGATCAATAACACATGATTGTGGAGGTTGGGTGCTAACATTTGGTTTGAGCAGAACAATAACAAAGGCCTCCTGACAGGTCTTTTCACCCTGTAAGTAATTCAACACGTCTTGAACTGAGGCCTGTTGTGCGGCCTAATTCGCGATGCAGGATCGACGAGACGCGCCGTCCTCCCTTTTTTTGTCAAATGCTCATAACAGGAAAAGCAAAGCAAAGCAGGAGTGCCCCTCGCAGCGCTCGTTAAACTACTGCATTTGTACATAGCGCGGTTGCGTTGTTTGTTTTTGTTACTTATTTGGCCTAGGTGAGTTTACCAGGGACGCGCGCGGCCAATTTTCCGACTGGCTAAACACTTCCCATTCAGGGGTTGGCGTTTGGACTCGTCCCAAGTCACCCGATGATAGGGCAGCTTGGGGGCCAACTCTACATGTACTAGAGCTTACCCGACAAGTTACTCTACGAGTCAATAAGTGCCTAACAGTACATTCATATACAGGTACATATCTAGCCATATACTTACTAGGTACATATGTAGGTAACCTAACTACTTAGACGATGGGATCTACCAGCGGCGCGTCAAGAATTGCCCCAATTGCATGGAAAATGGAAAACACCAACCAGCAACATCCATGGCGGGTAAATCTTGGCATCAAACTGACTTACCTAAGGCTATTTGAACCTCATCACAACTCTCACTCTTATGTCGCTGTCAAACTTCCCATTTAACATATTGGAAAGGTATAAGTACCCGGATGCCTGTCTGGGTACCTCCTTGTATGTAAGCTGATACGTCATGGACTACACTAAACTAAAACTCGCAGGAAGAATGGCCGAACTCTTAATCCTAAGGGGGGCTTCTAAGTTTTGAGAATTCATGGCTGCTCTGGCTGATGTCACAATAATGACAAGTTTACAAGAAAGGGGTCATTTCTCTAATTTCTAAGTTACGCTCTTCTCATGATTTGCTCTGATTGACTATACTAATATAGGGTTTAATTTTGTACAGAGCTGGTAGCTTATACTAGTAGTAACTTATATACATCTAATCGTGAGTATAACTCTTACCCCTATTTAAACATCTACATATAGTATCCAATATCTAGTATACAGAATATAAAGCGAATAGAAAATTTTCTATAATCGTCATTATTCTAAAGCACCATTCAACCCGATTCAATCGCCATTTGCTCATGATCATGTTTTCCACTACATGTCAATTTCTCAAACTGCTACTCTTGAGATGTCGTAGCAAGTGACCCAGTCCGTGTGGCCCACGATTACGCCGGACGCTACGCAAGTCCTAAAAGGAAACTTATTAACGGACAGCAACATTCTATCGATGAAGGCTACTCTGGTATGGTTGTATAGTACGGGACAGTGGTACGGGCCAATCATGCGTAGGTAGGTAGAGCAACTCACTGGGGTAGTCACTGATTCTTTGCTTACCACTAAGGCGACTGAGTGCCTACAATGCTCGCTCGGTCTTCTTGTTTAAATCATGTATAGAGGGTACAGCAAGTTAAGAGTTTCCACGTAAGACGACAGACATATCAGCGGGTGGAAGAAGCACATCTCATTCTCATGGGCCCCATGCGCCATCATAACTACCACGTTACCTATCTAGAAGGTGACTTGAACGATTCCATCCCCCCTCCTCCCAAATCCCATCTACACTTCTCACAGGCCTCTACTATTTGCCCCCAGTTTTATATGTTACGGGGTTGGAATCATAGCAGTTAAAAGACTACCCGAGACATTATCCTTCACTGAACATACTTTCTGGGGAATGGGTATCAGAAACATACAAGACGGGAGTTGGTTTCAAAGCACAGCCATTTTTAACTACCGAATTCCCATTTTGCCAGGAACTAACAAGTACTCGGGTAGAGTAAATCTATTTCTATCGTCCAGGGAATGATCATGCCCCCAACATTAGCACGCGCAGATTCGCGCCGCAAGCAACACCCAGCGTCACTTGCTAAGACCAGCAATCGACATAGCGTGATGAGTGTACGATCTTTTGCGGCTTTCGAAAAAGACGACGATGAAGGCAAGGACGCAGCGAATATCCACGAGATTCTAGGGAGACGGCCAAGCGTGGGGGCATCAGTTGCTGAAACAGTTGCATCTCCTGCGACCTTTCGGAAGATATGGGCAGAAACAGCAAGTTTAGCACTCTCGAACAACCCAGGTTCCCAGTCGAATCGCCCGAATAGGTGAGATGGCTCTCACATTACTAGCTTGTAAACAGCCCATTAATCTGTTTGTAGTATTCGGAGCAATCCCGAGCGAAGTCAGTCTGAAATTCTCACCACGGCCCCATTGAACGATCCTCAATGCGCTGAAACTCGCTCACCGTCCAGCGCTGATAGGAGTTGTGAGTGTACATCTACGCCATTGATTATTATAGCACAAGTGGTCCTTGACCATAAATACCCGGTGGTTCCAATCCCTCTGCCGCAGCGTACAAGCTGAATATACGTCGAAAGTATTCTGATCTAACCTCAACATCTATAGTGTTGTCTATTTCGACAAGTTCAAGGGGAACCTCTTCAACTTCTTCGCCTGCACTGAGAAATAGTAGTGCCTCCCACGGCCTGCAGAGCAAAGGGTCGTCAGACCGGGACGAACTGAAACCTTTACTTGGGGAAGATATCGACCCGTCTTCATTTAGTTTGGTCTCGCCATGCAGCGGCGGAGTCTCCCGATACTCGTTGGAGACAAGATCAAAAGCACTCTTCTCGAAAACCCATCTACAGGCCATATTTGACGATCCACTTCTTCTCCAGAGGTTCAAAGACTTCCTGTACGCTTTTAGGCCGAAGTCTGTCCCCCTCCTAATATATTATCTAGATGCATCGAAGGCATTGAAAGCAATTAACTACGCAAACGCTATTTCTCGGTCTTTGACTTCGATCCAGGGGCTAGAGTTCACTCAGGAGGCCGTTCCTAGTGTCACCAATGAATCACTCCTAGGAAAAGCTAACAGCGCATTTGAAACTTTGGTTAATGATCACCTCCCTGCTTACATCACCCACACGTGGATTCAGATGGTAGGTATGGTCGTGAAGAGACGAGTCACGAATACGTTGCCCGAGCATCTCCGAGACCTCTCCGATGGATTGGCAGAGGTGTTTTGCTTGACAGATCCATCGAGGCCTGACAATCCCATTCTATTTGCTAGTAAAGGTGCGTGTTCCAACTAAAACCACATATTAGCTGCAGTATGGCTAAATATTGTATAGGATTCCATACGATGACACAGGTGGGTATATGCGGTCTAAACCCAGCCCCTATCCTTCACCTGCTTAGCAGGAGCCCAAAGGGGATTTTTATGCTCTCAATCTCTTTCAGACGACAGTTGCTAATTCCAGGTGCGACAGTACGGGGTAGATTACGCCTTGGGGCGAAATTGCCGTTTCCTCCAGGGACCGTACACGAACCGGTCCAGCGTCAAAAGAATAAAAGAGCAGCTGGAAGCAGGGAAAGAACACTGTGAAACCATTTTGAACTACCGACGTGATGGGTCTCCTTTCATGAACCTCATTATGGTTGCGCCTCTAATCGATAATCGTGGTGTCGTTCGATACCACATGGGCTGTCAAGTAGATGTTTCGGGATTGGCGAAGGAGTGCACATGTCTCGAATCCCTCAGGCAGCTTGTTCACTACAGACGTGACACGCCGGATCAAGAGGACGGGGGAAAGGCGCAACCCCAACAACGTAGCAAAGACAAGATCCGCCAACTCGCGGAAATGTTCAACGTCCATGAAATGAGAACGGCCCGAGAAGCAAGTGGTGCTACGCAAAGCTCCGACGAGGACATCGACGGTGATTCAAGTCACCGTGACGCTGATCTCGTGTTTAACATCTCATCCTCGTCTGGTAGCCAGCTACGTAGTATTTACGAGAACTACCTCGTCGTACGCCCCTACCCGACTCTGCGAGTCCTTTTCGCCTCGCCGCCGCTGCGCTTCCCCGGCATGTTACAATGTAGCTTTATGTCACGCATCGGGGGATCACAGTCTGTCCGCGAAGAAATCACCCAAGCGTTTATCGATGGACGTGATATTGCTACCAAGATTCGTTGGGTGACTAAAACGGATAGTTACGGCAAAGGAAGATGGATCCATTGCACGCCTCTGTTCGGGATTAATGGAGCTGTTGGAGCTTGGATAGTAATTCTCGTCGACGATGACGAAGTGGCTATGACGAAGCAAGATCGACGCGCGCCCCCGGTGGATTTACGTACAACCAGACGGAGATCCTTCGAGGATGATACCGAGTGCCCTCCTACTAACTCTGTGAATGAGAAGGAACAAATTGACGAGAGTTGCCCACCGTCGGCGACGAGTGTCCCTTCGAAGAGTTAGGAATGCTTGCGCATACACGCGGGGTCTGGTGGTGTGGCCTAAAGAGGTGATGGATGTATCATGCATGTTATAACTACGCTAATTGTTCAGAGAGCGCGAAGAGTTGACCCCTATTTTGGATACACATCTCGCGTTCGGCCTTCGGACCCCCTTTTCTGCTGCTAGACTTCCTCATTGGCTATCGGACCAAACCCCGTTTAGCTATAATGGTCCTATGTACACGTTATTTATCAAGCTGCCCGTACGCATCATTCTTATGTATTTGATGGGCGTGGCCTCTCGATGGGTGCCCATTGCGTAATGTATAGTGTATAATTACCTCTGCATTATTAGTTTGTGGTCATCACTGGGGTATATTCATTTCTTTTGATTTGACGCCTATCTTTTCAACTTTACCGCCACCAAGTGTTATCGACTTGGACAATAGCAAAAGCTGATATTATTTCCCTTAAACTTCATGTGAATGCCATGGTTTGTATGTTAGGCGAACTTGCTAAGAGAATAAGCTCCGGGGAAGCTAGATGATTGGAGAGCCGCTAGATCCTGCGAAAAAAGGGGTTTTTGGAAAATCACGTATTCGAGGATACATGAACTTATCCATCATGTATATTCCTGAGGCGAAACCATCATCCAGCACCGCAATTCTTTGCAAGTCTTTACGTCTATCCCTGTGGATATAAGAGCCGTTAAGAACCCAATATCAACGCCAAGTGCAGGTTCTGAGCGCAACCAATACGTATCCGCCGCAATGCTGAAATGACAAAAGAAAATCCGATCTAGTAAGGCCACGCCAGCCACATATTACAACGTCAGACCCGGCTCTCCTCTCGAAGACAATAATGATCCTTGCTTCGTAGTGTGACGCGCCCTCTAGCACTTATGCCGACTCTGCCTGAGCTAATAGACGTGCTCTCCAACCGTTACATACTTCCTCAAAGCCTCCAACAACTTCTCTGCATACACCAGCACATTCGCGCTTTTGCAACCTCTCGCCCCAGTTACCTCTCGTTAACCATCTCTCCCCTTCCTCTTTAAGTTCTTCTTCTCGTTTCATCTCCGCCACCATCTCCTTAGCTGTCCTTAGACGTCGCGTAGCAGTCGTAGTAGTTTGCCGTGACATGTGCAATGTGTCTGAGAGATAATTAAGGGTTTGTACCAGGTCGGATGTCACAGAATGCAAGGCAGTTAAGGAGTTATATGCCGAAGTCGCAGGTCGCGGCATTTCGTCCGAGACGGAAGTGAGCAGTGGTAAAAGTGAGTCGATCGTCTCAGGGTCCGGAGGCGTAACTAGTGGCGATAGTAAGGAGAATGTGAGATTGTGGATTTGACGTGTCTGATGTGCCAAATGTGTTGCCAAGGCCGAATGAGCGGTAATCAATCTGTAATTCAGCAGCAGCTAGGTTAGAACAGATCCAAGATAGTTGGTTAGGTAAAATAATAACGTAAGCACTCACCTCGTGGTGCTTCCCTCTACGCTAGACTGTGACCCAAGATCCTTGAGCCCGTCTGTTAACCGTTGGAAGACGCCATCAGTAGGTCCACCGTTGCTTTCAGTGCCTCTTCGGGCCAAGGATTCGACAGCATCGATCTTGGCAACTAGGCTTGGTGGCATGCCGGGCGAGTCTAGATCCGATTCGGAACCATATTCACTCCCATCGTAGGCACTTGCTGTCCGCCGGTGTCCACGCCCGGGGGGCGAAGGTATACCCAAGCTCGTGCTTTTAGTTCTTCCATGCTGGCCTGACTGACTTGCCACGTCAACTCCGCTATCTCTGATCCCATCTGCTGAATCCCGACCATCGTCTCTCTTCTGGTCGAAACCAAGGCGTGATGACCCTTCTTCGTCTTCGTAATATTCCTCGTCATCACCAGAGCCAGACAAAGCGTCTGCCAATTCATCCGCTAGATTCCCCAGCCCATTGTCCTGTCCCATACCACCGCCGCTAAGGTCATTAAGCTCGGATTCGTTCATACTATTGCGTAAGGGCGTCAGGGGATCTTGAAAAGATGACTTGGACTGTCGTCGGCTTCTGGGTGATGGGGGGCTGTAAGTATGGAAAGACACTTCGATACTGGAGGAGCGACTCGAAGGCCTCGCGGGCGATGGCAACCGGTCCATGGTTGTGGGTTGACTGGTGTGTTGAACTGGATAGAGAATCTTGGATTGTAGGAAAGTGAAAGCTCGACTGTGCGTCGAATTAAACCATGGATGTGGGACAGCGTAGCATCCCACTAAAACGTTCGGTAGGAGGTTTATAAAAAGATTTAACGGAGCAAGAAAATGGACGTTGGTATTCGTGGTCGCAGGACTCGGCCGAAGGCGGATTTTTGGAGGTTTCGTTGTGATTTAGAAAGTTTGATATCGGGCTGCTGATGATGCAGAATGCGGAATGCGGATTAGGTACGTTACGGACCAGAATGGTTAGAACTTTAGAACATTCTAATCTAACGAAAAGTTCGATATTCAGGCCTGATCCAGTAATAAAACCACATAATATTTACTAACCCTAGAAAGTTAGCAGGGACTCCCATACCGTAACCCGGCACCTGCCCAAATGCATCAAATTCAAATAAAAAATTAAGGCAAGAGCTACATTACACTGAATGCAATGCACCTTGCCGTGGGAGACCCGTGGACGTTCCTGCCAGTTCCCGCATGCGTAAAACATTCCGTTACTGTAGATATAGAGCCCGCCGTTAGCGACTTAGTAGGTAGTAGTTCAATTTAGGGCAGGTACACACCTACATATGATCAGCCCTCTGTCTTAATTTTCGCACAGACCACGCACCCCATTTGATTATGTAGTAGGTACTGATAGATAGGTAGGTACATGGGTACCTTACCTACATATAGATTGAAATTGGTATTGCCGGGTGTTTTTGGAGGGGCATGAATTCTCACCTAAGTACTATTATAAACACATGAAACCCTCACTATTTTCTCCTCACGTATGTGCCTATACCATTATCGAAGACTTCTATACTCATGCTATCTACCTAGCCAGATATCTCTTAAAGTCGTTGTTGGTGACGGAATAGCTGGAAAATACTGACACACTCGTTAAAATTACATCAATTTTAATTATCTATCGGTGCCATATTCCCTTCTTTGCACCCCACCGTCTCTCTATCTTATCCAGCATAGCTTGAATCGCACGATCAAGTACAGATTGCCATTGCGGGAATTAATAAAATTATTTCTTAGGAGGGAGATAATCATCGCCCTGGAAGCATGGCGTCCTTTCGACGGTTTCGTCCAGACGACTTGGACAAGTTCTCTAAGTGCAACCTCGACCCTTTGACTGAGACTTACGATCTGAGTTTCTACCTTCAATATTTCGCCAAATGGCCTTCGCTATTTCAAGTTGCCGAGGACCCCAACGGAAATATTATTGGTTACAGTAAGTCAGAACTCGCTTGATTCGTGTAGGGGACTTAGGACTATCGGGTCTGACGTGGTTATGCTTTGCGTATAGTCATGGGTAAGCTCGAAAGCTCTCCAGACTATTTCCAGTACTCGGAGCACTACCTACCATGGCACGCGCATATAACTGCTCTTACGGTGGCTCCTGAAGCGCGCCGCCTTGGGATTGGAAAGATCCTCACCGATAACCTCGAAGTGGCGGCCGAGGCCGGTGACGCTTGGTTTGTCGACCTTTTCGTGAGGAAAAGTAACACGAAAGCCATCACCTTCTACGAAGGTATGGGTTATAGTGTTTATCGTGTAGTCAAGGACTACTATGGCGATAATGTGAACGATCCTACCGCTCACGGCGAAGATGCCTACGACATGCGGAAACCTATGTCACGAGATAAAACGCTAAAGCACATCCGGGAAGACGGAAGGAACCACGAAGTTCAACCTGAAGATGTCTTTTGACGGGGAGTTTCTGCTTGCCTGCTACATCGCACCGTCGACAGAATACACACTCCCGCTTACGTACTTGCTCTCGGGACTCAGTAAGAAGGCGATGACTTGACCGCACTCCTCCGCCGTGCCTAACCTACCGAAAGCCACCGTATCATCGAATGGCGCGTCAGGTGTCCGGTTATGGATTTTCCAACTCTTTTCCATCAATGGAGTATGTATGAGGCCAGGAGCTACGGCGTTGACACGAACTTCACGTTTGCCGTTTTCTTTTGCCGCTGATCTTGTCAAGCCAATAACACCATGCTTACTGGCATCATACGCGCCATGTTTGGCAAACCCTAAACTAGAGGTCAATGCCGGGATTCGTTAGATGCGGGAACTCTGAACCATTGATTACCTTGAAGCCCATGAATAGAGGAAACATTCACAATAGAACCACCATCGACGATCTTTCTCAGCTCGGCTCTCAAGCAATACATCGTCCCCGTTAGGTTAACCGCGATTATCTTGTGCCATTCATCGTCGTCAAGGTCTGCCACTTCTCGTATTCCGTGGTGTTTGCCGATGACACCGGCGACGTTGGCAGCGCCATCAAGCCTCCCGTATTTCTGAACGATGCTGTCGATCCAAGAATCTACCTCTTCACGCTTAGAGACGTCTACTTTGGTAATCGCAAATGATGTGTTCTGATTGGTGAAGTATTCTTCTGCCTTGCTCATAGCTGTTGGGTCTACATCGGCTACGCAGACAATTCCACCGCGCTTGGACAATATCTGCGCAGTTGCGAATCCAATCCCACTAGCGCCTCCAGTAATTGCGAAGACCTTGCCTTCGAGGGATGTCATGATCACCCTCCGATATAATGAAGTGAAGGTCGAAGGGTAGTCGGGTAGTGTCGGCAGGGTGCCGTTACCGGATCCAGCAACTTCGGCGACAAGAGAATCTGATATGTGCTTCTATCTTTGGGGAGTTGTGAAACTTAATGCTGGTAAAGAGAAATATTATGAGCAAACCTATCTATCGGTTTAGAGACGATGGTGATTTCTTACGGCTAACAGCAAGCAGTGTTCCTATGAAGGATCGACCAAGCAAAACCCCAGATATCAGACAATCGGAATAGGATGTTGTATTGGAGAGAATGACAATGAACTAGAAGCCCGAAACTACCTATGTAGTTGTTAATACCCCTCATAGTTCGGGTAGCATTTTCCCAGAAAGTAGGTAGACACCATCTACCCCTACTAGGTAACACACCAAGGGCAGCCTAGGCTAGCCAAGGCATCCAGAAGATTGTGGAGGAACGAAAGCGGGTGGGGTGGCCACACGATTCTGAATGGCCTCATTCTACGAACTGGACTGAACTCGAGTTATATAAACGTTGAGAAGACCGTTGATCGGGGCTTTTCCCTCCTTTCTTCTCGATGTTCCATGATGCCTTGTATTAGGCCCCTATACCCTTTTTAGGCTAAAGAGGGCGATGCATACTTCTTAGGTGCCTATACACTCGTCTTCTTATCTCCTTCACCAGAGCATATATATACCGCTTACGTGAGTGGTATTCATAAAGCGAGACGTTGCTACTTATAATTAGTTAGGCATTTAGTTGGAGATTTGCTGAAAAAAGATTATATTCAAAACATATCATGAATGGTGAGATTTATACTAGTAGCCCTAGGCGGATACCGTCTTCGTAGACTGCGGGGGCGGATATTTATGTAGGTGCTTACTAGGTACTTGAAGTTACCGGTAAAGTACCTATTGTACGCACTTGGATAAGTACCTAGGTAGGGGGTACCCAGGCTGCCAGGTATATATACTTGCGTATTTGCTTGGCTACGGTGCATCCATGGATGCATAGGTACCTACACCTCCATTCTTCGTTCCACCCAGCATCAGCTCTACCAGCCTCGCTTTCTTCCCAAATCAATGGTATGGTAAGGGACCTTGCAGCTACACATACCCCAATATTTGACACTGTACCTTACCTTGTAGGTGGTAGCCCTCCCTTAAAAGGGTGGGTATTGTGGAGAAAATGTCGTCACTTCCGTTTGTTAATGGCTACCTAGTAAGCTGCAGGTTGTTTCGGGCTCCGGGCGTTATGCCTCGAAACCTGGGGGAAGGTGGATCCCTAGGTATTTACTTCCAAGGTCGTAGGTCGTGTCCCTACATAGCTGCCCGCAGTCATCATCTCAACTCTTCCTCCTCTCTCTCCCCCTCTCCCCAATGTCTTCGTGCTCTTCGTATGAGCTCTACAACCCCGATATTTATACATCGAGTTATTCCACCCACTGCCTTTGCGCATAGCCGTTATATGGTTAAGAAACCAATTCTTGTCATATTCTAAATCCCTCGAGTAGCATCATTTTATCCTCGAGGGGTTCGAATAACCTTATACGTATACTTTAGCTTTATGTTTTATCAACCGCAGCGTTGCCTTTCCTCGTTCAATTGTTATATCAAACCTCCAAGTAGCTTAGCAATAGACGAATATCCGCTTGATCCGTCGCTATGAGGCTGTGTCTATGGCCGGCCCTCGTGGCCCTAGTTCTGGCCCTCGTCGATGCTTCAACATTGACGCCTCCTGTGTTGCCATTGATAGTGCGAAATCCATATTTGAGCTTCTGGTTCGCGCATTCCCGGGATGCTCCGTGGGAGAGTTGGCCGATGTTTTGGACTGGCAGTACTGTCGGCTTTGCCATAATGGCTGCTGTGCCCGACAACAAGACCGTCTACCCTCTGCTAGGCCGCTCACAAGACTTTTTGAGGCAGTCTTCTAGGTTAGCAGTAGCTTCTTATATGATCCTGGTTTTTTGGGGGGGCTAATGCTGTATCAGTTACACCGTCTCTTTCCCTCAATACGATGGTGCTACCTTTGATGCCTCTACTACGAATCTCACCTATACAATCCCAGATTCTGACGTAAAAATTATCCTCTCGTTCTTATCTCCTATTACGCCTACCTCGACGCTTAGACAGTCCCTGCCGGCAGGATACCTGACATGTATTGTCGAAGGCTCGACAGATGTCAGCCTCTATGTCGACATAAATGGAGAATGGGCTAGCGGCAACCGTGACAACAAGATTGAGTGGGCGCTTGCCAAGACCGAAAAGAGTAACACTGCGAGGACCCCTATTAAGACGTGGAGCATCACTCGACGACACGAGCAACTTTTAACCGAGTTTTTCGATCATGCTGAATGGGGAACTATTCATATCTCTGCTCCAGCCGACGTTGACCATCAATCTGGCGAATCAAATTATATAAGGCGTCAATTTGCAGAGCACGGATCTTTGGGGAACAAGGTTGATGACTCCTATAGAGGGATTTTTGAAGATGAACCTATCTTCGCCTTTTCCAAGACTTTCAAGCTTAGTGAGAAGCCGGAAACTTCGCTTGGAATCACCAAGGATAGTGTCATCTTTACCTTTGCCTTGACTCAAGAACCTGTCGTCCAGTTCGCCTCAGCCAGAGGCTTGACCTTGATGCGACCCTTGTGGGCTTCCTATTTCGCCACCGCGCAAGAAATGCTACAATATCACTACGATGACTATGACACGGCTGTCTACCTTGCTAGTGATTACTCCGAGCAGCTCGCCAAGGATGCATATGCTTCAGGTTCTCAGGATTACCAAGACATTGCGGCATTATCAGCTCGCCAAGTATTGGGAGCAACACAGTTTTCTGGGACTCCAGACAACCCCATCATCTTCCTCAAGGAAATCTCATCGAACGGGAATTTCCAGACTGTCGATGTTATCTTCCCAGCGTTTCCGTTTTTCTTATACACGAACCCGCAATGGTTAGCATATTTGCTAGAACCTCTTCTCGAGCATCAACTGAGTGGCCAATACCCCAACGATTATAGTATGCATGATCTTGGAACCCACTTCCCAAACGCAACCGGACATGGGGATGGTCTTGATGAATATATGCCCGTTGAGGAGTGCGGTGATATGTTAATCATGGGTCTCGCATTAGTCAATGCTTTGAGGGATAACACGCAGCCTGCGTTTGCCCGAACGGCACCTCAAGAAGCTCAGCCTCTCAGCTTGGAGCCAGCAAAGCGCTCCACCCTTGTCAATCCCTACGGAATGGATCGTACATGGGAAGATATGGGTACTACCGGTGAGAAGGCTGCAGCTAAATGGGTAAACCGCTCATATAAGCTGTGGAAGCAGTGGACAGGCTATCTTGTTCGAGAATCACTCGTCCCTGCCAATCAACTATGCACCGATGATTTTGCTGGCTGGTTGGCTAATCAAACGAACTTGGCTCTTAAAGGTATCATTGGTATCAAGGCCATGAGCGAGATTGCTAATGTCGTCGGCAAGGAGACTGAATCCAAGTGGTATAGTGACATAGCCGACGAATACATCGATAAGTGGCAAGACTTCGGACTATCTAGAGATAAAACGCATGCGAAACTGGCGTACACCTGGTATGGGTCATGGACAACTCTTTACAACATTTTTGCCGACGCATTACTTTGTTTCCACCTGCCTGCAAATACGTCATTCCTGGCATCCAGCGGAGCCGAGAGCTCGGAGCAACAGCCCCTAGCCAAGGGGGCTAGGACAAACGCAAAGTCGACATTTATTCCAGACAAAATCTACCAGATGCAGAGTGACTGGTACCATGCGGTTCTTCAAAAGTACGGCTTGCCATTGGATAGCCGCCACTTATATACGAAAAGCGACTGGGAATTCTTTGCGGCTGCTGTGACAAGCAAGAAAGTGCGGACCGAAATCCTACAGAATGTCGCGACGTGGGTCAATGAGACAGTGACTGGTACGTACATAAGTCCTTATATCTTTGTTTTACTGTTGGCTAATCGAAATCTCATTAGATCGACCACTGACGGACCTCTACGAAACGGAAGGCGAAGGAGGGTTTCCTGGTCCCAATTTCATGGCTCGTCCGGTAGTAGGAGGTCATTTTGCATTTCTCGCATTAGAAAGAGCTTGTGGCGGAAGAGCAATGGAGGGTTTGAAGTTCTTAGACGAAGTGGACCCTGTAAACATCAACGTCGAGAAAGCCCTGATGGCGGACATGGTAGAGAATCAAGCCGAGATAGGTGAGTTGTAACGATTACCTAGATAGGCTGTTCGTGTATATAAGACTACTTACTCGTTGCTGGTTCAACTCGGTCGTTAGACGCGATGGACTTGTGTACTTTGGAAGAAGTGTGGTACAGAGCTATGACATCTCTGGCAAAATTGGCCTGTACTACGATAAGAAAATAAAAATAAAGTAAAGGTATATACATATACTGAAATCCAAGCATACCAATCACAATCAATTGTGTGTAGGTACCCCCCCAGTTGCAATATTACCACGTATTCAAGTATCAAGTGCTCCCGTCATAACAAACAATTATTTCTATCCTTCTAAACGCTAGCATTGATATACGGGGTTCCTACTGTGTTTTAGAGCGTCTATCTCCCAGGTAGTTGCCTAGGCAGGTACGAAGCATGTTGTACCCACTGTACCTACCATACGGTAACCCATCCGCAGCTGAACAATTTTGCCTCCCCACTTTTCGACCACCCTTGGACACTTTCCCATTCACCTTTTACTCATTCCATCTTTTTTTCTCCTTTCTCTACTTACTACATACACAACGCGGCAAAGCATATCTTTTCTCCCTCTTTTCAGCCGACTCAACAATCACGGATTCGCCGTTATAAAAGAGTCTTCACGTTTGGGATATACTGACAGGTATTCTAGCATCACATTGCGTACGTGCCTTCTCATTCGCGCGTGCACTACACCAGAGCCTGCATCAATCCAGGCTACAATTGCCATTCTAGTTACGATTGGCGTGTTTAGGTGCATCCAAATAGCAGGTGAGCAGGAATCACGGCGCCTCTTTTTCCTTTTCTTTTTTCTCTATCCATTATCCGATGCAACCATAAAAGCCTCTCGCTACACCAACATCCACCCATTCTTCATCGTCCATCCCCCATTTCTTTACTCGCTTTCTTCATCACATTTCCATCGATTGCCTTGTAACCTGGGTTTTGCTCTGCTGCTTGGCGCGACAATTTGCTCGATACGATTCTTCGTCTCCCTGCAAAGCACGCGTATTTTCTTGCATTACTTTTTACGACTATTCTCGCGTCGCGAGTCCTTGCTTACCACTTTTGCAGTACCTAAGCCTTGTTAGCCATGGCCACCACTGCAATGGATTACGAGACTGCAAACGGCGATCGTTTTGATGGTAAGTCCTATTCTGTATACACACTATTTTCTCCATCGAAGAGTAGAAATGGTACTAATTTATGCCCACTTTCTAGACGACGGCCCCCGTTACGAGCGTGACCAGCGAAGCGCTTCTCCTCGTGCCTCTCGCGATGACGGTATTGACAGCCGCCGCCGCTCTGCCTCTCCGGCTGCCAACCAGGATCGGTAAGTTCTAGGGACAACGATCCACACGATGGTTGAATTAGTGCTCGAAGAGATATCGCTAACTTACAATTATAGTGCCCCCAAAGAGGAGAATGGCAGCAGGGATGAGGACGGTTCCGTTAACCCTGGATCTAACCTCTTCGTAACTGGAATCCATCCCAGATTGACCGAATCCGAAGTTACTCGTCTTTTCGAGAAGTACGGCGAAGTCGAGAAGTGCCAGATCATGAAGGATCCTCACACCAAGGAATCTCGCGGTTTCGGTTTTGTTAAGATGGTCACATCTGAGCAGGCCGATGCGGCCAAGGATGGTCTGCAGGGAGAAGAGATCGAGGGCCGAACTCTCAGCATCGAGAAGGCTCGCCGAGCTCGTCCTCGAACTCCCACTCCCGGCAAGTACTTTGGCCCCCCGAAGAGAGGTTAGTACATATCAATCTACGTTTGCTTCTATGTCTGACATAATTATTTTTTAGAGGGCCGTCCTCGTTTCGACGATCGACGTCGTGGAGGTGGCTACGGTGGCTACGGCGGTCGCGATGACCCGTACCGTTACCGAAACCATGACCGTACCCGTTATGAAGATCGCGGTGATCGCGGTTACCGCGAGGACCGCGGATATGACCGCAACTACCGTGATGGTCGAGGTGGCGGCTACGGCGCTCGTGAGGAGCGAGGTTATGACCGTGGCTACGGACGAGATGATCGACGTGAGCGTGATGATGGTTATGGACGAATCGATCGATATGCCGGTGGTCGTGAAGAGCGAGATCGGTATGGAGCTCGAGGAGGAGAAGACCGACGTGCTCCAGGTTATGAACGTGATCGTTATGATCGTCCCGACAGGGATGCTGCTAGAGCTCGCGACCCTGCTCCGTCTGGTTACGGCGAACCCGCTGCTCGACCCGACGCCCGCGAGACATACGGAGGTGCGCCTTAATTACCGACCAACAACATCTCGACATATCCAGCCTGCCGCTGCTAATGCGTCATCCAGGACACGATCGCTACATGCGCTGAGAGGCCTTCAACTCTCCACATTTTAGTCTCCACACAGGTTGGATCTCTGACGACAGCATTGGGCTCTCCTTCTTCGGTCATTTCTCTTCGGGCATGCGAGTTCGGCGGATACCATAAAAGATGTGACAAATGGAGTTTAATACGGCAGGTAAAAGGGAAGGAAAAGGCATTCTAACACTATGTTTTTCTCTTTTTCTTTGCTTTTTCTCTTTTCATTTTGTTTTTCCCTTGATATCTGATCCTTAAACAGGGTTCGACAGATTCGGGCAGAAGGATGCTATCGTAGTGATCTCGCCTGTTGGCGGGCGGATTTCCTCGGCAAGAGATTTTTCATTTTGCAGACAGCCTTGCGACGACGTTTGAGGATGATGGCATGGACACAACTCCCTCCCCCTTTCACCTAGTCAACCTTACCCGTTTGGATCAGCAAAGACGTCTACGGCGTGGACAACAACACCATCCTTTCCCCTTTCAACCTGATGCTTGTACTATTATTTTTCACTTCCGAGGTTTCTCTTCGCGCATGACGGCTTGACGACTGTGCAACATCTTTCAGCATTTGCCGGGCGGATATTCGAGACAGCTCTGCAATGGTGGTCCCGCAGAATGCAACAAATAATTGATCGCAAATTCCCTAAAGGTGCAACCTTGAGTCGAACCGACTAATGTTACGTAAATCCCATGAAAATGGCCTCTTATTCTTAAGTCGCTGCACCCAGCAATATCCATTAACGCCACGCGACTCGATTCTTAATGTACCTAATAAGCTCCCGACAGATGTAAATGGGAGCATCTTTTCTTTCGCCTCGACACTTTTGCTTCACACAACCTTTAATCTATGAACGCCTTCTATCGCGGCAGATCTATCCTTCGCCCTACCAGCCACTGACTATCGGTCCATGTCATTGATATTTTGTGCTACCAAGCAGATTCAAGGTAATCCCTCCCCGTTTTGGTATCATCCACTGACTACTATTCTATTTTACAGTACCTGCTCGTAGTTTTTTATGTCTGGAATGCGCCATACGCCTAGCAATATATTTCCCTACTCAACCAGCACGGCATCGACTTTGCCATCCAAGGATAAGTAATAAATTTGTGAACCGATTCTATGTTCACGTGGTGCTGATAATAATTATAATTAAATACTATAGCGTCAATTTTAATGAACAATGCTTTATAGTGCTAGTATTTATCGCTTTGTCTCGAGTCGGTGACAATTTATGCGACATTGGTCTTAAATCGGACTTCTTGCTGAAACCAGCGAAGAACGGAATTTACATTCCCGAAGCTGCTTTGTTCAACATATAAGTTGAGCTAGGACATTAGGAGTTCGAGCACATGTTTCTAAGTGTAGCCTTTGTCCTATATCGAGGAATAGGGAAAGCAGATGAATATTGACGGAAGCGTCTAGTTTCGAATATCGTGGTGAGCTGCCGAAAGAGGAATCTTGGAGCACACAAAGATAGCTACCAACTAACTTGATAATGGAGGCGTCTCCTGGTACCATCTCTTCAGGACCGAAGATTTGCTCGCCTTGCGCCTTGTGTCTCATTAACCATTCATTTCTTCTCTTCTCTCCAAATTCTTTTTATCATTCGTTCCACCGAGTTACCTGGGCTCTGAGCGTACCGCAGACATGTCGGCGGACAAGAACGACCAAGTCCTCTCGAAGAAGAGGGGGTTACTACAGAGATTGCAAGAAAATTACAGGCGACTTAAAGCCTACCATGCGTTAGCCACACATGATATCGGAGAACTAGAGAAAGATGGGGACAGTATGTATCCGACAAACCTCTCGTAAGATGGTCATCTTACTAACATTATTGCCTAGCCTGGGCCCGGGAAGGACGGGTGTCTAGACGTGCACATGCGAGGAGATTGGGGGAACGGGAGGCGAAAAGGCGGCGCCGCGGAAGCTTTGAATCACCGTTTGAGACGGAGACCGGGCAAACCGCGACTGATCTGCTTGATCGGAAAATCGCCTCGTATCGGAATCGCATTAGGCGAACTTCAGTTCAGATACTCGTCGCTGCGACCGCCGGCTACCAACACCGCGAAACGAGCCTAGCAGCCAGGCAAGGGGGGCTCATTACCGACTCCGATTCCAACAATGACTTTGGCGATGGCAACGGCGGTGATGACGATGACGATGGTGGTGCAATGGTCAAAATGGCTATGGCTATGCTAATTCGACCTACCCATGCGGAGCCACCTTTGCTTGGGGAAAATTTGATGGCTTCAGAAAAGGCTTCAAGTCGTCCATATGGTCCAGCTGACGAAGAACCGGACATCTACAACCCCAGACTTTGGAATTGGCTCTACGACATCGACGTTGAGTGGCTCAAGGACGATGTGACCCGAACAAAATTCAAAAATCATCCGGACAATGCTCCATTGGGGCGTATGACCTGGAAGCAGCAAGAGAAGACTTTCCCGGTCCTAAACTCGATTTTCAAAATGCGGAGAAAGGACGAGTCTGAGTTATGGAACCCGATGACTAGGGTCCACGAAGAGATGAATTTGTCCGAGCGTCCCCCACTGGAGGCCGACATAAACACGCTGTTGTCGCTTGAGAGGCAAAGGGGCTTTGAGCGGCGAGAGTTTAACCCCATGTATTACGAATATTCGCGAGTGCCGCTTGACCTGCCCGCGAAGTTGAGCGATGAAGAGATGAGGCGCGGGCCCCTTCCAGCACCGCCGCGGTTACCGTTGATGTCAAATGCTGGCAGACAGGTGAATCTTGGTAGGGAGCCTACACCCCCATTCGAGTCCGACCGCGACGAACGGAGGTGGAACTTCCTAAACATGGTTGATGAGAATCCGTTACCCATCGCCCAGTATCACTACCCTATTGACTCGCCCGCCGTCTCGACTTTCAAGTTCAACGATGGTAGACAAGTCTCCGACATACTTAAGCCAGGTCCGCTAGACGAACTCCGCCAAGTCCGCGGCAGTCAGGAGATAGTGGATTATGGAAAGCAGGTAGAGAGCGAAACAGCCCACTTGAAGGAACCGTACCACTCGGGAGTCGTGTCGGAGCGGCCCCCGCCGGGTTTCAGGCCTGGCGATCCTGGAACCAAGATGACCGAGGCTGAGAGAAAACGATTCATAAACGCGAGGAAGGAACTCGAGAGGCGAGCCAAGGAGGAGCTCTCCAGAGCGATTCGCAGAGAGAATGCCGCAAGGAGACGAGCAGCAAAGGAAACAGTGGGCACGCCACCGTTCAGGAACGATAAGTTCAGTGCTCAGATGGGGAACTTAGATGGCAAGATGGACGTTTGGGAGCAGTACTATGAAGCGCAAAAGGAAAATCCATTTTGGCATTTTGAAGATGTGAACGACTCAGAATCACATCTACATAATGATATTAAGAAGACGGGTAGCGGGTAAGGTTGTTAGTAGCCACAGATTATTAGCTCACTTAGCTTGATTCTGTCATGTAGGAGATTTGTAATAAATGGCGCCATCTTTTGCGATCTTCGCCTCGCGTAGTATTTGATCACCGTTCTTGTTCTTGCTTTTGACAGAGAAGGGCATACTGTAATGGCTGAATATAGAGACGAACGACGTTGGAGGTGAAAGGATAAATCGATATTGGGATACGATCCTCTCATAACTAGAGTACCCTACGTAGGTATTCCCACCTTACTAGATAATCTCCTTAACTCCTATCCCCACCCCTATCAACAGGCTGGGCTCCTATTAGCCACCCAACGCCGGACGCCAAAGTCCCAACTGCAGCCTCCCTTAATTGATCTCTTTTTCTGACTCTCTGCTGACCAGAGCCATCTCCTGTCTCGCCATAGGTCTCGTCTGATCTTGCATTCTCACTCCGTTGCAAACTCGACAAAGCCGTCAAGTTGCGCTGTGCTCTAGCCATGCTCGCTCGGGATAAGTCGAAGAGCGACATGGGTGCCTCCTCAGCTTGTCGTGAGGATGCCGCTTTTGCGCTTCTTACAACACCGGCCGGCACGGTGCTGCTAAAAGCGCCTGGCATAACCTGTAGGTCTCCCTGGTCATCCCAAGCTGATTCTTGCTCTTCTTCTGCCTTCACAGCAGCATTTAGCTCCTCCTCGCATTTGCGAAAGACGTTCAAAATCTCTTGGAGGGTAGCGGGCGGGGCAACGCGAAGTGCCGTCGCTAGACATTCCATCCGCTGTTCCAGGTGTCGGATGTCAAGGTTGCCGCTGGCCGTCCCGATGTGTGTAGGCTTAATAGTTCGCGCGGTACGGCGATATTTACCGGCCTGCAGCGCTGCTTTCCATGAATAATCATCCGTTGCCAGAGTGCCCTTCAACGCAGGCTCGCGTCCTAATCTCGGAGGGGCGATCCTGTTATCTGCGGCCAAACGATTGACAACGTACGAATATGCTGTTTCAAAGTCATCCTCTGTTAGAGCAGCGTCTATACACATAGCCACAATCCGGTTTTCAACAATCGACCGCTGCCACACTTGCTCTGCTGCGAATTGCGACTGGTCGGACTTAGTATTGGTTAATAGGCCGGCATCAAGCATGTTAGACCCAATTTCGAGGAAATCCTGGATTCGGGTATAACTTTTGGGATTCTGCTCCAATACCTTCCCTATAATGGAGATAGGATCTGTATGAACCCTCAACACTACGGGCGTGAATGGCTCTCCCTTTTTCAATATGAGACGGTATTCGCTTAGTGCATGTGTGGCCTTCAAGAGAGCCTCGATCCTTTTTGACGCAGGGTGAGTCTCCCCTAGAGCTTGGGGGAACGCGTGTATTCTAGCATTATTTAGAAGATATTTCTACGCCTCGGTTAGTGGGAGACTTACATGTCATCACATTTTAAAAGACCGCCACGGCCGCGATGTGGATTAGTGGCATTGTCATACGCATTCATTGCAGAAGAAACAATAGTTTCCCGCAAAGTATCGTCATCGAGAGGCTTTTCGGGGGCATCTTCGTATATAGACCTTGCCAGAGAATAGCCTACTAGCTTTAGCATCATGAGATTTGAAAATAATGGAATCGTGAGCCTTACGTGTGTTGCTTAGGAATGCCTTGAGACATTCGACCTCGAGAAACTGTTTTTTTAGTTGGCCAAAGACGCCTTGGGCTCGAACGTTGGAAGAGGAACCTTGAACCTCTTCCGCGCCCCAGTCTTGAAGCCATAAAAGCTCATTCCTCGCTCTAATCCAGTACTTATCGTCGCTTTTAGGTCCGTTATTACTCAACGAATGTATAAATTTTGTGGCTTCTATCTTCTGCTCCCGTTGATCTTGCAGAAAAGCTAGTTCCCCTGCTCTTCGAACGGTACAAGGAACACTACCTTTAGTAAGAATAAAGGCGCTGAGGGTTAAAATGTGCAAGAGTTGCGCAGAAGCCTCACTTGGTGAAGTAAGCGGGTTTGACTCGGCGAGTAAATCATTGCGCATATACGTAGCATTTTTGGCACGGAGAAGCTGTTCTGCAGCTAGGCCAGCAAATGGCGGAAGTAAAGATGAAGCAACTTGTAGCGTCGGACAAGGATCTTGACCTAGCAAAGCCATGATCTTCGCGGTAATGCTGTTGACACCACTTAGGGCTTCGACTGAAGCTTCTGGTATTAGATATGCCGAGGCGAGCGCAGCACGAGCGTATCGTTGTTCCAGATACTCCTGTTCCTCGTCTTCTAGCCACATAGATGCGTAACCGCCCAAATCGACATCGTCCGGCCCGTCCCATTGGTCTATAGCTCGTGCAGCCACTCTCCACGACTTTGAGGCTTGTGTCGTGATCCACTCGAGAACATGTTCCCATCCTGGACAGGTGATATGGGACGAGGGTTGGCCATTCTCCGAAGAATATCCATTCTCATCACTACGCACCCACCTCGCTTCGTTATGTAACCATGGGCCTATCAATCCACGTAGGTCTCTCCCAACATTTGCCAGATCTTCTTGACGAGCGCCAGTCTGCGACAAGAGCAAGTCTACTGCTGCTTGGTCGCTCATCCGCTCGAAGTCAGACAAGGTCTGTGTGGCGGGGCAATGTGGGTAATATTCATGGTTTCGCCGAAGAAGAGGGAGCAAAACTGAGACCATCCAGGTTCGAATACATGGTGCATGGTCTAGGAATGGCACGATTAGGTCGGGCAACTGAGTAAGCAGACCGGCCTCTTCGTCGACACGACGCGCACGATGGATTAAGAAGAGAGAAATAGGGTCGTTTAGTTCGTCTCCGGTCGCATTCTCTTGGGCGAGGGGGAGCAACCGTAACTTGCGGACTTTCCTCGCAGCCTCATCATCGGTGATGTCCTGTACCGAAGACCAGTCAATTTCTCGTCGTTCAACTTCCGTTTCTAAGCTTCCAGACTCGATCTTTTGAACGAGTGAGACATATTGCTTAGGCGGCAGTGTCTCAGGTAGACACGTTAATAATATTCGAAGCAGTAAGTCTTGTCGCAAGATCTTGGTATGTTGAGCTGCAAGCGCTGTCAAGCTCTCGATATCGCATTTGGCAGCGAGATGCGCGGCGAGTAATACAATGCGCGACGCGGAGGGAAGTGGGTTCATTTTCGTAATACTATAGCTATGGCATCATTCACGAATTCAGATCAGCTAGGAGCGTGAAGAGACTCCTTGTGTTGGCAGGATCTTTGTTGGAAGAGATAAAACAGAAAGTTGAGTCTTCATAGATGCGATAGTATTATTCATATTCAAACGTGTTACCTAGGTAAGGTACCCATTGAGAATACCCATCGAGCCTTCTGGCCTTACTATATGAGGAAATCACCTACAAGTACGTAATGACGTACAGGTAAGGTGGATGACCGCACTGACCACAATTTGTCACTCCTATTCAACGCTAAGCAAGTTAAGGTTAGCTGGATGGACATCCGGAGCTTAAAAACTGCTATGTCTTAATTCGTCAGGCCACGGCTTACCTAATTCATGCCGAGTATCTACAGCACCATTCGCTCATTCGCCCAAACGAACCTCATACCTATTAATCGTGCGCGCAATTCCACCCTTCTACCATACAACGACGCTTGCGCCCATAAAGGAACCGACGTCATGGCATCTGGATATGGCCTCCAAGGAGGTTTGTACCTCCAAAATAATTCAATGGTTACATATTGCTAACATGATTGACGAAATAGGCCCATCGCGATGCTTCGGATTCTGGCAAGAGCTTCTAGCTTGCTATGTAGTCAACACATCTGCCGAGGATGACTCGGGGAAGAAGAAGTGTGCGCCCGCACTAGAGGATTATTACGAATGTCTACATCATAAGAAAGAGGTTAGATGGAATCTGACTTGACTCACCAACGGCCACCATTATTCCAAGTAGATCGACTGACTTGAGACTTGTTGAATAGGCCGTAAGAGTGAAACAGTTACAAGCCGCATATCGAAAAGCAGAAGCAGCGTCAACACGAGAGAACGCACCGAGCGCCGGACAAATAAGAAATCTGGGCTTACTGGGCAAGGAAGAGGATACCAAACATGTCCTTGGCGGATGATTATGATACCTTCACTCGAAATCCGACGCTACCGTGTACGTATTAGGCTCTCGGTGTATGAGGATAGGGCCAAAGTATTATCCAAATATATCCATGGACACCTATGGGATCCAACAAAGTTGATTCCGGATGTTAGCACAGTCGTCTTGCTGGGGACTCGACCGCCCTATTTAAGTATAGCCTCTTTTGGAGCCGCGTTATAAAGCGGGTTTATTGCATTACATAACTGCTTTCGACTTATTCCACCCTATGGAACTCAACTTCGGGTCTCTCTGAGAATATGGGATACTGGCGTAGGGTAATGGCATGTACACATATTCCAAGGGTACCTATCCATTTATAAAAGATTTGTAGGTCCAGATGTCCGTAGCTTACTGCCGAGCCGAGCTGACCGGCTACCTAGGTAGGTGTATACACGTAGTGGAGAGCTCAAAAGAAGGCGATGAGCATGACAGCCCCTTAGTATGTACATATTTGATCATATCAAACCTTGAACATTGAAATGTACAGATACTCAGATACCCAGGTATGTACGTACCTACTGACAATAGAATATAGGTACGTGGGTAGGTACGATGTCAAACATTTGTTTGTTACGTATCTGCGGTATCTGAAGGAAGTCACTACCGGTAACTGTGAAAAGGATTCAGGCACGTTTCTTGGATTTAAACTATGTACATAGCATTTAATTTGTCTTCACATTTTCTATCATTGACACCATACTAACTATTCCCGATTTCTCTTCACAAACTCGATGTCATAGTCTCCTATTCCTGATATACAAACACCATCACACTCTTTGCACTCGCCCATCCTGCCACAATGCCCTCCTTTCGTGGAATTGAGATATCCATAATAACCACCTCGGATGTTAGAAAGCTACCCGAATATCCCCATCCAGATGGATCGTCTGTTCGCCTTATGAGAGTTGGTACTGGTCTGAACGATTTACGAAATGGGGGCCGAACTAGCCCTCACCCTTTTGCTGTTTCCAGCTTCTCTGATGCCGACCCGACTCGCCAAAAGAAAGTCAATCCTCGTATATCCGTCTACATTCCTTCAAGTCCCGGTAAGCCCCTATCTTCACGCACCACTTTCAAAGTCAGCCAATCCTGACTATCATACAGGTGAACAATTTCGGCTCAGATACTTCATCAACCAATCGTCGCTACCTTCTAAGTTCGTCTTCTTCAAGATGTTGATAAATGGCCGCCATATTGTCTCGTGGGGCATCGACGCCAGCAATTCCTCTCTTGGGAGCGTGACGAGAAGTCTTTACGAGCCTAGTGAGAAATTCAGGGATAAAAACGGCGACCCTGTTGTGGGTATAGAGGCGCGGTATCTCCATTTCATGCGTGATCCCGAAAGGAAAACCGGGGACGAAGATGGCGGCCTGGTCGAAGTTCAAGTATTTCGCTGCCGAGGACGAAAACGCATTGCGGTTGTACTAGATCCTTGCCCGAACCGCAATTGGGATCGCAATGGCATCACGTAAGATACTCTAAACTCATTTCTCCGCGTGTCTTAGTCCCTCTAGCTAACACTACTTAGCTTGTCCAGTGGTGGCTTGGTAGATGATCCCCAAGACGCTTCCTTCTACGAGTACCACCTAGAGGACGCGCGTGATTCGCCTTACGCGACCTTCTGCTTTCACTATAGATCTATGAAGTATCTCGAGCAACTCAACATTGTCCCTTCGCACGAGGCTAGAGACCGGCCAGCGTCGATGAATCAGAACAACACAACAGTCCCTGGCCGTAAAGAGGATACTGCGTGCGTGGTTTCATCATCTGATAGGCGGTTGTTTGATAATGACGTCGAACCCGTTGGTATGGCTCTTTCGAGCCCATCCAAAGCAGGAGAATACTCCTTAAAAAATCACCCACGACTTTCACCAACCCGTCTAACTAGCATGGCTATTGAAGATGTTAAAGAGGGTCGAAATGGGGCAGTGGGTAAGTTGGCACGGAGGCCGCTACCCGACCCCCCTCAAACGCTCTCAGAACAAATGTCAAAGGAATCAATCAGATCAAGTTGTCCATCGTTAACACCATCTCTAAAACAATATGTCGAGAGCGAAGAATTCGAGAAGGAAGATATACAGCTAAGTATGGCGCAGCCAGTCTTCATACCATCCGAGTCAATGCAGGCATTGGAATTGGGTGACGTGAATATCCATGATCAAGGGGACAACTCATTCTCAGACTATGCAGTTTCTCCAAGCTCAACAGAAACGTCACATTCGCCAGAACTTCCTCCCCCGGAAGGGTATCTTCCAACTACTGGAAGCGTGCTTGAGCGCCAACTTAATCAATTCGATTCGCCCGTTGATCAGTCATCACCAAAGAGTAAAACGAAGTCGCCAATTTCTCAACCAGAGGGGGCCTTGGTTGGTGATGTGCACGTTCAAGAAGCTAGCACGCTCATGATGACAGAGGCGGAGTGGCTAAGACAGAGTCCATCACCACAACGACGTAGTGGCAACCTGATAAAACGGTTTTGGAGCCCACGGCCAGAGAAACGCCCCGGCCGTTCTTCCATGGTAGAGCTTCCTGCTCGCAAAAGTGAGGCTACGAATCTCAAACGCTCTGGTGACGGTACTGCTGTGCGGAATGCACATGAAGGTGATGACGGTTACACCGATGAAGTCCCTGCAGGAAACTGGATCTAGATGGGCTGTTGTATGCGTTGGCGACAGGGTGTCGAGCCATCTTAGCTTTCTGGCTACATTCGTGCCTAGGAGGTCATAGTCTTTACAATGTACCACTGGATCCTGTGGCCCAGCTATGCAAGATTAACCGTGCTAAATGCAAAAGAGCTTCCCTAGAATATCTACGACTCTAATCATGGATGCCTACCTTGAATCGTCAATAGTGATGAGGTACCTGATAATATAGGTGGGCTTCAGGGGCTATTTTACATATAGTAAGTACCTAGTATAGCTCTAAAATCAGGTGTAACTAACTATAGTAATCCGACCCCGCCATTACTATATTGGGGACCTTAGTAGAGCCTTAGAAGTTGTATACATTATTACTACGCAACAGTGAACCTTCGCTTTCCTCAGCACTAGGTATGGATTAACGTCTGCTTTCTAAACCATAAATAATAATCATCCTCAGTTTAGCTGACAATTTCTCACTTCACAACACTACCCGCCTGAGTTTAGGCTTGATATGGCTGCAGCAAAGACGGACCACCTGGAAAGGACGGCGGCAGAGCCACGAGACAAGGTATGTTTGCTATCGGGGACCTTTCAACTACTAGACCAGCTTCTCATAGTAACTGTATGGAGTCGTTGCACACCGTTACCCTAGCCGAGGTCAACGAGGTCAACGACCAGGTCAGGCTGTTCCGCCTTGAACTTTCTACTCCCCTTCGAGTGAGCCCTGCCCTTCCCTCGCCCCTTACTTGAGGTAGGTCGTTAGGCCACTCACGCATTTTTCTCCCCCCTTGCCGCAGTTTTTGCCAGGCCAATGGCTTGACGTCTACGTACCGGGCGTCTCGAAGGCTGGCGGGTACACCATCACCTCTTCCCCTTCGAGCGCGCACCCGCCTATATCAGATGACCCTTCATCACCCCCTTGCCGGCCTTTCCTGGAGCTCGCCGTCCAGAAGTCGCCCGACCCGCCCGCGGCGTGGCTGTGGCAGGACCCGGCCTCCATCACCTACGCCGAGCTCCGGGTCCGCGTCGGCGGCAGCTTCGTGTGGCCGCCGCCGGGTGTCGACACGCGGACCCTGCGGAAGGCGGTCTTCGTCGCCGGAGGCGTCGGCGTCAACCCGCTCATGAGCATGCTGAGCAGCCTCGCGGAAGAGGAGTGCCCCTTCGAGGTGCAGTTCCTGTACTCCCTGAGGGACGAAGGAGGTCGGCGCGCGCAGGCGCGACGCATGTTGTTTGTCGAGAGGCTGGCCTCGATCTTCGCGTCTGGGAGAGTGAGAGGCCGGCTACGACTATTCCTGACGGGCGGGGTGGGGGAGGGGGGTGAGGAGGGAGTGGTGTCCTGCGGAATAGGAGAGGGTAAAAAGTGCGGCGTGCGGTTTAGTCGCCGTAGAATGACGATGGAAGACGTGGCCGCCGCCGTCGGTGACGCTTCGGAGAGGAGGTTCGCTGTGGTTTATGTATGCGGCGTCCCTACCATGACGGATGAGTTTGTCCAGAAGCTGGCTGACTCACAGCACGGCTTTGGGATGGAACCTCACCGGGTGCTATGTGAGAGGTGGTGGTAGTCAAGGCTCCTAGGAAACATCAACTTTACATGTATAAAATGAGCCTAGAGTTGTGTAGTACTTTAGATGGCAAACCCCATTGATATGGTGGTCTCTAATCCTGATTCGTGCACTTTTGTTTTTCTTCTATCCTTTCGTCTACTACAAACGATGGCGGATGCGTTGCAAACTTACAGAATTCTCAGAAATTACGCTCTGCTATTATGTAAGTGACGGTCAAATGGCTGTTCGCTTTCATGTTGTTGCTGGACGACACAAGTCGTTGGTGTGGCGAGGCCCTTTCTCGGCACACACTTATTGCATACATTGCGACCACATATTCGGCAATAACAGCATTGGACGATTGGCATTTTTGGTATATGCAGAGACTCGCGTGCCTTACAACCGGATCACATAATTGACAATACTAGCTGGATAGCGAATTACTCCGACGAATAGTCACTTGTATGGATGTCACCAATGCCTTCGGGCGATAAGAGCACCGTGCTGAAGGCTTACATTCTCTTCGGAAATAATAAGATATGGGATGAGTATAATCATGTCGCCTTTTATTGGTCTCTCTATCGACTACGATGGCTCTGTCCATTTCACCTGATCCATGACTTGGCCTGCTGATGGGTGGGAGTAACCAATTCTCAACATTAAGCGAAGAGGCTGGAAATGCGATGTTAGCAGGACGATATGTACAAGAGAATATATAAAGAACACTTACTCCTTTACTTCCCGTGATCCTCATGACCTGGGTTGCTTCACCTCCGGGGACGATCTCGGAGTTAGAGATGCTCATTAACTGGAGCTTCTGAGACTTTGGCACAGCTGCTTGTAAGCCCACGTTGGAGAGTTGAGCACCAGAAGAGTTCCGGAAACGGCTGAGAACCTGCACAGCTCCTTCGGCGTTACGCTGTAACTGGAGGGTTACATTGAGACCGTTGGCATCATAGCATGGAATACCACTCGGTGGCGGGACTGCTGCAAGTTGCTGGGGTGGAGGAGTGCCGAGTGACGAGAGGTCACCCAAGCCAGAACTAGCAGGAGCTGGGCTTGGGGTTGAGCCCTGAGAGAAGAGATCCATAATTGACGCCGTGTTACTTGGTTGAGGCGGGGGAGATGCGGCCCCTTGTGGCGAAATCGTACTGCCACCGAGAATGTCGGCGAGCAGATCGGTGTTGCTCTGGGATCCGTTCGTAGGCGAAGCTATCGGTGTCGTGGTGGTATCTCCCATCAAATCGAGCAGATCCTGATCTGTTGTAGGTTTTGCAATAAGCTTTGACCTGCGATTGGCACCTTTCTTGGGTTTCTTGGTCGCCTCGCCAAGCACCCTAGACTCCTCCTTGATTTGCGGTGGCGGCATCTTCTCGAGCACGCCACGACGTATGTCATCGTACGAAAATAGATTGCCGTACTCTACAGCCCTTTGTTGGACCTCAACATCTAAACTGGTTTGATAAAACTGCAAGAGGCGTTGAACGCGTTCCACCTGTGACCCATCTGATAGACGCGTGCTCAATTTGACAAGAGCCGTGACAATATATTCGGTGGCTACTTGCGTGGCATAGCTGCTGTTGAGGATGGTGGTGAAAAGATCGATGATTTCGTGTTCTTTAACTTCCTGGACCAATTCCTCTTCTTCATATTGCCCACCTCTGAGAAGGGAATCGGCGTATTCGCCTATACACCACGCGCCCGCCTGAGTCAGACTTTCCTGGGTGATGTCTTTCTTCAAATTTGCGTACAACTTCTGCACGGCGTACGTTTGGAGTTCTGGCGTCGTAGCCACGAGTCGGACAAACGAAGCCATTATGGGCTCCTTGACGTAATTCCCAGCGAGGGTCAGCACCCGCAACATAGTGTCGATGTGCCATCGCTTATTGGGAGAGTACCGGTCAGCGGCGATACCAATTTGACTAGTCATGCTCGGCTTGAACTCGTTGTCCGCAACTTCGAGGAATGCAAGCAATTCTCGAATTAGAACTCGCACGTTGCTTTCGTTGATAAGGGTGAAGCTGAGATCGAGAGCGCGCCTTCTGATACTGATGTCGGGGTCCCGTAGGCATTCGAGTATGGTGTTTCGGTGCCGCTGGACAGCATTCGGCTCGATAGCAACAACCTTGATCAACGTATTGAGAGCAACATATCGGATATTATTATCGCGGTTGGAAAGGAACTTGCCGAGGATGTTCACACCAAGAACCCTAAGTCCCGAGTCGGCCTCAATATCGAGGATGGTTCGGACAGCCTCATAAAGGATGGAGTTGCCTACGTTCTTAGAAGAGTCGGTGTTGGTGGCGACTTGTGCGAGAATGTCATTAATATGCTCAGTCCCTTCTGCATCGCCACGGACGAGGACTCGAAGTAGCCGAAGGATTTTTACTTGCAAGAAGGGATCGGTGATGCCTGTGACATCATGTTCGGGGGCGTAACCAGACGTAGCAAGCCCCTTCAAGGTTCTTACCAATACTGGCACAAACTGCTTAAACTTGTCGATGATTCCTTCATCGCTGCCCTCTTCCTCTTCTGCTTCGCACATGCTCGTGACCAATGTCAGACCACATAGAAGGACGCCATGGTTTCTATCCGACAATAGCTGAGCAGCTTTCTCGACGAAGTGCTCCTGAAGGTCCGGTACCTTTCGGCATATTCGCATAGCGCACAATGCAGCCTTTCTCCGGATGTAAGGGTTTGCGGTCGATACCAACGTTTCGATTTCGGGGAATAGATCCCGTGACATTTCGATCGAGGCAATATTTCCCAGGGTGCAAAGAGCAAGGCCAACGACATACTGATTCGAGTGACCTAGATCACTATTTGGGGGAAGCTGAGGTTAGCCATGGCTAGTGTAGAGCTCCTCAAGAGCTGTAGCTTACTTTTTTAACGAGTTTGTAACCAGTGTGAGAACCTCCTGATTTTCATCTAACAGCAAACTCGTAGCTAAGTGACCAAGTCGCTTGTCAGCGAACCGTGGAGATGCAAGTAATTTAATACATTCTATTTGGCCAAAATGGGTCCTCTCCCCCAGCGTGAACAGATATAGGAGCTTGGCTACATTGTTGCGCCTATGAATCAATGTCGGTTAGCGAAAGATCAATGCCCCAGAACTCGTCGTTGTTTGATGCGTACCTCACATTGTGATCTCCGCTTTCTTCGCGAAAGCTGGCCCTGATGGCAGCACTCTCCTTTTGGATGACCGCTCGTTCGTCAGCAATCGTCTTCGCTGCACGCACATTGCGAATAAACTGCTTCACTACAGAAGAAGCCGTCAGTCAGCTACTTGCCAAGGTACTTAAGAATGTTTGCTATCAATTATCGACGGGAAGGGGAACCGGTGAAGGAACCCCTTTATAGTATTGTAACTTACGAGAACTCATGATGAAGCTTCACGGGCCCTGAAAGGGCCTATTGAAGTAGAATAGCCAGTTTCGGGCAGAAGCGAAGCCGTGGAATACAGATTATTGAATTCCGAAAATAGGCGTTTCATAGAACTTTGTTGTATGTGGTTGTCGCGGTTCCTCGACGGTGGTGTATGAATGAATTATGTATATCTAATCTTCCAAGGTTACTTCCCAAACTTCTCAAAGGCCACTTTGACAGCCCTGCGCTTGCCAATACCTAAGGTACATAGGAGGTGGGCATGAGTACTTAGATACTTCCTATCCTAGATATATCTCGGAGTAGGAGCTTATTTATCCGGTCTGATCTAGTCTGTCTACCTAGGTAGTCCCAGATATCCCTGTAGTCGCATATACATGGCTAAATACATAGCCTCCATTTTACAATATCGAGCCAACCCAGATTGTACATATGTGTAGAAAATAGGCTGATACAAGAGGGTTCCAAGGGTTATTAAACATATCTCTTGATTCTAGCCCTAGAAGCGTCTCACCCGGCGACTTTCGACGTTACGTGTATCAACGGTGTGAAACGTCTTCCCGATCCACCGGTGGTCGGAAAGATGTTCTTGCCGCTAACTCAATAGTTGACAAATATGTACCTATTTACTCGAATCTTCACCAGGTAATAGCTATATCGAGTGTCATCTTACCCGCATTCCCACTATAGGCAACCTAGTCTAGTACGTCGCCATGAATCGTATGCCCATCTCGTTTACGGATCGGTTCAATTCTAGGTACGGGGATATGTAGGGATATCTAAGGACGGTAGTAGCTGAGATCCATAAATAAAGGGGCAAAAGAGTTCCATCTTCACCCGTAACGCCATATAAAAAGCCCCTCAAGTTTTCCCTCTGCAAACATAAATATAATCCGACCTTTCAGAGACAGATCTATTTCCCACCAATCATCACTGTAATATCAGAATCTTTCCACCATGGCCTCTTCACTCCAAGTTCCCGGCGAATATGGGTAAGTAGAACAATGGCTTGATATATATATATCAGCGATAAACTACCAGCATGCCATTTCTTCCTCATCCGATTGGCATACCCCACATCCTGGCACTGGTTACGATGACTTAAAACTAACTTCGCCGTGTTTTAGATACGTCCTCACCGTTGCGGCCTCGTCGTTTTTTATCAACACCCTCCACTTTGTCTTAACAGCCAAGGCGCGCCAGGCAAGCGGGTTGGGGTATCCGATTCCGTACGCGAGCAAGGAACATGCCGAAAAGGATCCTAAAGCATACGCATTCAACTGTGCCCAGCGAGCGCATGCCAATTACACAGAGAACTTGACGCCTTTCCTTGGTGCCCTCCTCATATCCGGTCTCTATTACCCGACTGCTAGCGCTGCACTCGGCGCAACTTGGGTTTTCGGGCGTATCTGGTACGCTCTCGGTTATACGTCATTTGGCCCGCCAGGTAGACTCAAGGGATTCGTCTTGAGCGTGATTTCAGACGCGGCTCTGAAATTTATGGCTATCATTGCCGGTGTGAAGATGCTCCCGAGTGCGTAGGGATTTTCCAAGCGGGCTGGTACGGCACTGGGGAAATGGGGATGACAGAGGCACGGAGATATCTTAAGAATAAATAAAGTTTTAGGTTTTCTTTATTTAGATATTTACCTAGTAGTCTAGTTACACAGGTGTAACCATCCCTAGATCACGAAGACAGCCCTTTCCAGTACTTACATGTAGGTAGGTACCGAAATAACGGAGTTAGAGACCCACCTAATGGTAGTACCAAAGGTATCTCTTAGAACCAACATGTTTATCCCATACATATATGTACATACCTATATAGCTACATACCTATATGTTGCCCATTTTAACATCATAATTCATGGGAAATGATATACATAAGTATCAATCCATATCGACCAGAACGCCCGGAACGCATTAACTTATGTGCAAATTACCTTATATAGGCTCATTCTCAACTTTGAGAAGACTCCCTCCCTATGTGCATCCGATACATCTCCTTCGACGCCTCCTTCGAAGTTCTGCAATATCTTCGTCTTCCTCGGCGACTAGAGTAGTCTGCTCGGATTGTTGTTCGCCAACTCTAGCACTATCCCATGACTCATGACCGTTGTTGCCAAGAAGATAGTCCCCGAGGTATTTCATTGCCTGGTATAACTCCTCGCCGGTAGGGATGATGTATTCGCTCGGAAGTAAGAACCCATAGCTCCCGGTGTCTCGTAGTTTGATCTGATAGCTGTAACGAGCCCCCAATTCATGGAAGATATAGTCGATGGCTGAGCCTCCACCCGCCTCAACTCGTACTCTTTCCGCATTTGTTCCATCGCCTGCGCTTGCCACAGCCCCCTCACAAGCAGAAGTGGTAGTGTATACTTCTCCATTGGAAAGTCTCATATGTTTTGCCAAACTCATAGCTACCTCTTGTAAATTTTCAATATTTGGCGGACGGACGGCACACGAATATGCATAAGGATATAGGACTTGCTGCGAGTATGAATGGAGGTCAAGATAAGCCACGAACTTAACACCATTGTCTGTCTCGTTTTTGGCCCAATCTGCTAGCTGGGCTGCTTCGACGGCTTCGAATGGCTGGTAACCACCAAAACTTTCAGAGCACGGCTCAGTCTGGTGTTGCGTAGCATCCCATCTATATCCAAAGGCGTGATCTAGGTCAAATCCAGGGCAATACTGCATCTTAGTGCGCTGTCTAGATTTGCGCCACCTTTGATGGTAAACATTAGTATCATATTTTAATTGCACTGTAACGGGTTATAATAGCAATAAAACACATACAGACGGTCAACGTCCCATGTATACTCATACCCATCCGGGTTCAGGACAGGAACAAAGACAATGTCGAAATTCTCGAGAATTTTGACTATCATCGGGTCTTCATCGATAGACCTGATGAAGGACCAAGCGACGTAATTCACCGTGCTTGACGAGATCCACTCGCGCGCGTGAATACCACCAGTAATGAGGATTGTATTTTTGGGGCCGTCTGAGCTATCCGGCGCCGCACTGCTGGCTGGTATGCCCACCCTTAACGCTGGTATATCGCGCCCTTCGTACGATTTTCCAATGCTAATCATCCGAACGAGACCACGGCCCCTAAACATAGAGTCTAGTAGTTTCATCCAAGAATTAATAACCGAGAGTGGCTGGTAATCGTGAAAGAACATGTCATCGACCCCTCGCCTCTTAGGCGGGGGGATGTCATTCGCGGGGGTGATGCCCCGGCCATTAGACGGGGGTTGGACGATCGAGTGAGAGGAAGCATCTGATGGATAGGTAGCGGCAACGAGACGAGCCAGATCGGGAATCAGGATGAAATGGTTGTCGTGTAGAGAGGGCGGGAGGATACCCATCAACGGACGAATGCGACGAGCTTCAATGCGCACATCAGTGTAATTATCTGTGAAATCCCAAACATCGAGCAGCATCTGATCAATGGCCTTTCTCAAGGCTGCCTCATGTGCGTTTGTTGAGACGTTGAATCGTATAACCACTTCGTTTTCATATCGTCGCAAATTCCGCAGGAGATTCGGGTGCGTATCGAGCCATTGGTTTAGATTCTTTCTAGATTTCTTCGAAGACCAGGCAAAAGGAAGGTTGAGCAGACGGTTGATGTATGAAAGTCCATTGTGGCGTTGGGATGGGGCGGCTTGCGGGAGACTTGTCGCAGTGGAGGGATGGCATATCGTGAATAGTAAGAGCAGGACGAATATAAAGGGTCGGCGGAGGAGACAGTTGGAGCCCATCGTGACAGAAGCCCTGTAGCGGGAGACTCGGGAGCTGCGAGTGTACGAGCGATGCCGTAGAACATGGAGATAAAGTTAGTCAACGGCCGTGCCTGGCTTGACGTTGAGGTTCAATACGGCTGCCTAGCAAATAGACCAGGTACCATACCTAACTAGGTAGCTTTAGGTCAATACACTAACTTTAGGATATACTTTAACTACATAGTACAGGTATGTAACCGTTAGCTACACTTGAATGTAGGTAGCTGCTTCAAATGATAGAAGTGGGGGGAAAAGGGCGCTGTTTAAGAACATTGAAAGAACTGTACTATAAGCAGTTGTTGTATATCGACGCATGTACGATTGTACGTACTACCTAGCAGGCAATATGAAACTTATAGATAGATAGACAATGATTCTGAAAGATTCTTTTAGTAAAGACTCCTTACGTTTATGTACTGTAGGTAGGTACTATATATGTCATTATAGTACGTAGTACATATTCAAGTCACGAATACCTAGGTACCTTGTATATATAATACTAAGATATAAAGAAAGAGTTCTGAAAGCTATCTATACTGCTATGGTGATAACCAAGTGCATTCGAATATCGAGAACATTGAATGTCTGTCCTCTTCACTCTTTACGAGGTGCGTACGTGCCAAGTAGAGCACTGTATCGTATCTTCACCATATCCTACTAGGCTAGGTAACATCGACCAAGCTTTTATCCATAGAAATTATGTAGGTACGAAGCAGAATATAACCTGTAACCTACATAGGTAGTGTACATACTTATCTAACTACTTACATGATGGATTACGTCTAGGTAGGTACATCTTGTATACCTCGCAGCTAAACCGACCTCACTATTTTTGGGTACCTACCTAGGCACTTGGCAAGTTTGGGGCTCTCGGCGGGGAGGTGGAAGGGGCCCAGGTAGCAATATCCTAGGAACGGGCTAAGGAACCTGGAAGGCCCCAAGGGGCCCTAACCAACTTTTAATTGTTTCTACACATGGCGACCTGGGCAACCTACAGAAATAGCAACCAGCAACATTGAACCGAACTTATTACACCAACACCTGGGCAAGTACCCAAAACCTGTACTTGACATTTCATGAAGTATGCGTATCCTCTCAATGGGCTTCTATTGATCGATCGATTGCCGATTGATATATCCAATCCAACCTAATCCGATTCAGCGTTTAGATAGCCAACAACAAACCCGTCTTGTAGGGAGGTTTTAGTACTTGGTTCCAGCGGTGCTGACTTGATCAGTCGGTTTCAACGTTCTAGATCTGACAGCTTCGGCGACAAGAACCCGTCCAAGAAAAAAAAAAGAATATTCTGTCGCCTTTCGCTCTCGTTCCCGTCCCCTTGGACAAATCCAACGCCATCTACTAATCCCTCGACTTCCTTCTTTCCCCTCTTCGCGATCGTCTTCAGAACAATGGGCCTTCACCATTGCAATTCTTGACGTGATGACCATCGGCTGTTTCTGCTATATGTCCTATCGCAAGTTGGATTCCTAGCTTGTCATATTCCTAGACGGACACCACCCATCGCCTATCACAATGCCGTTCCTACGCCGTCGCGGCGTTAATGCCAGCGATACCGACATGAGAAGGCATACGATTCTAGTCGATCCAGCGCCTGTGACCCCTAAGCCGCTTTCGCGTAGGCCTCAGCCAGAAGTCTTGCCCAACCCCGACGCTACCGTGAAGAACGGAGAAGAAACAACGAATGGCGCTTCGGACGAGAATAGAGACGGTAACAAGTCCTCCGTTGATACATTCGCCACATCTTCGTCAACCTCCATGTTCCCATCCAGAGACAGCGAAGATCCGTATAGCCGTCCGGAATCTCCTCCTATTCAAGACGAATCGCCGAAACATCGCAGGTTCAGCATGCTAAGATTCCGCAATGCTTCTGATTCTCAATTGTCGGCTCGATTAAAACAGCAGCAGCAAGCTGAAAAGCTGCCACCTATGCCACAGCGTAAGTTGACCTTTCCGCCTCTTCACTCCTGGCCTTGGGCTCGAGGTTCTTGGCTTGTATTCGCTCGCTCACTTTGCTATTTTATCTAGCCCCTTCCATCATCACGACTGCGCCCACCATGGATATAGGTACACAGGCTAAGAAACAACCTCGCATGAAAATCCCCTTACGTATGCGCCGGTCCAGCGACCTTCCTAGAGGCGATCAAGAGCTACCGTTAAGGCTCATAAATTCTATAACGCCTAAGAAGGATAAGAAAAGGCCAATGAACGAGCGAACGATATCGTCTTCGAGCAAGCAGACGGTGACTTTTGAAGAGCCCTCTAAACCTGGGACACTGGATAAAACGTACACCAACAGTGATGACCAGAACAGCGCATTGGCTCCTCCGGTTGAACGTTTATCTGAATCGTCTAGATCCGACAGTAGCTTGAACGAACACGCCATTCTCACACAACAAGCTGGATTGAACCCGACGTCCTTCTTCCGCCTTCGCCGCAAACAAAAACAACCTGAACCACTCTTTCCATTATCCCATCTCCCCCAGAGATCTAAGACGCCCGCACTACCTGGGACAGCTTCTTCTGCCTCGCGCACATCAACTTCTTCTCGCCCTTCTAATGCCACTGATCTTTCCCGCCCGTCTACCGGACACGATGGTTCAACGCCATTGGCTTCTCCTTCCCACCATGCAGGATACCCTGGGAGGCCATCAGGATCGCCCGCCACGGCGTTATTCAGACCTACGTCTAGGAACTCGGGGCAGTCTTCCCCAACAAGAGTACATCTGACTCTGAGGGGTAGATCTTCCACAATGAGCTCCCTTGGTGAGAGCTTTATCGACGATCGCCAAAACCCAGGGACCACTCGAACTTCGTCCTCTACCGGTCGTAAAAGTTTCGGCGACCTTTTAGGACTCAGCCGCATGCGACAAAATCCTGATAGCTTGCGACATGGGAGTTTAACGCCGGCGACGCCGGGCTCTAATACTTCGAAGAATAACTCACTGCAGATAAATAGGGAACCTATCATTCTGCCGGAGCGCCGGGAAGACGATACCCCGGCGAAATATCTAGCGCGTATAGAGGAGGTGCTCAGTCGGGGTGTTATCGCCAGTGCTCTATCTAAAGAAAACGACCCATTCTCTGCAGCGGTGTTGCGGAGTTATATGCGTACTTTCAGTTTCTTTGAAGAACCTATGGATATGGCCATTCGCAAACTCCTGATGGAGGCAGAACTCCCTAAGGAGACGCAGCAGATCGACCGTTGCTTGCAGGCCTTCGCAAATCGATACCACGAATGTAATCCTGGGATCTACTCTACCCCCGACCAAGCTTACTTTATAGCATTTTCACTTCTTATATTACACACGGATGTTTTCAACAAAAACAACAAGTACAAGATGCAAAAGGCCGATTATCTGAAGAACACTCACGGAGAGGGCATTTTTGATGATATACTCGAATGCTTTTATGACAATATTAGCTACACGCCGTTTATTCATGTTGAAGATGATCTTGCTCTGAGCGGAGACCGACCGGGTAGTTTGAGGTCGAAGAAGAAAATCACATTTCCAAACACCACGACAGAGACGCTGCGAAGGTCGAAAGATCCGATTGATCCCTATACACTAATTTTGGATGGGCGACTAGATACGCTCAGGCCACCCTTGAAGGACCAGATTCCCCTAGAGGAACATTATAGTTATCTGGGTACTGCTGATGATCTAAACTTGAAAGAGCTGCAAAACACGTTTTTCAAGACGGGGGTCCTTCAGATCGTATCCGCACGATCCCGCCCAGACGCTTTCATGACAGAGAAGACGGCAAACAACCCGCAAGAAGCCCATCCCGGCATCGTGGATATCAAAGTGACCAAAGTCGGCCTGCTATGGCGTAAAGACCCCAAGAAAAAGAAGACGCGATCGCCCTGGCAAGAATGGGGAGCAATTCTAACGGGCGCCCAATTATACTTCTTTCGCAATACAGCCTGGGTCAAGAATTTGATACATCAGTACGAAACACACATCAAGTCAGGGCATGATGGTATTCCACTAATCTTCAACCCACCTATTGAACAATTCAAGCCCGACGCTCTAATGTCAACCCATGGCGCAGTTGCCCTATGGGATAACAGTTACAAAAAGCACAAGAACTCCTTCGTATACGTCAGACATGGTGGGCTAGAAGAAGTGCTACTTGCTCAGACCGAGGAGGATAGAAATGACTGGCTTGCTAAACTGAACTACGCTGCCGCGTTCAGGACGTCCGGCGTCCGGATGCGAGGAGTCGTAGGCGGCAACTACGAAGGCCAGAGTCGACGTGCCATTAGAAGGTTAGACAGTACCGATGCAACCCAGCTGATTCAAACTCCTAGCGGGGAAGTCAGCATCAACCGGAGTCGTATCGACCATCAGATGGCTCGAGATATCCTCGTCGCTCGCCGTGAAATAATACGTAACAAGATTGACGAAGCCGACGAGAAACTTCAACATGCACAGAAACTCCTCGAGACGCAGTTAAGAAATGCCAGGCACCTATTAATCTTGGCCCCAATACAGGACAAAACCAGGGACCAGGTCCGGGGAGGTGCCGCTAAGATCATCGCCCAGCTAAAGTGGTCTCGAACCGAAATCTGGAGACTGAAGTGCCACCGCGACATTCTAGCTTTAGATCTAGAGGAGGAAAAGGATGTCAATGGTGAATTGGAGGAAGATGGGATTGAAGCCAATTCGTCTGCCGAGAGGCCATTTTCTGCAGGCAAAGGCTCTCGAGCCAGTTCTCAAAAAGTTCAACAACAGAGCCCACGATCTCCAGCGCCGCTTTCGCTAGTTCAGTCATCCGCGTCAATAAAGCAGATGGATGGAGACTCGCCGGAAATAGAAGACTTTCAAACGCCGCCAACCAGTGCCGCTGACCCGCTGTTCCACAATGGTCAACCTTCGCGCGACGCGGCCCCCATCAGTTGCGACCACCTTGGTATCAGGAAAACATCGGTCTCGAGCGCTGCTTCTTCGTCAAAGCCAGTTGTAATGTCCACGCCGCCCCGAAAAGCATCAAGCCCAGTCATTGGACAGGACAATGATGCCATTGACGAGCAAAGTGAAGACGATGAGGGCGAGCGTCAAGTCCTCGAGCAGGCCGGTCTCCTTGAGATGGAGTCTGTTCGCTCCTCTAGCCACAAGCGTAGTCCTTCCGGCAAGGCTCATGACGATAGTCCCGATCGGCCTAAGCGTACAAGCGTTCCCGCGTCAGACAAGGACGGGCTTGATCGAAGCAAAATGCGCCGCAGCCTCCAACGAACACTTAGAGATGGCGCGGGTCACTTATCACACCACCGTAGCAGAAAAGGCAAAGACTCCGCATCGAGTGGCGGCATGTCGGACGAAACTGTTCGGGAAAGTGAGGTACTTACTCGCGGCACTGGAAGCTTCACCGTACATGGTAAGAAGGCATCCGTTATCAATTTTGGCAGCGAACTGCAGAGCATGTCGACCGACGAACGTCTAAGGCAACGCAAACAATCATATCAGAGTGACGAACATGGCCTAGCGTCACCGGCCAGCATTGATGATTTCCACTCTCTCCTTGGGGATGCGCAGGAGCGGGCCGATCGACGGGGGTCGGGTGCCAGCGCAAGCACGGCGACGGCTCGGTCCTTCCGTGACCTACACCGGAAATATTCGTCATCTAGGGCTCACCGCCTCGCCTCGGGAGGCTTAGCAGTCCCTTCGGATGAAGATAGCGACGCAGCCGTCAGCTTCTCGGATGGTCGGAGGTCGCCCTTACCACCTTTGGATGATGAAGACGAAACCCCGGGTATGGACCCACCGACACAAGCCCGGTTCTATACCCCGGAACCCCCTGGCTCCCCTGTCCAACAGAAAGCACCAGAAGCAGGAGAGGGGGGTGACGAGGATGCTTCTCAGGAGATTGAGCGGCTGCCCAGCCCCGTGATTCAGACAGTCAGCGCGTAGTATTTGCAGCTGGTCACTGACCAGGACAATGTAGCAATTGGTTCGGTTGTGAGGGAAAGGATTTGTAGCCACCATTGCGTAGGAGTTATCAGAGGTCGGATCAGTAGGCAAACTGGGGAAGCACCCGGATTACAAGCACTCAAAAGAGATGGCACAACATAACATAATATGTACTGGTAGAGAAGGGCGTCAATGCTCAAAGAGGAAAAAGATGCTTCAGAACAGCCTTGCTAGCGTTAGGTGCTTCTTCAGGAAGTCCTTAGAAGGAGGGGGAGTCTAAGCACCGTGTCGTGGTAATGCTGTATATACGTGGGGAATTTTTAACAGCACTCATTTATGTCTAGATTCATTGTCATATTCATACGTCCTATCGTGACGTGATAATCCAGACCACCTTGGCATGGATATTTGTATCGTTCCGATGCCCCAGATGACGTGCGTTGAATTACTCTACTAAGACCCAAGCCAACTTACATCGGCTATTAGGCATAATATCCCCATAGAGCTCTCGAATTGATGCCTTTTAAAATGTTTTTTCGTTCCTATTTCTTGCCCTTCTTCTTCTTTTTACCTCCCTGTGCGCCTGGCGCCCTTTCTACCTTAACAGCACCGGCACCACCCACGAGTTCCAACGTCTCTTCTTCCCTGACAACACCGCCCTGGGTAATTTCTTGGGCCCGCTTCCTCCCCTTCTTTCCCTTTGGCCTATACGTGCTGCGGTCGCGAAGGGGGAGCCATCGTTCCGGGTCGGGCTGTTTACCCTCTTCATAGTTCTTAGGCAGACGAGTCTTACGACGGCGCTTCGTAACCTTCTCTGGTTCCCGCTCTGCCAGCCTCTTCTTACTTACAGGCAAGGAGGTCGGAACTGAAGCGACCCCGGCATTAACAAGTTCCTGGACGTTGACCCCGGCGGTAAGCCTTTCTACGGGCGTGAGACTCTGTAGGTATGACTCGATCTTGGCGTAATCATCATTCGCAAACGAGGCCACAAGTCCTGCGGCCGCTATTGGATCCTTTTCGGACCGAGCCACTAAGGCTTCAAATGTTTCTCCAGCCGAGGCGATATCTTCGTGGTTAGAAGACCTAAGAAGCTCTACACCCGCTTCGCGCAAGAGGGATGTGGCAGATTCTTTTGATTTGGGGCGCCAGTATGCGGAAGCCTTCGCTAATTCGGCCCGAACGGAATTCTGCCGTCCCTGTAGTCGATACAGCGCCACGGCCGCGGCGACAAGTCCCGGGGCGAATCGAACGTTGCCGTAATCGGGAGTCGAAAACGCTTCAAGCCGCTTCAAAAAGGCGTCTAGAAGGCCCAGCGCCGGTCCAGGATTCTTCATCTGCACGTGGAGCTGGATAATCGTTAATAGAAGCCCAATATCAGTGGGGCGTTTTTCAAGAAGGGGTAATAGTTCTTTCAGCGCCTCTCCACCAGTCCGCATATGGGTATGAGCCGCAGCACCGATGACAGCAAGGCATGCGGTTTCCACAGAAGCTGTAGGCGACGGACTCTCCGTAATTATTTTCGAGGTTGAAGACTCAATGCCATCGAACTTTTGTGTTTGTAGGTCTAACGCGTATCTATTACGTCTCAGAACAGTGGTTTGATACACAAAAAGCTTGTCACTACCAGATAGTTCCGTAGTCGACTGGAGGAGACGTTGTGTAAGGAAAGGATTCCTTCCCACGACGCCGATCGCAACCTGATTGTTCTGCGCAACAGCTTTTGTCGGTGCCTCTGGAATTCTAGACGATATTAGCACATACCGCCGAGCAAGAGTAGCGGTTGTTCTCACTCAGATGGCACTATGGATTTATGTAGAGCTACTGCTTCTGCCTCTTTACCTAACCTCGTGAGAACGTAGGCATGTTGGACGAGGATGGGTAGAAGCTCAGCCTTCTTCTCGTCGGCAGACAAGTCCTCGCTAGCTTCACAAAGGTCTTGTGCACGTTTGAGGAAGACGGAGGCACGAGTCAAGTCGCCTCTTGCTATGCAAGTGCAAGCAGCATTATAGGCAGTCTCGAAAGCTTCGAGATGATCACGCGATGGCTGTCTTTCCTGTTCTCCCAATATATGACCGAGGCCGTTCCACTCAAGCTGAGCATTTGTAGCTAGGAAGTTGATTTTCAGATCATTTTCTTCGCCGGGCAAACCTCCTGGTCCTTGGGAGAGATGGCGATATGTGTTGGCGGCATCTGAGAACTTCTCGGCACGATAGGCGATCTGAGCGGCAAGATGGCGGAATGCACGAGATGATTTGTACGTACTCGAAGCTGCGTCAAGTGTCTTTTCCGCGTCTTCGAGCTGGCCGGACTTGTAAAGTGCATAGGATTTCTCGAAGAGACATTCCTTCTCTAGGCTGTGCCCGCCTTCGGCTATGGCTCGGAGGGAGTCGTCGAAGCGATCTAGTTTCAATAGGGAAACGACGCGGGTGCGCTGGGCATCTATGTCTTGTTTAGATGCCTTGATAGCTGCGTTGGCAGCTTTCAGTATCTCGTCGTGGTCTTGGATAGTCGAGGCGCGCAGGAGCGATGTGAGAGCGGCTGCGGGATTCGCCATGGCCACGGTGATTATAACTGGAGATTCAACATGTGTGAGTAAAGCTCGACTTCCTTGGCTTCCCCAGCTTGGAATGAAGAAGGGTGGTGATGATTCCACGTCCTTGATTATTCGCACATTGAAGTCGCAGTACGTAGGTAGTTTTGGATGGTGATGGTGGGGTTGTGCTAAGTACCATATTACCTAAGTAAATTGCAGTGTAACTTCCCAGATACATAGACCCAATTTTGTGGGATGGGAAATTTTACAAAATTGTATCTTATCTTATCAAGGGGGTTATGTACGTAGGTGTATGCACGACCAGTCAGTTGTTTGAGCTATGTATATATATAAAGTCTCCCTTTCCTTTCTATGATAGCCTTAAAAACCTTAAGCTTTGCAAACGTCTAGGTAGGTACCATCTACATAAGTTACCTATATATAAAAGAAATATACTTGTTGGGGCCAGCTGCCTTACATGGGGTCGTCACCTTCTAGATTTACTCCTTATTTGCCATATTATTATGTCCTCGACAGCAGTCAAAGTCAAACTACTTAGTAGTGCATGAGGCGATGGTCTAGCAGCCTCAGTCTAGAATGCGTGGGGTTCGGTTTCAGGTAATGGCAATCAGCTTTGCAAGTAATTAATGAGACTTCGGGTCATTGTTCTTGCTAATCTCACTACTTACATGTAAAGTGCCACACTGGCAAAGTCGATATGGGCGCGTCAAATGTTAATAGATGCAAATATCTCGCAACTTTTCCATGACTAGGGGCTACTCATTCTGTCCATTGTAACGTTAAGTGTGTAATCTAGTAGATCTTATAAATCTCGGCAACACGATCCGAGTTAGCAAGTTGGTAGGGGCAGTAGGGGATCGGAAGGTGAAACGTGCTTAGGTAGGTTGTCTGAAGGTTGAGAGAAGGCAAGGAAATGAATACGCCTCAATAGAAGCAAATAAGTTTGCCGCCTGAGCCAGGCGAGGAGCGGGATTCTAAATAAATCAGAGACGTACATATCTACCTAAGTTGTTTGTATGTATGTATGTATGTAAGTAGGTATGTAGAGAGTATCCAGGTATCCTTGTCGAAGTAGGACATTAAACCTCCTCGGCGTGGGGGGCACTGGGCATCTTGCATACATACATGCATAGGTAGTAGGTATGTATGTAGGTAGGTAGGTTCTAATATAATGTTGAAGTTGATGACTGCTATGCGCAGAATACCTAGGTACTAATAGTACATATTTATTGCCCGCATTTTATGTATGAGGTTATTGAGTGCGTGCGCAATGGTACCATACCTGTAGGTTAGTATCCTAGTGTCGCGTACAAGCTTAAAGCCTTCCAGCAATATTGGAATTATCACAATGCAGGTGATGTACTTCAACGTAGGTAGGTATGTATCTATCATATCAATGTGTATGCGTGCCTTGGAATACTGCACATGTAGAACAAGGAGGCATTTTGAAGAGTAGGTATATGTAGATATATTATAGTTCAGGTCCTATATCTAGCTAGAGGTATTACATCTACATTGGTAACTACGATCGAGACATTATTACGCAACAGATTCGATGGATTAGTCTATTTATTGCATCATCCCTTCATCCCTTCATCCCTCGCCATTGGCCTTGGGGGTTCCATATTTATTTAGGCAGTACATTCATATACCTGATCATGTTTTCTTTCCACCAGCCCTAAGCGCGTACATTCGCGGTACAGTACTGCACCGGGATTTGATACTGCTGACGTGCAGGTGGCCTTGACATCGTCTAAGTGCTGACACGTTTGGGATATTCATCCCGGATATCTGTGTATCTTCCCACTTACGTTGTGCTCGCTCTTACTCCTTGGTACTCTAGGATAAAAATAAAAATAAAAATAAAAATAGGGCAACGGTCGCTTGTGTCGGTTAGATATCTGCCAGTCTACCCAGGCATCCAGGTAAAGTGAATAAAGCACGCTTCTTACATCCCCGGATGTCGCAAGTTGTTGCGTATTACGTAGGTCGATGCACGCCATAGGTAACGCAAGCGAGCTGCCTACACAAGACGACACGGACGAGGTATTCCGTATATAATGTCTATCTACACTTACATACCTACTGATCATCATACCAATCTTCACAGATAACACCTACGCCAAATTGAAAATGAAGATACGCCCGGGGACATTCACACCGGTTATGATTACGTACTCACCGGTCAACATTCATCACCTCTCACTTATACCTTTACGGCTGCGTTTCTAATGACAGAAACCTCTTCTGAGTTAGGTAAGGTAGTATACACTAGTAAGACGGACACCAAGATGCTGTCAGGTATGGGTTGCTGTCGCATTTGGATATACTCTGTACATGTAGGTCTGAGTGTCTATTCCAGAAGAGGTGTGGGGGGAAAGTCCAGATGGGAACAGCCGGTCCAATCAATGATGCCCAGATGTTCTCGTCCTAGCTCTTCCCAGCTCTTTCCTCCCGTGTCTCCTTATCGGTTCCCACCAGCCCACCAGCCCACCAGCCCACCAGACAGCCAGAGCGAGGAAAGAAGAACCCCCACAGAGCAAGTTGTTATCCCCAAGACTCCATATCCATAACAAGCACCCGCGGCAAATCCCTGGAATCCCTGGAATCCCTGTGGCATTCTGGGCATTGTAGCTTTTTACATGCTTCCGGTAGCAGACTTCATGCTGCTGAATCACCAATGACTCTCTGCAGGGATTGTGATCAAATCTCTGATGATTGATTAAAGTCGCAGCAAGGGAAATGCGGGCCATCTCGAACTCTTTACTTAGCAGCACATGTCAAATCTTCCACAGTTCTATACTATATGTAGATAGCCAGATATCCTTTAGTATTCTATGTGTGCATGCGCATACACAGGTACGCGCATATTATAGGGGCAACTACACTTTGTTAAGTACCTACATACCCCTACCTACTATGTGCCTCTCCCCTGTCGCTGTCGCTAGTGCTCCTTCCTCCCGCGCTCTGCCTCTCTTTCTCTCTTCCTCTTTTCTTCCCCTCCACGAAGAAACTCTCTCTTCCCACACCTCCTACTAGTTACCCATAGTACCTAGTTGCTACTTATATTCTAAAGCTAACACAAATACGTTATATCTTCCGATTCGGGCCTACTCGGCTGGCAAGACTCTGATTACGCTACTGCCGTCGATTCTGCTCTTGAGTCTATGCTTGACTCTCAATAAATAAAATACTGACAGGTCTTTCATCTGGTCGTATCTGGCCTACCATCCATTTAATAAAGGCAGAGCAGGATAAGAACAAGGGACTGGCGATCCGAACTGCGCCGGCCCCTCGAGTCCCTCGAGATCCTTGCTTGCGTGCGCACGCGGTATCTTGATATCTCGAACCTTTCTAGCCTATCGGTTTATCTGCAGCGGATCCCCGTTTAACACATCCGTCCACGCATTTCTGTTACAGTTGGCCTAAGTACTCCCTCTTGTCTCTCTGTCGCTGTTTTTTTCCTTCTCTGCGCCGAATCGTTATTATCCATTAAGCGCATCTCTCTTTCCCCGGTGATACAATACACATCCTGTACTTGTTATCTTCCGTCAGTGGCGCGCCCACGCTCGTCGCTACGTACCCATTACACCAGAAAGGCAACCTTTGTTATACCCAGGGACCTACCTACATCGGCCTCCACTGGTTACCAGCCCAGCTTCTGGCCTCGAGCGCCGCGGGCAGCTTGATAACAGATTGTGGGACCCGGTCTCATTCATCAGCATACACCATCAAGGTCGTCTCCTTTATTATATGACCCGAGGGACCCCTTCCTACTTCCCTTCTCATCACTCCATTATCTCCTGAGCTAAGGAAATCGAGAGCCGCGTTTCCCCACGCCCGTGAGAGAAGAAAACCAGGGGAAAAAAACAAAACAAAAAAAAAGACACAAGCTTACCCGTTGGAAGTCCGGTGTATGGGTGTCTCTCGAGTCATTCCATGGACCAAGTAAACCCCTCCAACCAGCTCTTGTATTTCGCGCGCTGCATTCGATAACATTGATTGGCCTCGGCGTGTCCTTCTCATACTCAGCATAACGCCGTGTCCCCACGTTTGGGTGGCCTCAAGGCGAGGCCTCATTCTGAAGGCGTCCTTTAGTTATTCGATCTGCTTCTTTGCAAGTTCAAGCAACAGACATGTCTATACCTTCGTCGCGGTCTCCGCAGGCTGAGCCTGCGACTTCTAATCAGCACGTCGATGAGAACAAGCTGCCTAGCGGCCAATGCCGGTACATTCTATTAAACCCGGAGATCAAGGGGCAGCGTTGCGCTTGTGTCGGCTTCACATTTAACCGATCTTTACCAGGCGTAACTTGTGATTGCGGTCATCTCTCATGTTACCACATCCAGTCGGCTGAACCGCCTCCGGATAAGAATGAGGTTGACACGCTTCGACGGCGCATCAAGCTACTCGAAGATCAGCTAGACCGAGAGAACGACGGTGGTCTCGGCAGTGCACTAGGTACTGTGGTTCGGCGATTGGGAGATTTAGAGGAACAGGTTGAGAAGAATAGGGACGAGACAAATTTAGAAGTGAAAGGCTGTTACAGAAATGTCGACCGCATGTGGCAGTCCGTCGCCCAGCTCGAAAAGCGACAAGCCGGATACGAGGACCGTCTTCTCATTTTTGACGAACGCTTGGATGGCCACGACGACACCTTGCATGGCCTAGGGGACAGGCTAATGGAGTTTGACGAAGCATCCATGGTGCTCGAAGAGCGTGTGGATGCGTTGGAAGATCAGGATAACGCTGGGATTCTTTTCCGTCGGCGCAGGCGAAGGTCTACGTCGGGCTCGGAAGACTCAAAAAATGGCAAGCGGGCTGTAGCACGGCGAAGCCGTCCGCTAGACCACCGCGATCATAGCGCTGCAGCGCATTCCGCGTCGACATCGGCCTCAGACTCTCGTTGTGAGGTTCCGAAAGTTGGACCAATCGAGGTGAGAGGATCATGGACTGTGCATGTCTCGCTTCTCCCGACAGCGTCACAGCCATTCCCATTCGAGAAGGACACGAATGCATATAAGCGATGCCTGTCTAGAGGGCTTCATCAAATGATTGCAGTTGGAGGAACGGACGGCGAGTCCTTCGTGAAGGCCGTTAATAAGGCTTTTGGCAGCCTCCTTCGAGGGAGAGATTGGGTTCCGCTACAAGCTCGTCTATGTGACGCTGCAACTCTGCAGGGCCTTCCCATGCTCCGACCTCTAGACCCAGCTTTAATCGGCACGACCTATGATCTCGACTTCTTACGCAAATATTGTGCCGTATGCCTTCCGAACGGCAAGGTTGAATCCATGTATATTGCTATGTTGACGGATACGTTTTCTTGGCAATTTTTGAGGAGGTCACCATGCTATCTGGAAGGCCTCGAGGAATGCTGGGCTTACGATCCGCTGCTTGACCCGAACGACAACTTCGAATACTGTAGTAGCGACGTGGGGGATGGACGGTCTGCTGGTGAGATTGTACCGCCTTTGCCGTCTTTAAAGCGCCCGGCGTCCGAGATGTCTCGGACGCCGAGCTTGAGTTCCGCCTCCGCAAATGAAGGAAATGATAGTTCGCGGCAAAAATTACCACGAACGACCTGTATTCAAGCAGCTATGGAACTTCGTAGACGAGGGGTTGAGACGGTTTAGACTTGACGCTTGGATATACCATATAGAGCACAACAAAGTGCGGATAGAATGAGGGGCGTTTTTTCTTTCTTTTTTTCTTCCTGTTTTTTTTTCACTTTCCTCCTCATTTCTTTTTTTTTCTTTGGCCTTCCGAGGAGAGGAAGGCGCAAGAAGATGCCTTGGAGAGAAATACCAATAGGTTCCGACAACTCCGATTGTTCTCATATCTTCCAATCTACTCTTCTACAAAATAACAGTTAGTGAAGATGTAAGCGATCCAACATTAGGCATAGCCCTGGTCCTACCTGATCGGGCCTATGTTTCCGGCAGTGAAGTAGCGATGGAAGACGATAAATGTTCCCAAGGTGCAATGGCCTAGTAGTAGAATGTTCAAATATTCTTAGGGACGGGTCCAGGAGTCTTGGATACGAGCATCTAGACGAGAGGATAAGAGAAATACTTAGTTGAATATAAATATGGAACATGGTCCAACAATGTCAAGAAAGAGGGAGCAGAGAAATCCACCTGTCCAACCATTGCACTCTCGCGGCCGCACACAAAACCAGGCTGATTTGCCCGGTTTCACATATGCTTATGTACCTACCTAGGTACTGCAGTTTGCACTTGTGCCATGCACATACCTATATCTAACATATTCGATCGTCTTTTGACCGAACGCACTTCGAGAAAAAAAAGGATTTCACTTGGGATGGAGGAAGTGATTAACTACCTTATTTTCCTTCATTATATACAAACCTACATATCATAGTTTTAGCCGCTGCTACTTGTAAGCTGCAATCTAATTACATACATACATATGAGACCTGTGCTTTCCATCTTGAACAGTGGATCTAGACATGAAGCAAGTACGTAGGTAAGTACCTGCCTCGCCTTAATATAACGTTACGGTACCTAGCTGAAGAACCCACTTCTAAGCACCCGCATGCGGAGTTAGTCAGCTACACTAGCCAAAAATAGTACTTCGATATTGTATCTTTAACATTTGAGAGCTTCAATTGTTCAGCCTCCATTTTACAACAACCACTACATACCTACTCACATGCTGGGTTGGATAGACCGCGCACACTCTATTATTAAATGCAGTAGAAAGGACTGCAAACATTATTCCATTCACACGTATTACAGCTCTACCTACTTTTATCTACACAATCATTTTCATCTCGTCTAGAGGTTCGGGCTCTTAATTTTAGAGCTTCGTTCCGTTGCGATAGTCTCGTCCATAATCGTATTAGCATATCCGCCAAACAACGTACATTTGCAGAAAAGACAGCCCGACCTAGACGCAATGGACACGATGGATCTCGATGTTGAGATGGACGTGGATGTGGACCTCGTGCCTGACGAGCCAATAATTCCGGAACCTGAGCTGCAAGATACCCCTGTAAGATTTATTCCCGTCGCATATATTAAATCGTGGTATAAATGAGATGAACTGCTAATGACCATTTCCTTAGGGAAATCGCTCACCCGGTGAAGTAGACGACGTAGCCGACGATGATACTCTGGTACCTAGCAAAGTCCACATAAGAGGCCTCGATGTCATGAACCCGGACGACGTCAAATCTTACGTTGCCGAGCATTTCCCGGACGAAACCGTGAGAAAGATAGAATGGATAGACGATTCTTCGGCCAATCTTCTGTTCAGTTCAGATTCGGTAGCGGCGCGCGCTCTTAGCTCTTTAACAGTCGAAGACGTCCAAGACGTTACCCAACTTCCCCCACGGAAAACAATAGCTGCCAAGCCGTTCTCGAAGAAGCCGGAGGTCACACTACAAATACGATTAGCTGTGGTGGCTGATAAGAAGCAGGCAGGCGCCGCTTCGAGAAGCAGGTTCTACCTTTTAAACCCCGGATACGATCCGGAGGAGCGATGGCGGCGGAGTGAGGCTAGGAGATATCGCGACCGGGATGGCGACAGCTATGGTCGCAGGCGAACAAGAGAGTCCCGGTACCAAGAGGTTGAGGATCATTTTGATGTCAGTCTTTACGATGATGACGAAGCCACATTATCCAATCGAGCACTGCAATCACGACCTCGCCGCAGGCAATCATATGCGTCGGATACAAGTGATGACACACGGGGGAGAGATTCGTACCAGAGTGAAAATCGGGGCAAGGAATTGTTTCCCGGAATTTCGAGCGGTAGGAGTGGGTCTCAACGGCAGCGGTCAGCTTCTCCTCGTGGTCGGGACGGAGATGAAGTGATGGGTGAAACTACGAACGGCGGTTCGGCGAATCGAAATCGTGACAGAGCACGCGCGATAAAGAGCCGGATATCTCGCACCAATCGGGCTAGGGAGCTTTTCCCAGATGAGCCAACATCCAAGGCGGGACGTCTCGGAGATGACATAGAGGATGCAACTACCTTGTTATCGAAAGGAATCATGCTTCCACTAATGGATGGAAGCAACGACGCGCCGAAGACTGCGGCCCGAAAACTAGAAGATAGGATTATGCTCCCGGGGAGGGGCCAGGGCTTCAGCATTCGTGGCACGGCAAGCCAGAGAAGCACGGAGCAGGGCTTCGCAATCAAGGGAAATGCAGGCAAGACAGCGAAAGAGTTGTTTCCCGAAAAGCTTGGTGTCAATTCGGGGAAGGAGCTATTCGCGGACAGGCTCGAGGGTAGATTACGGCAAAGGCAGAGAGCAGGTGATCTATTTGACTGATTAGGAGCTACGAAAGGTTCTCTATGCTATCCTTTCTGGGATATCCATGGCGATAGGAAAGAAAGGAAAAGGTATGCCGGCATTGCGTTAGTCTTGCTTTATACCACTAGACAATTCATCCCACGAGGTTTCTTAAAAAGAATGAGCCTTCCAGATTTAAAGGTGAGCATTATCTGAACCAGCGTCGTCCTTAGTGATGCTTTTGTGATATTTTATGTCCATTGCATACCTAGTATGTATTCATACCTACATACATACATATCTGTAGGCATGTACTATGTACGTAAACGTAGGTAAGTACCTTCCAAAAATTAGAAGAAATTCTATGTAGTTATTTGGTACCTATGTGACATGAAGATGTATTTGATGCGTCTCCTGGCAGCCAAAAAGGACTAGTAAATCGTAACTTCCATACTATAAGGTTATATCTAGATTCTTCGAGCTTTCCCCCTTCCTTCTCAACACTTACGGAAGGAACGCTGTATCCCCATGCCTGTCCTGTTCGTTGGTGCTTATTCTACTCACGCAAATAATTTTCAACCACTCTATTCGCACTACTTGCGTATTTCCACATTAGCAACTCACTTTGTGACCAACACACATTCACTGTAGCCATATTCATATCTGTCCAAACACCGAAGAGCGGTTGAGGACATGGCAGATTTTGGTTGGTTTCGGATGGGGCAGCGTTCTTATGCACCCAACGCTCCTCAATCGCCAACGTCACCTAGATCCGACCCGTCTCGAGTTCCTAGTCATCCGAGCCTAGCTAGCCACTCTTCCTTTTCTCATGGGCCTCTAACTGGCAACAGCGATACCAGCTTACTTGTCCGCGAGCAGGATAAGATATGGTACAACCCGTCATTAAATCAGATGGTTGAGGGTCTCCAAGTCGCTATCATGGTATATATGTTACCCCCTCGAACAATCTTCAAGTTTCTCTCATCTCATATACACGAAAGCTAACGTTATAGCAGTGAGTGAAACAAATATACGAAGCCAATATCTAGTACATCCTAAAAACAGATAGCAAAAAAACTAACACGACGTGTCTTGATATGCTAGGACTCGCGGCATATTGCAACCGATTCCCATTGAGTATAACTCGTATATCCTACACCTGATCGAAGGATTCGCTGATGCCCAGGAGCAAATTCAAAAGGCTGACATTGACCGTGCCGAGGCGAGGAACTCGCTCGAGCATCACCTGGAACACTTCAAGGCAGTAGCTGATGAGTGGCTAGAGCGCGAGCACCAGTATAAAGCTGAAATCAAGAGGCTCGAGGTCCTACTATCAAGAACATCTCGTGATGGACTAGAAGCGGTCACTCTTGCCAGAACTAACAGTGTCATTGATAGGAATGGCCCCCAGGCGAAGCAATTCGTTTCTAAACTGAAGCGTCTCGGTACGAACAAAACTCAAGGCAAGTATACTCACCCTTTCACTGAGGGAAACTTACTTTGAAAGCAATGTCTAATGTCTAACACCGTGCGTTCTAGATATGTCGAGTGATCTACCCTACGTGGCAGACAAGCATACGTCTGATCCCACAACCAAGGTTCTAGATAGAGCCAACGACTTCCTCGTGAGCGAGAAGATGCGACGACAAGATGCCGCCACCAACGCCACCATGGCCCGCGCTGAAGATAGGTCGTCACGTCATGAGATAGTACTAGCTCAAAGGCCGATTAACAACACTTTGGTAACTAAGAGGAAGACAGAGCGTCCGATCTCTCTAGTTAGGGACACTGAGCTACAACCTCTGTTCTCGGATGACGTATTCGACGTAGCAAATGTGAATGATAAGGAGCTAAGAGAGTCAGAGGAGTCTCCACCTCACGGAAGACAGAGTAGGCGACATATACTAGAAAATCTATTGGATTGCGAGACATCCCAGAGCAGTGGCAAAGACATGCCCATTGGAGGGAAAGTGGGCAAACGATCGAGTATAGCTGGGCTTAACCAAGCGCTTGAAGGCCCGAGCATTCACAGTCTAGACTCCAGACATTTGAGAGGTTTGTCGAGCATGTCAGGATTCTCCTTTGTACCTGGAGATGATGCTTCTCCTATCCTCCTGAGTAGTGGAGCTAGAGACGAGACTACAGTTGCGATTCCAATTAGGGAGGGTGGCAGCAGCCACAACGATAATGACGACTATAACAAGGATATAATCGAATTACAGCAATACGCCCAAGAAGATAAGGCAAACTCCATGCATGGGTTGACAACGTCAATGAGACCGCTAGTTGTAAAAAGGGTCAGTGGGCAAGAATCCTCCGCGAGAAAAGAAGGCAAAGTGATCTGGGCTGTCAACGAAACGAAGTCGGTAACCGGCCAGCGCAGTTCCTCAACAGAGATGCGCACGGCACCGCTAGTGGACTACCATGAGGACAGATCCCGAAATTTCAACTCGGCGTCAAAGTTCAGCGTTGGACCAGCGAAACTATTACCGCAACAGCGGACCGGGGATGTGGCATCTGATGACTGAATCACAGCCATGGATTCTGCAAAGAAAACGCCACTCAGCATGGTCCAGAAGGGTTTGCAAGCACTTATTTCGGGCGATCGGCACGAGCCATTCCCACATAAGTTTACGCGATTTCCAATCCCATCCTGACTGTATTCCTCATCGGCCAAACTTAGCTGAAGTCATATGAACGTTATTTTCCTCCTCCTTCTCCCCCTTGGCGATGGATGCCTATGTGAGGGAGGTGACCGGGGGAAATGGATGTGAAGATGGGGCACGGAGTACCTGGTGCGTGCACGAGATTTCGCAGGGTATTCGCATTGTAGCCCTGTGCTCGCTGGGCTAGGACGATTCGGCCGAAAACCTGCTCACGGACAATAGACCAAGAAGAGGCGTCACAGTTGTTGTGTGTCAAGGCGAATTGGTGGGGAAATCAGTTAGTTGGAAGGCAGATTAAGGTGGCTTGTTTGGCTTGCTGTGGAGGACCTGGGCCATCAATATCAAGAACAGAAGGAAGGACACTTAACGACAACCGGCTTCTCCCGGATTTTGTCGTACGTAGATCCAGGAACGTGGTATATGCAACTGGCGTCTGCTAGGTTTTACGTGTGGTAAAGCATATTCATTGCTAACCTAACGCGAAAGCAAGTAAGGCGTCTAACCGTGAGGCGCGTGCGCTAGGGGGCATGAATACGGCAGCCAGCAGGCCCACGGTGTCCCTGTCCCATTCCCTGCGTCGCCATAGCGATACTTCTCGATAGCCGAGGACAGCTTGAACCAGATCTCCGGGTCTGCGTAGGCCGTGGAGATCGGGGAATGTGTCAAGAATTCCTCCCCTTGGTCCGTCTCTCTGCCCAATACTTTATTCCCGTCTTCATTTTCCCGCCGTGTTCTCTACTAAGCAGAGACATAACGTTGTACAGTACGCATACTATAAAGCCTACCGTCCTGTAAGCCGCCTCTTCAGCGGAACTCGTCATGTCTTAGGATTTTATACATACAGGTAAGGTAGGCAGAGAAAGGCTTGGGTGATGGCGGAATATAGCTCACACTCAGCACATACCACGTATGACAATCTTCAGTAGCGGATCTTGCATCTCATCGGCGACCTAGTACTCCAAGATACCTAGTATGTTACAATGCTTGCCGTGCCTGCCATGCCTGCTATGTAGTATGTATGGGTAATGGAATCGCGAGTACCGACAGGGGCACGGATCGAACCCAATACCCCGGTCCGCTTCGTGTATCAAATTCAATGTTGGATTGTATGATACGGGGATGTAGTGAATACATAGCGTACTCCGGCTGCTCGTGTGACAGGGCAGTATCTAGTACAAGGTACGTGTATATACATGGGTATGTACTGAACGAAAAGAAAAAGGAAGCTCTAAGGTATGAGAAGGGACCCCTGTATAAGTCGTCATCAGTACCGCTCTGCCGGTAACACTCCCTGACCTCAAAACGGTCGGGATTCTAATCGACCGGGAGGCAGCCGAATTTCTCTGTATGTATGTACGTACAGCAGGTAATTCCCTCGCCTCCATGTCCCAGTCCCATGTACGGCCTATTTCATTTGGTTAGCCCTTTTCGCCGGTGTTACGCGTGAAGTAGTCGTGATACATGGTACATCCCATATCCATCTATTTCCGTACACCCTCATCGAGGCATATCGAGGCCCGTCCCAGCTTATCCCAGCGGCTTGGTACGGTGAGCGCTGTCTCCCAACTATAGAGATGACTACCAGAGCGGTCTGCGAGGCGGCTGACCGCATGCTGATCGTATGTACCTTGTGGGCATAGATATAGGTATACGTACATCTGTGCACGAACAGGCTCGGAGCAGGCAAGAAGTCGGAAAGGCAGAGGGAAGGGGAACTTCTCGATTATAGTTCCCCCTTCCCCACCCCTTGTTCCAAGGACGTTAGAATCTTGGCGGAGGCCGTTTTCTCGCTTCTGTACGTTATATCACCTAGGCCTTGGCTCTGTGCCGATAGCGCCCGCCCGCATTGATCCAAGAAAGGGGGCTTAAGATCGGAGGGTACATACATACATACATACATACACAATGGAACGATTTACTGTACGTACCTAGGTATCTAGATACCTAGGTTTCTAGGTAGGTATGCAAGGGCACATGGCCGGTTGTGGTGTCCAACAGTGGGCGAAGTTTTGGCCTCCGTCGACTCCGAACAGACAAGTTGACAACGTATTGTCGCACACACACACACGTATATATAGGCACAAGGACACATTACCATACTACCTGGCGCGCTCCCACTTAGCCATGGTAAGCGTATATGTCATATGAGGCCTGTGTGTTGCCACCTCGTAGCACGGTACCGTTGCCTATCTGGCGAGGCGTCGTCACCGCCGTCTCCTTCGTTGTGAGCGATGCCCAAGCGTGTGGAGGTCGCACAGCAAGATGACTGGAGAAGGGATTGGGTCGCCAACTGGGTGCATCAAGATCAGAGATCTGCGAGACAGGAGAGCCGGTTGGTTGGTTGGCACGAACAAGGGGTTTGCCTGCCTTGTGTATCAACATGCTCGGACTTAGGCGGCAACGTTATATTATCATCCTTTCGCCTGCCTACGCTCCGTCAGCGAAGGGGCGTTCTGATAAGCGGCTGCATAACCGGGCGGTACGACATGACATTCCCCTACGGTAGATTAGCACAGAGTCTTTAAACTCCCTGTTCTTGCCGTAAAATTCTCTCGGTACACGGCAAAGCGGATGTTTTCTTTTAATAGGGGTCAACCCTGAAAATAACCCGCAACGTCTGCTCGAGTTTTGCCTCCGTAGGGGACGACACGGATGCAAGAAAAGCCCTCTTCCACATCTGCTAGGTAAGTCGCTCGCCCAGTAGACCGTGTGCCCCCTCCGTAGTGTCATCCACGCATTGTTAGCCATTACAGGGGCTACTAACGAGAGAGAGGGGGAGAGAGGGAGACCTGGACAGAACAACTTCAACACAATCTTGACCGCTGGTCACCTGGGAATACAACAGTCCTGTGCTATGGTGATCCAGTCTCGCTGGCAGGATAGTATAAGTTCTGCGAAGTCCCGTATGGGATCCATCCTGCTCGCACACGGTGAATCAACCCTAGTAGTCTAATCTAACCTAAGACGAGTCTCCACCAGACCTAATTTTCACTAAGGGATGAATGCCTTTATGCTCCCAGAGAGATATCTGAGCATTTTATTCTCAGTCTAGGTAGGGTAGGACACTGCCCGGTTCTCTCACACTATCAGCTATAGTTGCCATCTTAGAGCACCCGAGTATTGAATGCTGAGAACTTATCTAGATATCAACAAGATAGCTTAGGTAGGTATTAGGTATGTCAATTAATCGCATGCGCTATCACTTTGCGGCGCCAGGTAATTACTATGCACGAGTAACACTTCCACAGTACAAAAACCATTTAGTGACGGCAAAAATGCCTTTTTTTTCTTTTCCCGTTTTCCTCTTTTTTTTTCCCTTTAACCCATTCAGAATCGCTATCCCTCCTATTTCCGTAGGTGCCAATCAAGCCATCATGGCCCATAAGAAAAAACAATCCAATATAAATCAAATCGCTACACGTGATATGCGTCGGGGAAACCAGGTAGGGGAGAGGACCAAGTCTTTGAGCCGCTCACGAGGCCTGTCTCCCAGCTCCTAGTCCTACCCTTGGGTGACAGCAGTACACAGATATCTTCAGATACAAAACGCATTCCCTTTTTCTATCAACCCCTGCTTGCAACTAATTCATGTTGTCAACGAATCCCCTTCGCAATTCCTTTTCCTAGTCTTCCAAATACGTGGGGAAAACAGCCAAAAATACACCAAAAAACAAACATAAACCTATTCCCTTCAGGACAGCAAATCGTGTATCGAGACTTTGCGGCGCGAGGGGCTGTTTCCCTTTTCATCTTCGTGCGTAGGCGATTGGGCAGTTTCTTTGGGCTCTGGCCCTGGCGAGCGGACCTGGGGTGAACTAGGGGCAGTTGGCAGTTGGCTGCTGCCCGAGCAATCCCTAATCGGTGGCAGCCGAACATTGCTATAGTCGAATTGAAGTTGAGATACTCTTGTAGTTAAGGACGATAGCTGACTCCCTGGCAATTCTCCATTCCCAATTCGTAACGGAGGCAGCCTGGGTGGATGTTCGCGGGACATGCTGGAGAGACGAGCGGCACCAATCTTAGAATTGGAACTTGATGCCAATCCAGGAGGTGGATCCTGTGGTTCAACGCTGGGCGAGGTTAAAGAGGGTGATGGCAGTCCTTCCGAGAAGCTTGCGCGTGAACCGGTGGTTTGATGAGATGGTTGGTACGATTGTTGATTAGAAGCATCCAGTGGGTGGTGAGAATAATGGCGAGAAGAGTGATGAGAGCTATAATTATAAGGGGACGTCTGACCGTGACTCTTTGGATAAGCTGAGTTCGATAAGGTGGGAAGGGGGTATGGCGATACTACTAGTGGCGGGCGATTCTCTTGCGCTGCCGCTAATGGCGATGGTTCTGCCGCCGCTTGGTGATGCTGAAGTTGAAGTTGAAGCTGATGCTGTGGTAGCGGCAGTTGTGGAGCACCTTGCGAGTAGTAAGAAGACTGGGATTGGTTTGGGGATAGGGTTTCCTGGATAGTTGAGTTTTGTCTGCGTAGCAGACGCCTTCGGCGGTTCATACTGCCATTCCACCAGTTCTTGACCGCATTATCGCTGCGGTTGTCGAGAGATCTTGCGATCTCGGCCCAGCGCTTCCCGATCTTGCTGACCATTTCTTCGATCTGGGCTCCTTCTTCGGTTGAGATGGGATTGTGGTTCAGTGAAGGCTTCAAGTTCTGGTGGTACCTTTCTCGACACTGCTTAGAGGACCTCGTGCCTATTTGGGCAGAGATCCTTACCCAGCATAGGGGGCCTTGGACGGCGACATAGTGCTTGAGTAGTTCGTCTTCGCGCTGGGACCAAGGTCCTCTCCTCTGGTGCTTTTGTTCTGGCTGTGACTCCATCGGCAACCCTTTCATATATGCGTAGGTATATATCTGATAGGTATACGATGCACTTTACGGTTCAAGGTGGTTGATGAGTGAATTCGAGTTGATCTGAGTTGTGGGTTGTCAGGGTAGATAGGCTGGAGGGGAGGGAACTTGTGTATAACGGGAGCAGGTTCGTCCAGGGACAGGTAGCAGCAATACTCGGGGTTAAATAGCAGTTGGAACGAATTCGTTGGGAAACTCCCATCCCGTTCTCTGCCAGTCAACCAGTCCTGACAGTAACCTAAACGGCACGCACGAAGCCGCCCCAGCGTTGAGAGGCGCGATGTGTATGATGTAAGTCGAGGGCTGAACTCTGATATAGCGTCTCCGACTTGTGGTAAGAGCATGGACAAAAATTCTAATATGCCAAAGAAGTAGGCTGAAGCGTCAAGTTACTAAGACCGCGGTGACTTGGGCTCCCGTGTGATTGAAGTTAGTTTCGGTGAAGGTGGAGGCCAGGCGCGAACAGACGATAGAGTTGTGATATAGACCAATGGACCAAGTTACGCAGGTGACGGGATGAGATCGGGAAAGGGACCGACCTAGCGGTAGATGTAGGTACTAGATTTAAGCGCTAGATGTGGTAGATTTGGAGAGGGTGGGTGAGGCAAGATGGTAAGATAGATAGATGGGTGTGTGGATGGATGGACGAAAGGGTGGATCGATCGAGCTAAGGAGGAACAGACGGGGCTGAGATTAGATGGGATGAGTGAGATGGGACAAGATAGGATGGAAAGAGATGGGATGAGATGGGATGGGACGGGTTGAGATAGAGTTTAAGTTAACGAACAGCAGTTGGCAGCAGCTAGTGGTTGTGTAGCATCAAACCGCAGCAGTATCAGCGGAAATGGCAACAGCAGTAGAAGCAGCAGCATCAGCAGTGGCAGTAGCAGTGACAGAGTAATAGTAAACTTCATCATCCGTCCATGGGGCGTTGACGTAGATCTGTAAGTCTTAGAAAGACCCACTCTACACTACATTATCCTTTCCCAATATGCAGGTAACTTCCAAAGTTCCAAGGTTTCATCCGCTCTTGCACTCTCAGGCTCTTACGCCTTTACAACTTTTGCACTAAGATGGGTAGCAAGCAAGCGGGTAGGCTGAGCTGAGCTGTTTTAGACTGGTCGGTACTTTTGGAAGGTTCGTGGCACCTCTTTACGCTTCAGTCTTCTTTGGCTTAGCCCAAAACCCCTACGTAGATACTGTAGAAGAGAATGAAAAAAAGCAAAAGTATATTCAAAGTAACAGTCCTAGCTATGTATTTATGTAATAAATAAATGTGTAAGAGAGGGAAAAGTACTTTGCTAGGTGTAACAACTCACTGCACAAAAGTAAAAGAAGGAACCAACCTTAAAGCCACATGGTTTGATCTAAGTCGGGTAGGTAAACTACGGTACAAATTTACAATATGCTGATTAGGGGGTCCTTCTAGTCCGGGAGTCATGGCCTGTAGGTTCAATGTCATCTGGTTGATAGGTGATACTTTTGTACTTCACTATTCTAGTAAGTCAGAGTCTGTTCTCTCTTGCCCTTTTCCATCCTGTTTAGCTCTGGCCTTGTCCTAGGGAGGCACTTAACTCCCGAGTTTCTCATTCTTTTTACTTTTATCTTCTTGCCCGGTGGCACTTGACTATACTACTCACCAGGTATCAAAGTTGCCAGCCTACGGGTATTATTATCATTAGCTACATACGTGGTAGTTATGTACGCAATAAGCTACAAGAATAAGCTACTAGGTTACGTAGCTCTGGTGATTAGTCCCCAAGCTAATGGAAAGGAGTGGAGAGCCACGAGGCTTAAATGCTTCCGATTTCAGATGACAGATGCCGATTGAGGATTAGATTCGGGAGCCGGGCGTCAATTTTTCTTCGCACAGATGCCCTTCTTCGGGCAACAACTTAGAAAACATTGTTAATTTAAGCGTATATCTTCGCCAATCTTCTTCAATGTGTCGCCAATACGTACAAAGTACCATAGTACGCATCTGCGAACCCCAGATCCGACCAGGGTTCTGGGGTGTATGTCTATGTACATGATACTAGCTTCCCGTATGAAGTACCCCTGCTAACATACATACATGGTACTTGCCAGCGTACCAGCGGCCCTGCTTGCCTGCTCGAGTCTGGGTGTTGGTAACCTCCAAGGTTTAGTAGCTTGGTACCGAGATCCCGGTCATCTACATAAAGTTCGTTCGTTAGAATGGCGATCCTCACGTGTGGCTTTCTTTGGCGACCCATCCGTCTGGATCTTATCCAGCCAGTCCAGTTAGTCCAGCTATGTATACAAACCCACCCCGTCCTGATTCCCGACCGGCTGAATTGTGATCTGATGCTTCTTTATGCCGCAAATATATTAACGCATTAATTCAATATATGTCTACTGGATTAATAAAGACATCATATAAGTGGTCTTTCCGCCATGGCTATAGTTTATAATTCGTTGTTTCTTTTTTTTTCCTTTCTTATTTTCTTACTTTTTTTCTTAGCAAGGCTTTTTTTGATCCCGTTAATTGTAAAAGATAAATCTTTAAAATTTACGCTGACTAATCGTTTTCTTGGAAAGGAAGTAATTGAAAGCTTTAAAGAGTCCAGCCTCATAAATATTTAAACGAAAGGGCAACAGGTAAAAAAATAAAAAAGGGCGAAAACCTGTGTGGAAAACAATCTTGAAAACTACTTTTATACGTTAAGTCTCAGTTTGGTACCCGCTGGTAAAGCTTGACATTATTGCAGGCATCAACTATATTGGGAGGCGGCTTTGGCTTTTTTTTTTCCCTCCTTCTAACTTCTTCCTTTTCTACCTTTCTTTAATATTCGTCGGTGATTAGTGGTTATCTTGAAACGGTAAAGCCAAGCGAACCCGACATTCCCAACACTAGCCGGGGACCCCTTGCCTGCTGTACGTATGCGCTAGAATTGGAGACATCCCATCGTGACCGTTGAAAAGACTTACCTCAGCCGCACCCCATTTCTTTCTCACCGGCTGAAACTTAAATACATAAACTCCACACCAACTTCTCCACCAGCCACCGCCGATTAGCCAACAGGCTGGGACGAGTCGGCATTTTTCCATTGAGCAACGGCCATCGGTACTGTGGGGACATGCCTACCCCTATGTATCTAAGCAGATCCATGGACGGTAGATCATTGTACTCTTTCGAGCCTTCTGCGTGACCACGATGCGGGACGGATAATGTAACGGTTAATACAACGCCTGCTGCAATCTTTGATGGATAGGGTAATAAAAAAGTAAGTGGGCTCATATCTAATAAGACGCGAGCAAAAGCCACAATGAAGAAAAGAGAAAATAACGCCAACAAAAGATCCAAGAATGAAAATGAAATGATAGAAAGAGAAGAAAAAATAAAATAAAATAAAAAGATAGCGGAAAAAAAGATCATAACCTAGGATAACGCTGGCCATGCCTATCGAGGCGTCAGCTTTGGGTATATCTACAAGAATCCATCGATAGCACGGCCTAAATAAAATTCATGCTATCATATTACCAAAACGCCACGACCTGCCGTTACTGAAACGACTTCATATTCCTGTCCCGAAGTAACGGAAACCCTGCCAGCACTTGGTCCGAGTCCGCCACTTATTTCTATCGTAGAAAAAAAACCCTCGAATTCATCGTGAAAGCCTCGCGAAGTCAGGTTCGAAATTGCAACCAAGAGACTCGTCGACAGCCTGAAAGGCACAACGAGCTGACTTCCCAAAGCCACCCATAAACTCATCCATAAACTCCCTGCTTTCCGATGGATTGGCTGAAGGGGCGCCACATCCAATGACATAATGTAGGTTTGGTAGCAACAAGTACTCCCGACTCCATTTCCCGTCGATGTTGTATGAGACGAAAGGGTATCGGATCTAGCCTTATGCCAGATATGCCTCGCCATTCTATAGGTAAATGTCGCCGCCTTCTCCGGCCACCCAACGCCGCCACGCTTCCCCATATGCTCTCTCGAGATCGGCAACCCATCTGTGTGTATCGAAAAGTGCACAAGTCCACTTGGCCTCGAAAAGAATCCTCCGCATATCCGCTAATCGCCCGTGCCCTTCGCAATATCGGCCGTCAACGTTCCGGTAACTTAAGCTCCCTGCAAGCTTAGTTGCTAGGGCTTCATAGTCGTCGTCGTCGGAAGCGATGAGTTCCCGGGCAACTTCGTCTCCACACGGTGTCTTCGGTAAGGCCCCCTTGAGGATTGACGCTGCCATGCGGGAGCACATCTTATACGGATACCTAGGCAGAGTCAACAGCGGGGTGCTAGACCATAGGACGTCTGCCGCAGTCGTGTGCGCGTTGCACTCCGGCGTATCTAAAAAAAGATCGCAGATACGCGCTCGTGAAATGTGCTGCTGTTTTGGCGCCACATCCGTGAAGATGATCCGGCGTGCCACGTCCTCGCCAGCCCAGACCTTAGCTGTTTTCTTCAAGTTATTTTCACCGAGTTCGGGGAACCTAAGCAGCCAGAGTATAGCCTTAGGTACATTGGAAAGAATGCGTAACCACATGCGAAATGTGGATGGGTCAATCTAGATAAACGGATTAGTCATGCCTGCCCGGATTACACGCCAAATTTATTTGAGCCGTACCTTGTATAATTGGTTGAAATTGCCAAGTATAATAGTGTCTTCTGGAAGGTTTGGGAAAAGTTCTTTGCGCATCCTCCACCTTCGCCGTTGCTCATCCGCCCACGTCATGGTCCTCTCGATTGGATCACATGATTGAGCATGATCGCAACAGAAGAAGGTGTCGCGGCAGAAAACGATATTTTCGGAATACATCCAGTCGCCGCCTTCGCCGAACTCGCCGTCCCGAAAAACATCTTCAAGGCTGGTGTTATTTCTCATAGGCCGCAGTGTAGATGGCGGGATGGCGGTCTCGTCGGCCAAGATATAATCACACCATTCGGCTCCAAGAGTACCGGCGAACCCCATAAAGGACATCTGTATCGGTGCGGGTCGAGCGGCAAATATCTCGTTTCTGGCACCCCTCGTGTATCCATTCAGATTGACAAGAATATGGATCTCGTCCCTGACAATTTGTTCCACAAGCCTTTCCGAAGACCAATTACTTACGTCGCGAAACACGGGAGCTTCGCGTTCGATCTGTTGCCGGTGGACAGATTTGTCGCTAGCAGTGGTAGCATAGCAGAAGGCCTTGGCGCGCGATGGGTTGTGAAATCCAAAAACCGATTGCATCCTGTGTTGTTAGTTGGTTATATGAGAACGCCTACAAGTGTAGACATAGATAGGCGTGAAACTTACAAATGCGCGAGCGGGTGATTATTAAAATCCGAAGACACATACCCGATATTTAAATGCGGGCTAGGCGGTGGCGGCGGTACGTATACGGAAGCGGGAAGCCATGCAGACTTCAGGGTCGAGCATGATATCCTGGCTGCGTTCCGCTGAGAGATCATTCGTATATCGTTGGCTGTCAACGGGCATGTGAAAGTATGGAAGGGCAGAACAGTTGGTGCTGCTGGCACGGCAAGAGATGCTGGCAACTTGAGTCGAGGGTATGTTAGCTGTATAGGCCGACTGTGGACGTACTTATCCAGATACCAGCGTCGCGTAGTAGCTTTCATCGATCGTTCCACAAGCCGGAGGATTCTAGAGCCTTCCCACGGATGACCAGCCCACTTACGAAGTTCGTTCTCGACATCGAGCCCTCTAATCTCACCCGCCGTTAATAGATTAAGCTGGGAGCTCAGTAGCTCTAAGGTTCCATTTCGCAAGATACCAGTGCCCCAATGATACGAGTCTGCCAGCTGTTTGGAAACAATGTCAACGACCCTCTTCATTAAGCCGCTGCCGACACCTTCGTTTTTGACATCTCGAATCATTCCTTGATCGTCAACGTGCCAGCGATCGTATGTTCCGCCATACAGTAATACACCGCCTCTGCCACTCCAATCGCACACGGAGTTAAGAGCTGTGGAAAGGCCGCAAACCGCTTCCGCGAATTCGGGATTGGAATTAACGGCTCGCCTATAGTACATGATCGCATCGCTAATTCGCCCGCGATCCTTGACTGCGTTGGCTAGGTTCGTTAGGGCAATGTCGAAAGTGCCGTCGCATGCAACAGCTTGCTCATACATGTGTATCGCCAGGTCAAGCTGGCCGATGTCTTTAAGCAAGCTTCCAAGGTTCGTATGAAGATGGACATGCTTCGGGTCCAGAGTTAGACCGTAGTTGTAATACGCAAGGGCTAGGGCAAGGCCACTGCCGGGAGCAATTCCAGGTATCTGCGGTACATTCGCACTCTCTAGCATTTGGGACTGCGGAGCGCAACTAGTGTGCTGAACGCTGGCCAGCAGAATGCCTACATTGTTGGCTGTCGAAGGACTTTCGGAAAGCGATAGCGACAAATAATAAAGCGCTAGAATATCGCCGATGCCAGAAGGCTGGCGCAAAAGCCTCGGGAACGAGCCTCCGTTTGACATGGCATCTTGAAATATCTTGGCTAAGGACAACAACGAGTTGCTGGTGGTAGAGATTGCTGACCTCTTCGGTCCGCCGTCTGTCACAAAACGTAGTCCTGGAAGATCGCCGTGGGTAGCAAAAACCAACTGAGCGGTGCGTCTTGCTCTCTCAGGAGGTAGCAACAAGGGCCCGGTAGGAGAGCTACTTTGTCCGTCCATTCCGTAAGGATCTACGGGAGACAGAACTGACTGTATCCTGCGGATTAGGGCGTGGATGCACTTGAGCTTCCTTCCAGTACTAATAAGCACAGCCTCCTCGAATGCTTCAGATGCCCTGTCAATGTCTTTTAAGGCGTATAACATGTTGCCCTTCGCGTGAATTAATGCAATGACGCGGCCGTTCTCGTTTCCGGCAACACAATAACCACTTGACCCAAAACCAGGCAGCCTCGATTCTTCTGCGCCATCAGTACCACTCATTGGCCCGCAACGAGGGTGTATGTGCGGCTCAGACGCACCGTATGCAAGACTGCTAACCCCGTTCATCGCACTAGGAGTTGTGTCACAATCAATCCGCCCCTCGGGAAGGCGAATGGATTGCTGGATAAAGTCAATTATATCTACAGCCTCCTTACTTCTATGGCTAGAGCAAAGGAGCCCCACGAGATGTTCGACAGCCTCTAAATAACTCGGTCGTAAGCGGACAGCTCGTAGCCAATGGTGTTCGGCCTCTTCGTGTCGATTAAGACAGTATAGAGTAGCTGCTACGTTTGAGATCGCTTCAACATGGCTAGGAATGGAAGTCAGTCAACTTGCCACAAAGTATTTTAGCGAGGTGTTGAGAAATTCAGAACTCACGTTTCATCCACGGAAATGATTCTCTGAAACCATTCTAAGGATTGCTCGTAATGCTCGAGGCCATAGTGTAAGCAGCCTCCAAGCAGCATCCCGTCAACCCACTTCCAGCCACTCTGTTCGCATAAATGTGTCAACATCTCGACAGCGGCCTTAGCACTGGTAAAAGGCGTAGCAGGCCCTCTTCCACGTTCCGACTCAGCACCAAAACCACCCGAGTTCTCGGTATTGAATAGATGGTAAAAAGCTGAGTGGGGTGTTTCACCGCTATGGAATTGCTGTTTCATCATATGCTGTCTAAATAAATCTGACGACGCGTCAACCCGAGGGTTAACTACATGGCTGTTACCACCATTAAGATCCCTATAGACATGCGTATCTTGAGATGGTCGCGGGGGAAGGGCACAGCTGGGATGACTCGACGGTCTTGGAAGTTTCGGAAATATGACCATTTTCGAAGACCTAGATTCCTGGGAAGAACGATTATGCGACTTCTTGCTGCGATGAAGATATGCTAGGAGTTCGATATAAGATCGATGAGCACTCGCGAGTGCCTTTTCCCTAAATCTTGTAGGTGCAGAGTTTTCACTCACCCCGAGTCCAGGTCTACGATATTGACCAGGCTCAAGCGTAAGAGACTCAAGTCCTTGCGATGGTGTCTGTAGACCTACATGACCTTCTTCATAACGGGACAAAGCATTGAATGGTGCTCTTGACGGTATTGGGGTATTGGATGACCGAAGATGGGGCATAAACTGGTGGTTCAAACCTTGGTAGTTTAGGGCCCCTGGATGCGCGGTAGGATGGTAACTGGGTAGGTTTGTCTCGGGCCAAGCTGAAGGCGGAAGTAATCCTCCATTGTCAAATATGGTAGGACATGGAGAATGCTGGTATATAGGCTGCAGTGCCGTGGGCACTTCAACGCCATTGTTATAAGGGTAATAGGCAGTGGGAAGTCCATTAGGGACACAGTCGAGGGCCATAAGGGAGCGAGAGTCGCTCCCGAAACCGCGTCGCCAGCCGCCTCCCAAGGCCAACGAATTCGAGTCGGGAGCAGCAAGACCACCATGATCTGAAATATTGAAAAGCGGAGGTGGTTGAAACGACCAGTTGTCGACCGCAGGCTTAATATGATGTTTCATTGCATGGTCTTGTTGTGAGTAGGTGGTTGCGGATATAAGGCTGGAAGAAATAGGTAAGATCATGTGTTTCAGAGGCGGAGGCCCGGAGGCGAGCTGGGCAGGGTTGCCATCATATCCGGCATCTATTGTGCCATTCGGAGTTTTGCGTCGAAGCTGATGTTCGTCACGATCGGATAAGTGAGATGGAAACATAAAAGCGCTCGACCTCGGATGAATCGGCTGCGATGGCGTCGGCTGCGATGAACGAATGGGAAAGGCACGGTGCGTAGAGCCGAAACCGAAGCCTTGTAGCGATCCGGGTGCTCTCGCTGTAGTACGAGGATGATGTGAAAAGGAAAACCGATCTTGTTTGCGATCTAGTTGAAAGGGAGACGGGGAGTCAAGATGGTGCGGGACCTGCACCATCTGGTGCATCTGGACTGAAGGGAACATCTGGCAAAAGCAGACCGGGGTCGGGAAAGGATGTGTCGAGGCCTGAGTCGATGGTCGGTCTCATTATAGCCTGCTGGTTAGAGCGCGGCCGAGGAAAGCTGGCTGATATACATCTGGAAATAGGTCGCCCAATACTGAAAAGCCAGGCCAAAATATCTTAACCAGGAAGCTGACCTGAGGTTGTCATCCGAAGTGTGAAGGCAAGGTCAAGTTCGCCCCCCTCCTTCACGATTTTAAGCGAGCGATTCCTCACCCCCTGCTCTGCCTCGCGCGACGGAGGAGCTCCGGGGGCCAGCCAGGCGCGAGAACGTGGGCGAGGCAGGGAAGAGAAGGGACACGGACGAGGCAGTCGGGATGCGAAAAGAGGGACACGGCTTTCGAAGGTAGACCCGGAGACGAAATAAACGCAAACGAGTAGGATAGAATGGAAGAGTAAGGACTTTTGAAACAATGTGAAAAAGAAGCCAGTTAGAATGAGACGGGCGGTTCCCGTTTCAAGTCGACGTTAACAAATGGCCTTTGATTAAGGTACAGCGTCGAGGTGTATGGTAGTTCTTTGTAGGCAATAAGTGGAGGGAAACATGAGAATAATGAGGGTCGAAATGACCCGGCGCTGATATACGTGGGGGGGCTGAGTCTAAATTGAATTTTTGGTACACGTTAGTCCATTAGCTCCTGTCACATTTCATCGGCTGGGAACGCTAGTACTAGGTAGTTTACGTTTAAGTACCTTAATAATAGCTGAGTTTAACATAAGTAGATTTTACTTGCCTTGCAGTTTAAATCCGCTTATAATGTAACTTTATTATACATGATTACATGGATCAGATTGAAAGATATACATCATAATAATAATGTAATTTGTTTAAGGTACTACGTAGAGTAAGTAAGGAAAGTACATACTTCACCGCTTGATATATATATACAATGTACACGTAGATGATGTGAGAAATACTAAATGTACATACCGGTAAGCATCATCGAAATCAAACGCTCCTAAACAAAGCCTTACCAGATTCGTTGAGTACCTACGTATTATATTGCGTGTGTGGGTGGGCGGTATTTTATAATGTGGTCAAGTACCACACCTTGCAAAGTACCAGTCTACCTCGAGACCCGATGGATGTCGGCGACTACTGTATGTACCCATATGTGTACCTAACCTACATATATGCATGTGTGTAGGCAGGGTTTATGGTACCCAGCATCTATCTAAGCCCATTGAGTCGAATGTTAATAAAACCGAAGTACTAAATGATAAGAGGCAAAAGAAAATAAGAGGGGAAATAGATCTGTATGTGTCAAGTGCATAATGTCTTTCCCTGACGGGTTTTACTTGATCTGTAGTCAAATACCAAAAATGGATACGGATTCGCGCCTTTAGTCTTAGTGCTCCATTCTCCCTGAGGGCGCAAGGTACCGTGTGGATGCATGCGCGTAAGCAGTAGTCCATTACTTCACAACGCACATGGAAAGCTACATCTTAGAAGACTGCTTCTACAATGGAATCGGTCGTTTGAATGTTGGCCTAGAAAGATGGACCTCAACCTCCAACGCTTTAGTAGCAAGGAGGCCGCGGTGAGTAGCTGGTCGAACTTCAATCTCCCTTGACACAAAATAGAAATAGACCATGGTGAGCTAGGTTTATCTCAGAGTGTAGGCAAGGACGTAGCGGGGTTAGGGGTGGTGTACAAGTCTCAGGGCACTGAAAACTGGTTGATTCCTCTCAATTCAGAGCGTGTCGGCGAGAACTATCGCAAGCCATTCCTGAACTCCTGTTGTAACATGCAGCAGAATAAAAAAGAAGCCCATTTTCAGCCCGTCCAGTTCCTGGTTTTTTTTTTTTTTTACTCTTCCGGGACTATATTAATGTTTGTCAGTATCGAACCTGAGAATGAAGAATGTTTTGCAAGCTGTAACTCACTATCGATCTCGCCACTCTCGATGTCGTCACTGATATCCTTGGGGCTTCTTCCATCGACTTGGCATCCCACGCTAAACGCCGTTCCTAGGATCTCTTTGACCGTTCCCTTCAGATCCTTGGAGAAAGACTTGAATCGCATCGTTCGGGCGATCTCGATGATGTCGTCAAGGGGCACGCTCTTCGAGTGCTTGATATTCTTCTCCTTCTTGCGGTCGCGGGGCGGCTCCTTCAACGCCTTGATGATGAGAGAAGAGGCTGTGGGAACAACCGAGACAGCGGCTTGACGGTTTTGGATTGTAAGCTTGACGGTAACTCGTAGGCCTTTCTGTTAAACGCGAATGCGTTAGCCTAATATACCAACCTTATATGAGGTCGATCGGATGCTTACCCAATCACCAGTGGCCTTCGCGATGTCTTCTCCAACCTTCTTCGGAGATAGGCCGAGGGGACCAATCTTGGGGGCGAGCGCGGATGAGGCACCAACCTCTCCTCCTGTAGCTCGAAGGTGACTATGAGATATTTTGGTCAGTCGCGTTTATGCAACGATCATAGCTTCGATTCTCGCTTGCTGAAGATAGGAAGGGTTGCGAGAACTTGACGTACATCACCTTAACCTCGTTGGGATCAATCTTGGGAGCTAAGTTTCGCAAAATGGTTAGCTATATGAAGCATTAAAAAGGGCGTATTGTCAAGACTTACGCATTTTGGCTCGGGTTTCTAGTCTCGGGAGTTTGCTTGCTAAACCGTGCAGAGACTGTCGCGTAAGGTGTTCTGAGCCTCGTGAGGAACGCTTGCAATTGGGAAGACGCAAGTTGAAGAAACTTATGTCGAACAAATTCAGTTGTGGGCGAAAAACCCTAGGCGGTGGGGTTTGTAGCTTCGTACTGCCCTAGGGAAGTTAGGATAGTGTATGTGGGAGCGAAGATAGTGGGGACGTGCAACGGTATCTAGCAGCTAATTGGCCATGGTTCGGCTAGCCCGAAATTTCAATCAAAACGGTAATCGATTGCTAGGTATCAGGTAAATTTAAGTTAGCCCTAAAGGATTATGCAATAATCGAAAGCGTCTCATTACCTAATGATTCAACTTTACCCCTATATTGGTAGGTATTGATGCATCATACAGCTTCACATGTACATAGTGAGCATTACGAAAATAACAAGCAGAAACAAGACGTGAATGTCTTTGCAGATCTGTGACTATGTAGTAGGTAGGAGGTAAGCCTAACAGGCTGGAATTGTTTATTTCTTCGCTGTCGTTGAACGGTCAAAGGGGCATGATAAGCATCGATACAAGGTTGTGTACAATAACAATGAGGTGACGGACGTCTTTGCGCCGACTTGTGTTTTGTATATAAGTTGATCGCAGTCCAAAACTAAAGTCTAGGATAGGAAGTCCGCCTGGTCCATTATACTGGTATTTAACCTCAACACCTGGTCCTATCGCCACAGTCCCCCCTAGCCGGGCAAACACGATACCCTCACTGAACCACAACTCTGGGCCTAGTTCGTACCACTCACAGCCAGCCTGCCAGAGGACGTCAGCTTCATATATTCGGAATGTAAAACGGCATATTACTAACTTCATCAAATGATCCATAAAGGTTTGCAATGACACATCATCGGTAAAGATGGTTTGAGCAGTCTGAGCGCCGACACCTCCGTAGGCTCCCGAGGTGTGGGTTGTCGAAGGGTTAAGTTTCGAGAGTAAGAACCGCGCCTGCGAACCGCCAGCATCACATACAATAAAGCGAGGGAGCGGGAAGCGGTCCGCGATCAGGTCCTAATGAAGCATTAGCATAAAGCCCCGAGAGGAAGATAACCTATACTCACCCTTGCATCCTCCTTCGGTTGTTCGAGTAATGTGGCGAAATTGTCGTAGCCCTCCTGGTCTTGGTAGCCTGCCTTCTTCCACTCCGCGATAGTCTCGCCGTGAAAGATCAGAATGTGGAAGAATGTATCCAACAATAAAATATGCGTGGGTTGAATGGAGGTCGAGTCCAGAAGGACTGGCTGGCCGCCATCCTGATCGAAGGTATACGAGTCCAGGGTCGGCTGTATCATGATGAGAGAATTGCTCACGTCTTCGTGGTTCAATACGTGGCGGTAGAAAGCAGTCTCGTCAGGCGAGTTATTGAAGACCTGGAGGAACTGACTTCGCCGGAGATGAAACATAAACTGAGGATAGAGAGTGAAGTTCTTCTCCAGTCTAAACGACGAAGGGTCATCTTTTCTATAATCGGCAAAGCGCGAGCATAACCGAATAAGCATGCGATCTACCCAACGAAGGACATCAGGACCGTCATCGACCTCGGCCTTAAAGACGGCAATTCTAGCCATAAGTACCGCAGCCGCTTCTTGATCAAAAGACTGGGCGATGGCAGGATCCCCGGCAGGGCCGCTTAGGTTCCTGGCGATAGTTGTTACGCGTAGGTGAAACTGCCCAGACGAGTGTTGGTAATATGTCAAAAATTGCATCATGCCTTTCTGCTGGCCTTGTGGATGTTGCGTAGGGCCGCCTTGGCTTGCGATTTCGAAATATACCCCGTAACTCGCGTTGGGATCAATGCCACACATCTTCCACGAGCACGTATTGCCGATACCACATTCCGTCTCTCCTACAGATGTCGACTTCTTGTTCAATGATACAGCATGCCCGATTAGGCCCGTTACCTTTAACTCCTTCGTAGTCAGGACCTCAAGCACCGCATTAAAGCCCATTAGCAGATTGTCATCCGCATCCTTTTCAAAGACGCGGATGAATGACTGCTTGAACATGGACGAGGTAAAGCTGTCCGTGAGGATCATGTGACCACCGGTAGAGTTACATAAGCCTTTCATCTCGAGCAATCCTACTTGATCTAAGCACCCGGCGAATATGTCTATTATATGGCCATTGTGTGCGGTTCGCTTCGCAAGGTTGTCGTAGAACTAGAGGCGTATTAGCTTGAAGCAGACAACCGGAATACGAAAGAGTGGGAATGGGGAGAGGTCACCAACTTTTAACGCCTTCTTATAATACTTGATGTTATCGCGGTCGATGTCATGATGCGAGCGAATAGGCTCTCTGAGCTCAGGCCCGACGACCATTCCTGGGCCTTCAGTGGCGGGGCCGCCGGCGAAGAGCATGATCCTGCCACCAGCATTTTGGAAAGACGATTCAAGAAGTCCTACAGCTACGCTAAGTGCTACGCCAGAACAACGGAGGTTTCTCCTGTCGCTAGCGACGGGCCAAGGGTCCTTCTGTAACTGCTCGAGAATCTTAGTGAGTTGGAATTCGCACTGCTGGACTGGTAACAGGAACCTGGTGGCAGGTCCCATAGGAAGCATAGGTCGACCAGGTTGCTGCTGCGGCATGCCAGGGCGGAGGCTGGGAGCGAGAAGTCCCAACATTTCTTGAACTTGCTTGGCGGAATAATCCTTGCTGCCGCGAAAAACGTACGATTTGGCACACTCGGTATACCCTATCTCATGGACTTGCGCCTAGGGACTCTAGTCAGCGATACAGTTGCCCAGAGGTAGGGTAGAATGAACACACCATCGTGCCGTAGGTGATCAGGCCAACCAGGGCATTCTCGGGAAGAAGGCTCAAGCTCATGATGAGCGACTCCTTCAGGGCCGAAAGGCTATCATCCTCTTGGCACGTATCGACGACGTAAAGGAAGATTGGCGGGCTAGGAGCGGGTCGTGAAAGTCGATATTCGATAGTGGTGTTAGAGGGATGCAGCTCGGGCGGGATGGCGTTAGGGGTGATGTCCTTGTAGTGAGGTGGGAGGGGGTTTCTCGAGAGGCAGAATGGGCAAATCCATAGGCGTGCTCGGACATCGACCTGGCTGGGTATCGTTGTATCGTTAGTCCTGCCATCGCAAGGAACTGTTTAGGGGATCGGGACCCGACTAACCAGAAAGGATTCAGGACGGAGCGGCACGGCTGTTTGCACGTTACGGGCTCGAACTGCAGCAGAGGAGTGTCTGGCTTTTCCTTTAGAGGGGTGTAGAGGGCACCGATGGGAACAACAAGGCGAGATGCCTCCTAGACAAGGATTCAGCATGTTTGCGCTCAGGAATAGATAGTCAAAAGTGTACGAGGCAGAGAGGAAACTAACCATCCGAGAGCTGGGGAAAACGTTCCAACTAAGTCGAACACCATCACGATCCTCAACCTCGCTCCATTGCTCCTTTAAGGCTTCATAGTCCATATCGTCGGGATGCTTGCGATAATACGCCAAGCTCCTTTTCCGTCGAGATCAGTTACAGCTGCAGCAATCGCCGATCCTAGGGCGTATCTACGATGTCGTTCGTAGGTCGAATCCTAGAACTAGATCAAGGAGATGGATTCTACCAGGTTCACGACAATGAATTGTGCCTCCTCTACAGGCCTCAAAACTTCGAAGCTGGAGGACAGACTGGCTCGGCGGGGTGGTGCGAATGGAATGAATTCTAATGTCGTTTCTTGTTGTGTACCTAACATAGAATAGCAGTATGTAGGTACCTTGCTTTTAATTGGTGACGAGGGGAGTTATGGACAAGTTGCAGCCAAAGAGCGAAAAAAGCAACTGTCATCCCTGTAAGATCTTGGCGGCCCCGTTAGGGCGGTAATTCCGTAAATTTCATCATTTTTGATACTAGTAAACTAATGCCTACCTATGTACCTACATAATATCACATCTTTTATATTTAACCTCGATAACCTTTAACATTCCATTTTGTATATGCACTTATCAGAAGATCTATAGGATAATTACCCACAACCCAACAAGAAATTAAGCTACCGGATTGTCTAAGCTAACATCTATTAGCAGACCTAATTAGGGTACATACATCCCAGCAAGAGGTGACCTTGACTGGAGTCAATATAGACGACGTAGATCATGTCGTTACCGGTACCGCTTATGAGTGAAAACAATCTATCATACTCGTACTACGACATAGTCACCGAAGACGTTACGAGATTCGAGAAGACGAGATTCGGATACTGACTGTAGCTATCAATCCTAGACTGAGGCTTCTATTTAGGGACCAACGGACCATATCGGCAAATAGGGAAGGCGTTGCAGATCTTCATCCCCCGCCATCCCCGGACGGGTAAGGTGTGAAGTGAAGCCAACCAGTGAATGAACACGATAGATCGACGGCGTTCATTAACCCATGTTACATCATTCAAAAACTCCCCAAGATGCAAGGAAAGGACAGGGCCGTGGGATCTTGGAGATGAGAGAAAGCGATAGTATGCCCGTAGGAAGATGAGCCGAATCCACCAATCACCATGTACCTGGGTAATTTGCCTGTCGTACTATTTGTAGTAGTTGGTAGTGGTAGTAGGAGTAAGTCGTGGTAGTAGAACGAATCCTGATAGATGTGGGTGAGAGGCGCGACTCGATTAATCTAACAAATCACCCGCGACGCCTCGCATATCTTCACCTATTCATATCTTTCATTGATAGTTATAGCGCTCCTCACGACTTTAATCAGACTCCTCTGTTCGGATCTTCTTCATCGACCGGTTTTGTGTGAGAATATCGGGGCGGGAATGTCGCACAGTTGTGGCTGCACCACAGTCGCTGCGTCGTCGACAGCCGAGAATAGCCAGTCAGCATGGTGGCTTGTGTGATATCCTAATGTCAAAGACCGTGCTACGTCTTCCTCGACATCAATAGCCGACCCTACCTGCATTGTCGCTTTGTCCTCTCGCGAGGATGGGCTCGCCTCTGTCCGAGGAGCGAGCATCGAAGCTTTCGCGATTACTTCACTCCCGGTCGACCTCCAACATTTTCGATGTCATCAACAGCTCTCTCGCCACTCCTAGGACCAACTCACCATCGGGCTCTCATGTATCGTCTCAACACCACACTGGCACGCCGCCAAGTGAGAGCGGGAGGTGGTCAATTAAATCCCTAAAAAGGGAGTGGAAAGCCAGGACCCATGCCCGTTCGTTGTCTTATTTCCCCGATGGCAGAGTATCAAATAAGATGAGTAGTGAGCAACGTGATCCAGCGACGTATTTACCTAACCGCGATGGCCACGTCTCGCGCTACAGGTCGAAGTCATCTTCTGGCATCCTCTTCGGCGGTCGGGTGCCAGTTCATCAAGAATGGCCGGAGAGAATTTCTTCCAAAAAAGGTTGGGGACATCCACTAAGGACGAGCGTTTCCTCAAGGACTCTTTCACGGATCATCTGTTCGGAGGAAGCAACGCCAGAGACCCAATCCCCGGTCAGAAAAGACATCAGTCGGTCTAGGTTATCGACGAGGGTAGCTCCCGAACCTACTGGGGGAGGTTATGATTACCAAACCACGGTTCAGATTAAGCAACCTGCATCGGATAGTGGGCTCGATGACAGGAATGGAGCGAGCTCGCGAAAAGTCCCGACCCAGTCCAGACCCGGTGATCCCCATCGCCCCACGCTTTCCAGGGGAGCATCCAAGAACTCATTAACAATATCGATCGAAAACCACGGGCAACAACCTGAGCAATTAAACCTGGGTTACTTGGGAACCTCAACCCCCTCCCAAGCAGCTGGCAGAGGGATTCTTTCACAACAAACTCTCGCACCTCCTAAAGATCCTCTGCTGCCCGATTCTCCTGGATTTCCTAAGATGCTAGCAGCAATGACCTTCCCCTCCCCACCTACAACCTCAAGACCGCCCTCGTCAGACAGAAGTATCGGCTCAACAACACCTTGTCAAGCAAGTACCACTGACCCTCCGACGGTGCGACCTCGTACATCGAGTAAGCGCGCGTGTACATCTAGTGGTTTGCCTACGGCTTCGCTTGATGAACTATTAATGCAACCTACGAGGCCAGTTATGAAGCCTGCCGAGCTAAACGACGCTTCGCGTCTTACTTCGATCCCAGGAAAATGTCTAACAACTAGCATCGTTGGCACCTCACCGCCAATAGCTACAGGACAGGATGATACGTCATTAGTCATAGGCGAGTTAAAATCTCGGCCTTCGTCCAGTGCATCTTCTATGCCAGCCGGGGCTGCTTACGATTCCGTCACTCCTGCGACTAGTGATAACGCAAATTCGCAACGGCAGTCCCTGATGAGTGACATCACGGTGACAAGCTCCCGCCCAGGATCCCCCACCACTGCTGGCTCTAGGACGTGTACTGTTGATATAAATGAGAGCAGGTCGTGTCCTAACGGGGTGACCCGCCGCTTTTGCTCATCACTTCTGGCAATAAGTCCAAGTCTAGGACAGTCCTGTTATAAGCAGGATCTGAGTTCAACAGATTTAGCGTTGCGGATTTGTAATTATAACTCAGGTGGCAAGACTATCACGAACATGCAAATAGCAAATTTCACAAGCCGCGATGCAGACGGGCGAAAGAGTATAGTGGAAAGAAGAATAGCACGGAGGGCCAAAGTACAAGCCTACAAGAGACGAGACCTAGACGCAGCCAAACTTGCTCTTAGAGCTGTATCATTGGGATCGATGATGCTTGAGTCTAAAGATTCCCCCATTCTAGGATGGTTTACTGACAGTGCCGCTCACCAACGAATGGTATCACTGCGGAAACTATCCCATGCGCACGTTGATCACGTAATCTCTGCTAGAAATGGATCTTGTGACGATTCATTTCCACCCAGAGAAGATCCGGCCCCGTCAAAGTCGGGGCAGATGGCCTCCAAGAGTACCCCAGATGTACCCGAGACCAGTTCGGCGACATCTGGTAGCAATGACTGGACGTTCTCTCCTATCATGACAATAGAGATAATTCCGGAGTATTCTTCCGTTCTTGGTCCACGACAGGCAACTAACGGAATTACTATATCACCTATCATGGTTGTTGCCGACCTACAGTCTCGGCCGGGTTCACCAGTACTATCCGTATCGTCGATACACTCGCCAGTAAATACGTATGCGTCTTCCAGGCCGGCCCTTAAACATAGGCTCAAGATAATACCACAGACCCGACCGAGGCCCGTGTCGATCATGATGCACCGAAATCCTACGACGGGCGATATTGAACGTACTGTATCGAGCACCAGCAAAGCCAATCGTCACAGCTTCACTAGCATGCCATCGCTGCCACCATCCCCTACTTCTCCGTCGATTAGGAGAAGGAGCCACCCGCCTGGAATTCTCTCGTCCACCCAGTCGCCTGCGACTTGGGATTCTACTATAGCCTTGGGACAGTCAATACCGAGTGCTACTGGTCAATACGAAGGCAACGAAAACAAGTGGCGCGTTGCATCAGTGAAGGAGCGGTTGCAGAGGGAGAAGTTGGCCAGGGAGGAAGAAATATCCGAATTGGTCGAAAAAACGATCAATGCAACTAAACCTGGGGAGTCCAATCAAGGAGAGATGGAGAAATCCCAAGGGGAACATATCGAACAACAAATCGAAGGGAGAATACAGCGTCTCGAGGAGAACGGGGACGCTTGGCTACGCGTGGTAAAGGGGTTGTTAGAAAACATGTCCAAGACTCTTCACGATATACGAGAAGAGAACAACACGGGAGGGTTGACGATGAATGAGTTCACTGTTAACCTTGATGCCGAGGCAAGACGAATATCATCTTGTAGTCCGCCTACGCCCGTCGTTTCTTCTTTAACCGCGGGCGCTTTTAATAAAGAAGTTAAAAATTATGTATATAATTAATTAAAAATAATGTTAGCCGCGTAATATAATGTTGTTTATTTTTGTTGCGTAATAACGTTAAAAAAGTTTATTCGAAAAAAATATAAATCGGGTATTTTTATTATTATATAAATTTTTATATAATTAAATATATTTTTTTAATATATAAAAATAAAATAAATAAAATTATAAAACTTAAAGGTTTATTAATTAAAAAAAAATTTTATAATAAAAAGTTTATTTTTTTTTAAAATATATAATAAAGTTATTATATAATAAACGATAAAAGTGGCGGTTATATAAAAAGTACGTGTATTATATACGAAAAATTAAATAAAATATTAAAATTAACGTTTAAAAATATTTTTTTTTTTAAATTTTTAAGTTTTAATTTTAAATAATTATAAATTTATTATTTATTATTTAATTTTATTTATTTTATTTTTATAATTTTAAAGTTTTTTTAAAAAATTATTTAATAAATAATATATTAAAAAAATAAATTTATTAAAAATATACTTAAGTTATTTCCGGTAATTTAATTTATAAAAAGTTATTAATTAAAAATAATAATAATTTAAAAAACTTTATTTAATTTTTATTTTTTTTATTTTTCACGTGTAATTTAATAAATTTTATTTATTTATATAAATTTTTTTTAAAATAATTATATTAAATAATATAAATTATTATTAAAATATAAAAAAAAGAATTAAATTTATTAAAAACGAATAAAAATAAAAAATAAATTAAATATTTATTTTTAAATGATTATAATTAAAAAGGAATTAATATAAATAAATTAAAAACCGGTTTATTAAAATTTACCCGATTTAAAGAAAAATTTTTAAATGGTTTTTAACGTAATATTATTAATTATTTAATATTTAAAAATATAACTTATTAAATTACCGAAATTAAAATTAAAATTAATCGTTTTATTATAATTAATATTAATTAATATATTATAAAACTTTAAAAAATATTTAAAATAAAATATTATTTAATTAAATTAAAAAAAATAAAAGGAATTAAATAAATTATTAAATAATAAACGAAAACGAAAACGAAAAATTAAATTCGATAATTTTTTTAAATTATTATTAAATAATAATAATAATAAAAAACTTAATTTAAAAATTAATAATATTAATATTTTTAAATTAAAATGGTTTTTTTATAAACGAAAAAAATGGTTTAAAAATTTTAATTTAATATTTTATTAAACATTTAAAAATTTTAAAAAATCTTAAAAATAAATATTATATATTTTAAATTACATGAATTAAAAATTAAAATTATTATAACGATATTATATTAAAAAAAAGTTACATTATAAACGCGATGTTATTTATTAAAATTATAACGGATTTATTAAATAAATATTAACTTTATTTAAAAATATTAATAATAAAAAATATTATATAATAAAATAATTTAAAAATATACGTTAAAAGTTAATATAAAAATTAAAAGTATTTAATAATTATTTTAATTTATTTAAATAATAATTAAAATTAAAATTAAATATTATCCGAGTTATAACTTTTTATATTAAATTAATATAAAATTTTCGAATTTATTTAAAAAGTTATAAAAAAAAAATTAAAAATTAAAATAAAAATAATAAAATAAACGTAAATTAAATAAAACGCATAATAAGCGGGAAATAAAAATAAACGTTAAAAAAATAATAATAATAATTTTTTTAATAAAAATTAACGCATTAATAACCGCGGTTATTTATTATTTTATTAAAAAAATAAAAATAATAATAATCGTTAAAAATGGAAAAATAAAGAAAAAAATAACGAAAAGATTTTTTATTATTTTATTTGCGATAATAAATATTATTTAATTAATTATTATCCGAAATAATATTAATTTTTTAAAGATAATAATAAAGATAAAAATAAGGACGGAAATAACGATAAAAATAAAAATAAAAATAAAAAGGAAAACGTTAAAAATAAAGATTTATAAAAAAAAAATTACCGAAAAAAAAAATAAAAAAAAATTAAGTTTTATAAATGTTACTTTTATAATTATAAAATTAAAAAATAATAATATAAAGGTAATTATATATTTTTATATTAAAATTATTATTTATACCGTTAAAAAAAATATTAAAACTTTTATAAATATAAATATTTACGTTAAAATTAATTATATTAACGTATAATTTATTAAAAAAATAAAGTTATAAAAAATAAAACGTATAACTTTTATCGTTAAAATTATTAATATATTAATATGTTTTATTTATAATATTTATTAAATATTAATTATTATTATTAATAATTATAATATTATACGAATTTTTATACGCGATTATATAATAATTAATAAAAATTTATAAAATTATAAAAGCTTTATTTTATTATTAATAATAATATTAAAGGAAAAATAAATTATTTTAAACTTAAATAAAAATTAATGATAATTTAAAATAACCATGTTTAAATATAAAATTTTAAATTTTTATAAATTTATTAAAAAAAATAAAAACGTAACTTATATATTTATTATTATTATTATAAAAGAAATTATATTTTTATTTATTAAAAATATATTATTATTTAACGAAAAAAATTTACTTATTATATTAATTAAAGAATTTTTATTTACGAAATTATAAAATTATATAAATGTTTTTAAATTTAAAAAAATTAATAAATTTTTATTATATAAAAATATTAATTATATTATTAATATACCCCTTGAAATTATACTTTTTTATTACTTTATTTATTTATTAATAAGGAACGAATTAAAAATATTTCGTTAATATATAAAAGAAAACCTTAAATTAAAAAAAATACGTAAATTTAAAAACCTTATTAATATATTTATTTTTTTTATATTTAAAAAAAACGGAAATTTATAACTTTATATAAATTATTAAAATCTTAATAAAAATATAATTAAAAACAAATATTTATTACTTTTTATTTCCGAAATTTTAAACCAAATTTTTAAAGCGTAATACTTTTTTAAAATTAATTTTAAAAATATATATTACCGGATATATATTAAATAAAATAACGAATAAAAAATTACTTTTTAAACTTATTATAAATATTATAAATATTTAATGATATTTTTTAAATTAATTAATGTATTTATTACTTTTTAAAGTTTTATTTATTAAATATTTTATAATTATTTAAATATTTTTTATATCGTATATTTAAATAATATTTTAATATTTTTTAAAGATTAAAAATTTTATATATAATATTTAAAATTAATTTTATAAAGATTTTAAAAATATAACTTTTACATTAAACCATTTAAATATATTTTTTATAAATTTAAAATCGAATTTTTAAGATTTATTATATTAATAATAAATATTTTTATAAATTTATTTAAAGTAAAAATTATATTAAAATAATTAAAGTTTATTACGTATTAAAAAATATAATAATTTTTAAGTTTTTATAATTTTTATAAGAAATTTATTAAAAGTTATTCCGGTATAATAAAACTTTTTTATAATTTTTTTTAAAATAATATTAATGATAAAAAATTAAGAAAAATATAATTATAAAATAAAATAATAATTATATTTTATAAATTATATAATATTTTTATTAAAATTTTTTTATTACATTATTTTAATTTTAAATTATTAATTAAATTTAAAATTAATATATTAATATACGTTATAATAAATATAATATTATAATTATTTAAAAAGGTATATTATTTTATTATTTTTTAATTAAAAAAGTTTAATTAAACGAAATTAAATTACGGTATATTAAATTATAAAATAATAATAATTATTAAATTTTTTAAATATTAAAAATAATATTTATAAAGTAATAAATATATTATAAAAGTTTTATTAAATTATTAAAACTTATATATTTTTATAAATTAATTAAATTTTAACGAGAAATAATTTTAATGGTATATATATTTATTATTTTATAATTTTAAAATTAAATATAAAAATAAAAAGAAAAATCCTATAAATTTTAAATTACATTATTTTAATTATAAAAAAAATTAAAAAAATTTAAATAAAATTAAATATTATTAATAAAAGTTAAATTAACGTTATTCCGAACGGTAAAAACCTAAAAAAAATAATTCGAAAAAACGAAAATTTAATTTTTAAAAATTTAATTAAATAAAATAATTAATTAAATTAAGTGGATAATATTTAATAAGTTTTTTAAAAAACTATAAAAAATTTAAAAAAAAAAATAAACGAAGCGATAATAAAAGAAATAACTTATAATATAAAATATTTTAATAAAATAAAAAAACATTAAAAACACGCGATTAAATTTTAAATAAAATTTTATAATAAACGATATATGCTTTTAACGTTAAAAAAACGATTTAATTAATTTATTAATTAAAAATTTAAAACTTAAAAACATTAATTTTAAATTAATTCCGAAATATATTAAATTATTTTAAATTTTTAAACTTATAAATAAATTAATATATTAATTTATATTTTTTAATAAATATTTATAATTATATAATATGTTTTTAATTTTTTTATTAAAACCTTAAAAAATAAAACTTAACTTAAAAATAAAAGATTTTTTATAACCTTTTAACTTTATTAAAAATAAAAAAAAATAAAAAATAAAAAAAATTATAAAAAAAAAATAAATAATAAAAATTTATACTTAATTAAATAAATAAAATAACCGTTTAAATATAATTAATAAGTTAATAAAAAAAATATAATTAACGCTTAAAATAAAATTAATAAATATAAAAAAAAAACAATAAAAAAAACCGTTAATAAAAATAAAAAAAACTTAAAAAATACGTTTAAAGTTAAAAATTAATTTAAAAAAGCATTTACTTTTTCGGATAATTAACGTTATTAATTATAAATAATTAAAATAATTAATATAAAAAAAATAATTATAAAATTTAAAAGTTTATTAATTAAAAATTTTCTTTATAATAAAAAGCTTATCCTTTTTTAAAATATATAATAAAACCATTATATAATAAATAATAAAAATAATAACTATATAAAAAACACGTATATTATATATAAAAAATTAAATAAAATATTAAAATTAACGTTTAAAAATAACTTTTTTTTTTTAAATTTTTAAGTTTTAATCTTAAATAATTATAAACCTATTATTTATTATTTAATTTTACTTATTTTATCCTTATAAAAATTAAGTAAATAAATAATAAATATATAATTATTTAAAATTAAAATTTAAAAATTTAAAAAAAAATTATTTTTAAACGTTAATTTTAATATTTTATTTAATTTTTCGTATATAATATACGTGTTTTTTATATAACCGTTATTTTTATTATTTATTATATAATAATTTTATTATATATTTTAAAAAAAAATAAACTTTTTATTAAAAAAAATTTTTTTAATTTATAAACTTTTAAATTTTATATAATATTTATATATAATTATTTTTATTTAATTTTAATTAATTATTTTTTATTTAATTTAAAATTAAAATTTTTATAATTATAATAATTTAAATTTTTTTTTATTTTATATTAAATTTAATTTATAAAATTTAAAATATAAATAATACGAATTTTTAAAAATATAATATAAAAAAATAATTATACACGTGGCCCGTGCCATAAATAAATAAAATAAAAAACTTTAAGTTTTTATTTTAAAATTTTTTAATTCCGAAAAAGTTAAGAAAAATTATTAATTTTATATTATTTTCCCACACTTTAAAAGTTTATATTAATAAAATTTAAAAAATTATCTTATATTAAAATTTAAAAAAAATATTTAAATCGCGGTTATAAATTTTTAAAATTATTTTAATTTAAATTTTTTTTTTATTTTTAATATTTCGATTATATAAAAATAAAATAAATAAAATAAAATAATAAATAATAAGTTTAAAATTAATTAAAATTAAAACTTGAAAATTTAAAAAAAAATTATTTTTAAACATTAATTTTAATATTTTATTTAATTTTTCGCATATAATATACGTGTTTTTTATATAACCGTTATTTTTATCGTTTATTATATTATAATTTTATTATATATTTAAAAAAAAATAAACCTTTTATTATAAAAAAATTTCTTAACTTATAAATTTTTAAATTTTATAAATTATTTTAATAATAAAAAATTTAAATTTAAATTAAACGTAAAATAATTAAACGTAAATATAACGTTAAAAAATATTTTATATATTATTTAAACGCGTTAACGTTATTTTAATAATTAAGGTTAAAATTTAATAATTAATAATTAATTAAAGTTTTAATTAAAATTAAATTAATTAATTTAAAGTTTAATTAAAATTAATTAAGTTTAATTAATTAATAATAAAAAAAATTAAAAATTAAAGTTTTTAAATTATTTTTTTTTTAAAAAGTTTTTAATTTATTAAATAAAAGTTATAAAAATAATTTAAAACTTGTTTTAATAATTTAAAGTTAAATATTATTTAAACTTAAAAAAATGGGAATTTTTTAATTTAAATTTAAATTATAATTAAAAATTAAAGTTAAATTTAAAGTTTTATATATATTAAGTTTTTAAAAATTATTTTTATTTTAAATAATAAACTTTTAATAAAATAAATTATATTTATTTATATTAATAATAAAATTATTTATTTAATTATTTTTTTTTATTTTAAAACGTATAATTATAAATTTAATATTAATATTATAAATATTAATTACATTATTATAATTACGATTAATTTATATTATTATAACTTTTATTTTATTATTAAATAATTTTAATATTTAATAATTAAATAAAATTACATTATTATATTTATAACCGATTTAAATTATTATTACTTTTATTTTAATTTTTATTATTATTTTTCGATTATTATATTTTAAATTATATTATATTATTATAATTCCCGAAATAACGAATGTTAATAATAAATTAAATAATACCGGTTTAAATAATTTAAAACTTTTATTTCCCCGTTATAATTATAAAATAAAATAATAATTATCCGAAACGATATTAACGGTGTAAACCGTTATAAAATAAGTTTTTAATTTTAAAAAAAAATAAATAATATAAATAATATTATAAAAAATATATAAATAATTATTAAAAAATAATTGAAAATAATAAAAAAAAACCGAATTAAAAAAATATTTGATAAAATTTTTTAATAATATTATAAATAATAATTAATTATTTTAAGTTTAAATTAATTAAAAGTTTTTAAAGGGAAAATTATTTATTATATTAACATGGTTTAATTATATAATTATATAATTAAATTAAAATATAAATATATTTTATTAATTTCTTTAATTTTTAATAAAAAAAATTATATTTTTATAATTATATTAATAAGTTTTTTAAACTTAATTAATGCTTTAATTAAACCCTTATTAAAAATATAACTTAAATATAATGTTTTTTTAAAAGAAATAAAAAATTAAATATAATTTTTAATAATGTAATACTTAAAAATATAAAAATAACTTTAATATTATTTTAAAAAAATATTTTAAATATTAATAATTTTAAGTTTAATAATATTAAATCTTTTATATTATACGGTATTATATTTATTAATTATAATAATATTTAAGTTTTATTTAATGTTATAATTATTAATTATAATATTAAAATTTTTAATTTTTTTAATAATAATAAATAATATTAATTATATTAATTAATAAGTTTTATTATATTTTTTATTAAAATCTTTTTTTAATATTATTTATTATATATATTTATATTTTTTTTTAATATATTAAATATTTTAAATATTTTTATTTTTTTTAATTATTAATTTAACGGTTTATAAGTTTTTTAATTTTATATAATATTTATTTATTTATATTTTTTTATGTTACGACGTATTTAAGTGTTAATAATTTTTTATTATAAAAATTTAAATTTTATAATATTTTATATAATTATAATATATTTATAATTTTATATATATATTATAACGGAAATATATTAATTTTATATATTAAATTTCCAACTTTTTTTACCATAAATAATAGTCCCGTTTTTTATGTTTTATATTTTTTAAATTAGTTTTCTAATAATTTATAACCGTGGTATAAATATAAATATATAATTTTATTAATTTTAAACTTTATAACTTTATAAGTTTTATTATGTTATATTTTAATGTTTATTATAATAAAATTTAAGGTTTTTTTTATTTTTTTTAAAAATTATTTATATATTATTTTAAAATTAAGAATACTTATTAATATATTTAATATAAATATAATTAATTTTAATTTAAAACTTAATATAATTTTATTTAAGTTTTTTTTTAATATAAAAAAATATATATTATTAATATTATATTAAAATGTTAAAATAATTTTAATTTATAATATTTTAAAAATTATTTAATAATAATAAATTATTAATTTTACCTTTTAATTTTACTTTTTAAATTATTTGTTAATTTAAAAATAATAAAACGTATTTATTATAAATTTAATATTTAGTTATATAAAAATATATTATTAAATTTTAAATATAAATTTTAAATTTTTATTTAATATTATTTTTATTAATATTCCTTAATTATAAAGTAATATTACACGAAATAATTATTTAACTTATTATTAAATTATATAATTAATATTATTTAAAAAAAGAATAAATTTTTTATTAAATTTATAAATTATTATGAAAAATATATTAAAATATTTATAACTTTTTATTATTTATAAATTTATTTTTATTTATATTTTTAATAATTTAATAATAAAATTTTATATAATAAT